>NW_012100987.1:3209945-3239948 GCF_000951045.1 Mandrillus leucophaeus
TTTTTTTTTTTTTATAGTTCTTACCTAATCAGGAGGGAAGCAGTGTGTAAAAGGGGTAGAGAAATTCATGGATATTTTGCTTTAGAAATTCTTCCTTATTAGCTGAGTTGAGTATAGAGAGCCTCATCCTTCTTTCTAATTTTCTAGTGGATTACAGATTGCACTAACAGATAATCAACCAATAAACGGACTACTATAATATTTATGGAGCAGCCACAAAGGGACCAAGTACCATAGGAAATTCCAAAGAATATTATTCAGGGTCCTCCAGCTATGTGGAATTTATCATCTATTTGCGGAGGAAAAACACTAACACACCTGAGATACATACAAGAAAA
Organism: Mandrillus leucophaeus; assembly: GCF_000951045.1. Classification (NCBI taxonomy): domain Eukaryota; kingdom Metazoa; phylum Chordata; class Mammalia; order Primates; family Cercopithecidae; genus Mandrillus; species Mandrillus leucophaeus. The sequence goes on from NW_012100987.1 coordinate 3,210,284, forward strand.
TGTTTAAATATGCCTCAGTAAAAATATTTCTAAATGGAGAAAATTAAATAATCTCCATTAAAAGAATCTAACTCCACAATCCATATGGTGAACTAAAATGAAAGCTGTGAATAAAACCCCCAAATTGGGTACACGGTCTGACTAGTTCATACCTCCATCATCACACTTTTGGAAAGCTAGATCAAACCACTCCTTGCTAGGAAGACAGTATAATGCTATTCAAGAAGAAATTTCAGAGACGGCTCCGAAGCGCTTTTTAAAAAGCCGATTTTCAAGTTCCCAAGGGGAGTCAACTTTTTAAGAAGCGTCCTTTAAAATGTTTTTTAAATCTTTTGTAACTTCTAAACAAAAAAAAAATTTTAATTGGACTGGAAAAGGAACAGAGATTCTTAATGGCAGTTTTGCATCTTGCTTGGAAATTAGTTAGGAAAAAGAGCAAGTCCTATGGGTTTTGACTTCTTAGAGATTTTTTTTTTTTCGTAAACAAAAGAGAAGGTTCTTATAATGGAAAACTAGTTCCAAGATATACAACTTAAGAGAAATATGGGAAAGGAATTATTTTTCTCCAAAATACCTTCCTTCCTTCTCCTTGTCCTAAATGGTTATTGCGGTGGATATTTTTTTTCCCCTGATAGAACAATAGACTCTTATTTCCACAAAATAAACCATGCAAGCAATCAAAAAATACTTTTCTAATGGAAGACAGATTAAAAAAAGGGAGAGAGAGAAAACCCACTGCCTAACAAAAACAAAGAAGATCTCGAGCACTGTAGTTCACATTCAAATGGAAGAAAATCAAATGAGCTTTTAACATAATGATTTTACTGTTTAGAAAGTGCCATCCCATTTTCACGTTTCAAAACATGTGCTAAACAACTCAGAGGTATTGGAGAGAGCGTGAGGAAGATCAGAGAACAAGCGCTTCTTGGCATCCGAGCCTCACTGTGCCACAGGCACAGAGGGGTTATGAAAGAAAAAGTTGTTCTTCAAGCGGGAAGGTATGTCTGTTTGTCCCTTGAATACCAGAGCTTCTATTTGAGTTTTGTTATCAAATAGGTGATCAGAACACTTAATTGCAGATCTAGCTGTGGGTAAAATTATGAAGTCATGGTAATAGTTCCATTTAGTGAGTGCCTACTGTACACTAGATGTTTACACAATATTGAATTCAGTCTTCACGACAGCCCTCCATAGGTAAATACTACAACCTTATAGATATAGAAACTGAGACCCAATGCTTAAATCATTAACCCACAGTCACACAGCTCATAAATGGATCCAAGAGTTGAACTTGGTTACTTCTGCCTCAAAAGCCTTGGCTCAGCCTCCCTCCCTCACCACCACCACCGCCTCCCCGTCTATCCTAGTTCTCCCACTTCTCCAGGGTCTTCCTGTCATGGGAGAAATAACAACAATTCATAGAACTTGTTAATGATTTAATGTGTTATCTGTCCAAGAATTGTACTGGAGAGAATAATATTTAAACTTGGGTCTCCAGTGGCAACATTTCAAAGCATCTGGAAAGGAAAGAATTTTTAAGACTGAGGTGAAACTTGGACACGCCTCTCAAGCCGCTGGGCCACTGTGTGGTACAACCTCAGGGTCAGGTGTATTGCAGCCTAAGAGAAGGGGAGCCTGTGTGATTATAGGGCACTGTGACATGGCTATGTGGCCGTGGAGGACGAAACCTCAAGTGATCATCAATTGTTAACAATTAAAAAGGCCTTATCGATCATCTCAGTCCAGCGACTGTTTATTTCAAAGTAGAGAAAATTGAATCCAAAGAGGTTGAGTAACTGCCCTATTAATGACAGAGCTAGAATTGTAATTAACACCTTGGGTTGTGGAGAGATTAGAAATAGGGGAAACCAAGGCACACAGAGACAACTTTGTTGGACCTCCAAGTTCAGTCTAATAGTTGATGCTTTAAAAATAAAATAATCCCATTCCAACTAATTTGGCAACTCAGAAAGCTAAGGAATGACCTGATAAATCAAATGAAGTTTATCTCAAAGATGTGGAACAGAATCACAATCCAAGTACAAGCTTGTCTTCTCAGAAGAAGGTAACGGATATTTGAACACAAAACTTTCCAGCTCTAAAACCAGCCTTCCAAGCTTCATAGGTCCAATTATTCCTCCAGAATAGGGAATGTTTGTAACTTTTAGAAGGAAAGTGAACCATTTGGGAAATTCTATTTAATCTAATTGCTTTGCTGTAGTGGTTTTCAAACTGTGGTTGCTTCAGTTTCTGAGGAAGAGCTTCAGAAATTCTAGAAACCAATTGATTTACCGATTACCAGATTTCCCCACCTCAGGACAGAGAGTCCAGTTCCCAGGGGAGCTGCCAGGAGTGAAGGGAGGGGCTGCCTTTCCTAACTGCTTATCATCCATCAGCTTTTTGGGCTTCTCCACCCACACCATGAGCTAGTCCAGGGTTTTCCTTTAAACATATGGTTCCGGGGCTTGAGAAAGAAGTCCATTGAATATCAAGTTACACAAAGAGTTCCAGGGCCCTGAAAGCTACAGAAATCTCCCTGAGAGAAGTTTCCACACTGGGGATATTCATGCTGAGCCGACTACTTAGGAAAGCAATCACCGTTATCATCACTCTGAATACCCAATCTAAAACTGCTGCGCAAAACATGGCCAACTGAGGCACAGATTTTCATCAAAACAATGTTATTTTGTTAAAAGAATGAAACAGATGCTAGTGTGAGCACTAATGCACGCTTAAGAGCTGAAGCTGAGGAACCTAGACTTATTAAGGATTTGAATTTTGTTTTTAAAGCATAATCACTTTTCTGGAAAGCCATTGGCTAAGATTCTTCCCTCTACAGCACAGAGTTGTTGAAAGTATACATTCCTCATCGGACTTTCGAACCACTTTTAATCCTCTTTGTTATGTTTCCTCTATAAAGGATGTCAACACCAACTGTCTTATTGAAAGAGAAAAGGCAAGAGTGAACAAGATTTTTTAAAACTATGACAGTGTTTTATCTCCAAATCTTAAAAGGTGGCATTTAGAAGCCGACGTGTTCTACTCGGCATTTCTTAATAATGGGTCACAATTTCCTGGAGGTTGGAGGAAGGGTTCGGGAGTGTTTTTAAACTGAGGGGGTTTTCAGAAGCTGGTGCTGGGCACTGGCACTTCCTGGAGTAACAGTAAGAAGGGTGGGAAGACAGAGTGCCAGTGGGAAGTGTGTGCGCTTGACCAGGAAGAGGAAGTACAGGCGGGAGAAATGTCCCACCCTTCCACTCAGCTCCACACCTCATGCCACAAAACTACTGTGATCAGAAAAGACAGATGCCTGATTTCACCACAGCCTGACTTCAGCCTCGCCTTTTAGTCTGTCCTTATGGGGTGGACATAATGTTGACAGTAATCTATGAAGTCAAAAATGTTTGTTTGGCCTGGAAAAAAATTTGAGGTAAACCTCATGAAACCTCCCTTTAGGACACTGTCCCAACACTAGAGATGAACAGGTATAGTTGTACTGAGGGCCACTCCACCCTAGACATTCCCACGAAATAAGACTCCATCTTAGAACACAGAAAGTGCCCATGTCATCTGTGACATCGCTCATCTCTTGAAAGAAGAAAATCTTCCAGAGGTGGTACAGCTTGTTGCTGAGTTGTTGGAAGATTTCAAATTCTTCACACAAGGCACACTGAGGACACCTGACGCCCAACTGGAATGTAGTGCCCAGTGCTTATGCCATCTCTTCCTGTAACTTTGAAATTGAACTTATTCCACTTTTTACTTTTTACAGGAAAGATTTCTCTGGTTAATTTCGTTTTTTTCCATTCAACAGTCATTTATTGAGTTCCCATTGTGTGTCAAGCAGAAGTGGTTCCTGCCATCTAAGGGAAACTAAAGTCGTAAACAAATACATGATAAAATGTGTGATAAGCACTATGAGAAAAGTAAACATAGGATGCTAGAGGTGAGGTGGGGACAGAACAACCAAGTAAATTTTTTAAACCAGTTTCCTAAGTAAAATTCCTCTCCTAAAAGAATTCTCTTTTAGCTGTTTGATACTGGTTACTAATGGAATTCCTGACTAGGATACTAATTTTTTACATAAGCCCCTTATTTAAACTTCCAGGTTTTAAATTAATACTTCATTCAGTCATTCAACTGTTATTTTAGCACCTACCATGTGTACAAGTAACTCATCTTTTGCTTTTCTACATCATGAACCAATGATTTAATGAGCCTCAAGATACCCAGAAAATTTCAACCCCTGAGCAGAAATATCTGAGTCTTTTGCTTGTTATTCTTTGCTCAGCTCTCTGGAAAGAATTCTAAAAGAGTACGAGTGAGACATCTAAAATAAAAATAAAAACCACCTTACTGATCCAGGGAAATTTTACATCAGCATATCAAATTATATCCAAATAGCCAATATGAAAATTGCTATCCAGATTTCATAGCATAATCAAACAATAACAAGAAAAAAACAGTTCCTTCAAAATATGATTGAGGTAAGATAACCAACAATGTTTATCTTCCCCTGAGCTATTGTGATGATTAATAAGATAATGTTCACAAAAGACTTTGAAGGAGTAATGTAATGTACTTTGAAGCATTATCATTTTTTTATTAATGAGTTTTGATTCTGACAGCTGCCAATTGCGCTGCAGCCATGGTAAACCCTTAGTCGTCCCCACAGAAGAAGGGAAATAGGATACGAGGGAGCAGATAGTATGTAGTGGCAGATACACTTGCTCCAGGAGAAAGCCAGATCCTGCTAGGGACAGAAGCTATAAGTAAATCAACTAGAAAACAGTTGGGAGGGGCAGGTGTTATTAGGCTAGCCTGGGCTAGCATAGAAGGAAACACAGTCAAGATCCACAGAAAAAAATGTAAACAGAAACCCAGGGTTGGCTGGGCGTGGTGGCTCATGCCTGTAATCCCAGCACTTTGGGAGGCCAAGGCCAAGACGGATCACCTGAGGTCAGGAGTTCGGGACCAGCCTGGCCAAGGTGGTGAAACTCTGTCTCTACTAAAAATGCAAAAATTAGCTAGGCGTGGTGGCGGGCGCCTGTAATCCCAGCTACTCAGGAGGCTGAGGTAGGAGAATTGCTTGAACCTAAGAGATGGAGGTTGCAGTGAGCTGAGATCGTGCCACTGCACTCCAGCCTGGACGACAGAGCAAGACTCCCATCTCAAAAAAAAAGAAAGAAAGAAAGAAAGAAACCCAGTGTTGCCTGAACCAACCCGAGTTCATTGTATTGCATTCATGCATTCACTCACGCACTCTTAGACTGATTATTAAGTGCCTCTCTGGACCAGGTAAAGTGCTAAATGTAAGGGTTATAAAAACAAACAAAACAGCGTCTGTGTTCCAGGGGATTACTTTTCAGTGAGGGGTAGGCAGGAAAAGGAGACAAAGAAACATGGAAACAAGCACTTAAGATTGGAGAGTTGGAAAGTAAGTAGATGAATGAAATAGGTAAAGGCAGAGAGTCCACGGAGAGGAAGAAGGGCTCCAATTTCAAGGAAGTAAAGTAGTTGGAGAAATTCAAGAAAAATTGCCTTTTAAAGGACAGGCAGGGAAGGAAGTTTCAGGCAGAGAGAACATCTGTCACATAGACTGCCGGAGTGCATGGCGCCCCCTAGAGTTGTGCCAGTGACCACACCAGACACAGTAACCCTGGAGATGAGGAAAGGTTCAAATGGCCCACAGTGTAAAGTTAGGTTTGGTCAGACTTTAAGGACCAGTTCTAGAAATTAAGATTTGTCCTAAAGGCATTGAGACACCTCTTGATGTCTTTTTTTTTTTTTTTTTAAAGCCAGTAAGTAACACGATAGACTTCATGATTGAAGATTTTTCTTAGCATCTTCATGAAATTTGGATTGAAGAGAAGGTTGCGCTGGAAGGTCAGTGAAGATCCTGTTGTAATTGTCCTTGTGAATAACTCCAAGAGATAGAGAGGAAGGGACAAGAAAACACACGTGAAGCAGGTAACATCACACATCACATTTGGATACTGATGATACTGATGAGAGTGGGAATGGGGTCAACAGGGTGCTGGAAGCATCATGAAAGTCATTCTCAGGTTCATGATTTGGGTGACAGGTAATTGCACAGCCAGTCACCAAGAGAGGCAAAGGGGAGATGGGAAAAAAGCCAGTGGGGCAGAAAATTCATGGTTTTCTTCTTATTTTGCTGACTGGCCTCACCATTCAACCTATCCCCAAGGAATCTGTGCACCTCCAACTACAGGAATGTGGTAGGAAGAAAAGAAACACCAGGCAGAGAAGCCAGGGCCCCAGAAATAATTCCCTCCCACTTCTCACTTGGGCCTATTGCTTGCTTATACTGTGCTAGAATATGTATTCAAAGGGTAAAGTTGTTTTAGAGACAAATTTCAAACAAAGCCTCTGTCATTACCCTTTCAGATACTTTATTAATAGTGTCTAAATGAAAATAAAGGTTCAAATTAAGTTCAGAAAACTTTAAAGCACTTTTTAATGGTGGAATTTTAACATTAAGTATTTATTTTTTACTTTCATTTGCTAAATCTTGAATTTTCTAAAACTTATAAGTTTTAACAGGTAGTATTTATACTTGCCAATTAAAAACGTGCCTACCGTAACAAATATCTCAAATATCTTCAAAATGATAAACATGTTTCCATGAGCACAGACTTTAGAATATGAATATACCAATAGTTCATAATTGTTTTTGTAGTTATTTCGTAACTGTTAGTTAGCCTGCCATAATTATAAGAATATTCTTTTAAACAAATCATTTTTCCAAAAAATATTTAATTTTAAAATTAAAAATTTAGGGCATCTTTTTTTTTGAGGCAGAGTTTTTGTTTGTTTGTTTGTTTGTTTGTTTGAGGTAGAGTTTCGCTCTTGTTGCCCAGGCTGGAGTGCAATGGTGCGATCTTGGCTTACTGCAACCACCGTCTCCCGGGTTCAAACAATTCTCCTGTCTCAGCCTCCTGAGTAGCTGGGATTACAGGCATGCGCCACCACACCCTGCTAATTTTGTATTTTTAGTAGAGACAGGGTTTCTCCATGTTGATCAGGCTGGTTCCAAACTCCTGACCTCAGGTGATCCGCCCGCCTTGGCCTCCCAAAGTGCTGGGATTACAGGCATGAGCCACTGCGCCCGGCCCGGGGGCATCCTAACATAATGATTCATCATGCTTCTATTTTTTAAGAAATAGAATGTGTGGGGGGAACTCATAATGTGATTTGTTAAAATTTGATTTCGTATTCTCTTAAGTAAAAAAGATGTGAGGAAATCATAGTAAGCTGTTAAAACTGCCAAGTTCTGTTGTGTTAAAATATGATTTAAAATGTTTAGGGAAATTTTTAATGTTTTGTAAGAAGTGAAGGCAAGTTGCAAAATGCTGAAAGAAGTTAGCCAGGAAACTCCAAATAAAATAAAGCACATAGTACAGATACCCTGTGAATACCCTGAATCCTTCATAAATGTAGATTTCTCACCTATACACAATGCACACATGTCCAGATGTTCAAATATGTTTACTAGTTAGGTGAAATAGGAGAGAGAAATCAAAGCCTTGTTGCCAAGGTAACCAAGAGTCTCAGGATAAGACCACCACTGACAACTAGAATGGCTGAAATTTCTCCTTAATTTTCCTTCAAGTACAGTTTTGCAATAAGAATAAAAGGACAACAAGGGTTTCAAGCCCATGAAAATAAAACTTTTCTCTCCTTGCAAACAGACACAGAAGAGACAGAGTTAAAGATATCCTCACTCGAGTAATACCAGGAGAGCTAAGGAAGCAATTAATGCCTTCTCTCTAATACACTCCATGCTGCTAATTAAAAATGCTTAACAATCAAAGCAAAAGCACAGTGCATTCCCTGAGCAAGAATAGTCTGACAACTTTCTGCTTTGGGAACAGGTTCAAGGCAATTGAAGAAAATTATCTACCTAGCCCAGGTAAGGAAGATGGCATTAAGTTATCATTGAAAATAGTACAGTACAGTGGCAAAGCTATCAATCCATACCAAACTTGGTATACTTGTATTTTGTATACCCCCACATTTTTTGTTTGAGTTCTCCCACACATTCTATTTCTTAAAAAAATAGAAGCATGATGAATCATTATGTTAGGATGCCCCCGGGCCGGGCGCGGTGGTTTACGCCTGTAATCCCAGCACTTTGGGACGCCAAGGCGGGCGGATCACCTGATGTCAGGAGTTTGGAACCAGCCTGACCAACATGGAGAAACCCTGTCTCTACTAAAAATACAAAATTAGCCCACCCAAATCTCATGTTGAAATGTAATCCCCAATGTTGGAGGTGGAGCCTGAGTGAGAGCAGGTGTTTGGGTCATGGAGGTGGATCCCTTATGGCTTGGTGCTGTTCTCAGGATAAGGAGTGAGTTCTTGTGAGATCTGGTTGTTGTAAAGTGTGGCACCTCCTCTCCCACTCTCTCTCTTGCTCCTGCTCCCCCCATGTGATGTGCCTGCTCCTGCTTCGTCTTGCATCATGAGTAAACGCTCCAAGGCCTCGCCAGAAGCCAAGCAGATGTTGGTGCCAAGCTCCCAGTAAAGCCTGCAGAGCCATGAGCCAATTAAACCTCTTTTCTTTATAAATTACCCAGTCTCGAGTATTTCTTTATAGTGATGCAAGAACGGTCTAATATAGTTTGTGTCTTATTGGTTTCATGAACAGTGTCAATTGTTAGGTGTATCTATGTAAAACCATTTTCCCCCTACTTTATTGAATGCTGGATTAGTTTCCTAGGGCTTTGTTTCAGCAGCCCTAGGAAAATGATACAGCATTTAATAAAGTAAGGTGGCTTACAACAACAGAAATTTCTTCTCTTACACTTAAGGAGGCCAGAAGTTCAAAATCAAAGTATCTGCAGAGCTCCTTCTAAGACTATGGATAGAAATCTTCCTTGCCTCTTCCTAGCTTGAGGTGGTGACCATCAATCCTTGGCATTCTTTGGTTTTCAGTTCAATCACTCCAATCTCTGCCTCTGTCTTCACACACAGCATTCTCCCTGTATGTCTCTAGGTCCAACTTTTCCTCTTCTTACAAGGACCTGAGTCATAGTAGATTAGGGGTTGCCTTCATTCACTATGACTTCATTTTAACTTGATTGCATCTGCACAGACCTTATTTCCAAATCAACTAACATTCATAGTATTGGAGGCTGGGACTTCAATATACTGAGTAGCAGTTGCCTTCATGGTATCTCAGTCTAGTTCTACAGTTTTTCAGGCCCTCAGATTTATCAGTATAGTTCCGTTGAGGTTTTTATGACTCAGGTATAGCTGTTGTAAACATGTGTAATCCAAAGCTTGCATCTCTCACCCAGTCAGAGTCTATTCTGAAGTCTCCATGGTCTGTGGGTGAGGAGCATACTCCCGTTTGTCTCACACCCTCTCCTCTTCCCTGGAGCTTACCCTTCTGGTGTTGGGTTAAAATGCAGGAAGACGAAAATGCACATAGCTTCTTCATATGACTGCACACAATGAGACCACAGTGGTCTCCATAAATGGTCATGCCTGTGAATGGGCTTTTTCACAGGAGCAGACATAGACTCAAAGCGCATATGAAATGGCCATCCTCCTGGGCAGGGATGTCTCTTTTGAGATTCAGCTACATCTTCTGGGTCACTCTTCTCTGACAGGAACACCCATGTTCCCTTAATGGCATGTCTCCTTGCCTAGTGCTGTCACGGTCCTCAGCAAACCTGAAGTCCCACTCCCATTAGTCTTCTATAGCACCCCAGCTCTGGGGCAGCAAGCAAAGGAAAAATCCATTCTACATACATCTTGGAAATAAAGAACTTGAAGTGGATAAAGATTCTTCCCTCTGGCAGACAAGGTGACCTGTTTATGTTATACCTATTCCTCACTTCTTTGGTGCTAACAGAACCTCACTTTTCCTGTGATGTGACAATGTGGCCGGCTACATACTTTTCTCTCTAGCTTCTCCTGCAACTCAGGGTGGTTATTGGACATAGTTTTGGCCAGTGAGAAGAAGGCAGAAGGAGGTATGGAGATCACTTTTGATTTGCCGATAAAAGGAAGCACTTAGGGCTGGTGCTATCCTCTTCCCGTTTCCTGTCTCAGAAGCTATCATGGTATCTGAAGTGTAGCCGCCATCTTGTGACCATGAAGTGTTGGCTTGAGGGAATGAGAAGCATCACAGAAGTGCTAGCCCTGATGTCATCTATCCGTTGAATCATAGCCAGTAAGAGTTTACCTCCAGAAGTCTCATCTGTCATGTGAGAAAAGCAAACTTCTCTTTGCTTAGTCCACTGTTAGTTGGGTTCTCTGTTACCAAAAGTTAAAGCATTCTTAACTTGATTCTACCAAGCCAAGTTTAGCAGATGTTTTTTCCCCACTGGAATAGCTCAGCCAGATCTGGAATTGCTGTGGCTAAGAACACATACAGTAAGAAAATAAATTATCAGCCTTCCTCCTTGCAAGTTGAAAAGTTGTCACATATTTTAAACCAAGAACCTTTCTCGGTCCTGAATTTAATTGTTACATCCATAGACCTCGTCAGTCCATCTCTCAAAACCAACCTTCAACGTCCTGTCACCATATGAAGAAGGTTTATGACTGTTGTAGTTGGTTGTAGCTGTTTAATGATGATAATAATAATTCACGTCCCCTTACATCTTTATTATAGGGTCCTGATTCAGGGTCTTGATGAGTATCTCTTTGGCCTGTCTGAACAGGAAATGAGCTTGTATAGACAGTGTGATCACATCCACATAAATGCCAAAATTAAACAAGTAAACAAACAAAAAACCTTGGAAGAGTAATGTACCAAAACATTAAGTATAGTTATCTTTGGGAAATAGAAAGTTTTCTGTATTTCTTTAGCTACCTGTAGTAGTCATGCTTTTTTACAACAGATTTTTTAAAACACAAAACAAAATAATATTTTAAATGATAATAATAAATCATTAAAATCTTAGGCAATTTCCTCACATCTCAACTGCAAAAATGAGTACAATTTGTACACTGGTGCCAGAAGTCTGGGAGAAACTGTTACACGCTGTGTCAGCAATTTGCCACCTAACAAAATGGGGCTCCTAGTGTTCCTGTGGGAGTGGGCTACAAAAGCTTCTACAAAATTCCCTCCTCTACCTACCAAAGGTATGTCTTTGGAGACTGCCCTAATAATGTTTCTTCCACCTCACTCCTAGCCACCTTAGCTTCTTCTGGAGATAAATCTTCCTACCCTCATCTTTCTTGCTAATATCAGAAGAAATCTCTCTACTTCAAACTCTGTGTTGAAAAACAGGGAAGGAAATCTTCCTATTTCCCATAATTTACTAAGCAGAAAGTGATGGTGCATCTTCTAAATTCTCACCACTGTTTTCAGTTTAGAAGTGGATTCCTTGAAAACCGTTCTTCAGATTTTGTTTCATAAAAACACTGTAGTGCTTCCATAAACATTTGATTTTAATTCACCTTTTGAAATACGTATTTATGAATATGAAGAAAATTCACAAAAATGTTTAAAAAAAAGTGTCTCTTCTGCCTCAGATCCCCCAACCCTCTTCCCACAAGGAAATTGTATCAATAGTTTGTTGTGAAATTTTTCGTACAGATGAACAACATTTTTATCCCTCACACAAGAAATAAGAATTTTATACACACAGTTTCCTACCTTGCTGTGTTCACCTCATAGAATGTGTTGAAAACCTTTCCAACTAGCGTATACAAATGTATTCATTCTTTTAATCAGCTACGAACTGAAGTATATGCAGACTGCAAATTATTTAATTAATCCCATAGCTTTGGACACTTAGATGGCTTCTAATTCTTGTTAATATATACAGGGCTACAATAAAAAATCATTTTACAAATATACTTTTGTACATATGGGGAAAGTCCCATGACACATCACTGGTGGAAAAAAAGATATATATATTTTAATTTTTTATGAAAACTGCCAAACGTTTCTACCAAATTTCTACGAATGTATGTTCCCATTAAAAAATACACGTTAATACTTACTTCCCCACATCCTTGCCAAACCTTGGATTATTTTTTCATTATCAACTTTTTTCATATTTGTCAATCTGAGAAGCCAGAAATGAGATTTCATTCTAAAATTGAATTTCTTTTAAATTTTTTCAAACTGTAATAAAAATCAATTCACTACTTTAAAATGCTAAATTTTGACACATTACATATCTCCAACCTGTTAACGTATCCTGCATAAGCTTGCAAAAAAGCTGTTCCTGACATTTTTCTAAATGTGTTTCAACTTGCACATGTATCATGGACTCCACTGTTCTTTTTTTACACTGCAGTCTTTCAGATTCCCATTAGTGTTGTGTTCCTGACTCAATCGTGCTAGACAGGTGTCACAGTTGTCACCTATCAGCCTCTGTGCTCATCTCTGTGTCATAGTGGTGCATAAACATCTTAATATAGAAAAGTTTAGCTTCTACGATTGAATGGTTTTAATTTATCTGACTTAGACTTATGATATGCTGACACACTACTTGCATTACCTGCTTTATGTGTAGGAGTTGTACATGGGATTTCTTTTTTATTGCATTTCTAGAGTTCATAATAGTAAAAATATGAAAACAATCAACATCCATTAAAAAGAACTAATTAAATTAATTTCATTTACCTACTAAGTGTATTATTTAGATGACATCAAAAATGATGAGATATATCCAAATATAAGATAAATATATCTCCAACACCTATTATTTAGTGAACAAACCATATTATAGAACAGTTTTAGTGAATTTCCCCATTTGTGGTTTTTTTTAAAAGTTATATATCTCCGGAAGTATATAAAAGATTGTCAAAACAAAAATTAGTTCTGATGCAGAAGACATGAGGGCTGAGAAATAGAGAGGAAATGGAGACTGACTTTTCACTGTATAGACTTTGTGTAGTTTTTTCCCCTATATATCTATGATCTTTTTATAGACCATGTAAAATTAAAGTGTGTTCTGCCTCCAAAAGAACATTTAAAGACCTCTATTAAAAAAAAAATGAAAACCAAAAGTAACATGTAAAAATCTCTTCTCTATAAAACAAAACAAAAACAAAAAGTAACAATAAAACTAAAACTCAAATTCAATCAGCTTAGAAATGGAAGAAGTAACCTTGCAAGATGCAGCTTCTACCACGGAGGAAGCGACATTACCGCCATCCAAACATGGTGGGCTTAACAACATCCACTTAAAGTATGTATCTCAAGTAGCTCCAGCCCAGAAATGAAAGACTGAGGTGTCTGCGCAGTGACATGACCATTTTGAATTGGGGGTATTATATTTGTTTAGGCCACATGTCAAGGTCTTCTTAAACAGGATGATGTGAATTTCCATGATTCAAAGCTAGTCCCCAGTTGTCTGACTACCTGGATGTCCTCCACTTTTCTAGAAAAGTGCAAAGGCTCAATAATATCCAGCTTAGTATGTCAAAGTCAAATATCTGGCAATCCCAATCCTCAGGAACATATTTCTGAAAAATAAGCAGAAAACTAGGCCTCTAAGATGCAAGCAGCTTTACACGAAGCCCATGGATATTCAGATGTTCACCCCAAACATTATTTATTAATTAAAACAGAGGATTAGAAAGTAGACTTACCTACAAGTTGGAGGAGTGGTTTACTAGATAAAAAAAAAAAAAAAAAAAAAAACCACACATACCTACAACATTCAGACATAAAAAGTAATAACTGACAGCACCAAAGAGAAACATAAATTATACATAAACACTAGAAGGTTGGTAAAAATATAATGGTTGGACTTTTTTAAAATTGTGACAAAAACAGTGACATAAATTTACCTTCATAAAAAATTTTAAGTGTACAGTACAGTATTGTTATAACTACATGCACATTGTTTTACAACAGATCTCTAGAACTTTTTCATCTTGCATTACTGAAACTCTACACTCACTGAACAACTTCCCATTTCCTGTTTTCCCTAACCCCTGACAATCACCATTCTACTTTCTATTCTTATGTGTTTGATTACTTTAGATACCTCATATAAGCAGAATCATGCAGTGTTTGTCTTTTTGCGATTTGTTTATTTCACTTACCGTAATATCCTCAAGATTCAACTGTGTTGTAGCATATGTCAGGATTTCCTTCTTTTTTAAGGATAAGTAATATTTCATTGTATGTATATGGCTATTTGCTTTATCCATTCATCTGTTGATGAATATTTAGGTTTCTTCCACATTTTTCCTATTGTGAATAATGCTGCAATAAACATGAGTGTGCAAATATCTCTTCAAGATACTGTTTTCAATTCTTTCAGATATATACCCAGAAGTATATATTGCTGGACCATGTGGTAGTTCTATTTTTAATTTTTTGAGGAACTGTCATACTGTTTTCTATAGAGGCTACACTGTTTTACAATCCTATCAGCAATGCGTAAGGATTCCAGTTTCTCCACGTCCTCACCAACATTTGTTATTTTCTGTTTCTTTGATAGTGGCTAGCCTAATAGGTGTGAAGTGATATCTCTTTGTAATTTTTATTTGCATTTCCCTGATAAGTAGTCATGTTGAACATCTTTCCGTATGCTTATTGGCCATTTCTATACCTTCTTTGGAGAACGGTCTGTTCAAGTCCTTTGCCCGTTTTTAATCAAGTATTATTTATCTGTTTTTGAATAGTGGTACTTTATAAATTCTAGATATTGGATAACTAGAATTTATCCAATATGTGGCTTGCAAATGTTTTCTTCTGTTCCACAGATTGCCTTTTCACTCTGTTGATTGTTTCCTTTGTTGCACAGTTGATGTAGTTTCATTTGTCTATTTTTGCTTTTGTTGCCTGTGCATTTGGTGTTTTCTTCGAGGCATTATTGCCCATTCTAACATCTTGAACATTTTCCCCTGTGTTTTCTTCTTAAGAGTTTTATAATTTCAGGTCTTATGGTTAGTTATTTAATCTATTTTGAGTTATTTTTTGCATATGATGTAAGATGAGGATCCATCTTTCTTCTTCTCTGTGCAGGTTTCCAGTTTCTTCGACACCATTTGTTGAAGAGAATATCATTTCTCCATTGTGTACATCTTGACATCTTTGTTGAAGATCATTTGGCCATATATGCAAGGATTTATTTCTAGGCTTTCTATTTTGTTCCATTGGTCTATATGCCTTTATGTCAGTACTGTACTATTTTGATTACTGTAGCTTGTGATATGTTTCAAAGTCAGGAAGTGTAAGACCTTCAGCTTAGTTCTTTCTGAAGATTGTTTTTGTGTTTGAAATCCTTGAGATTCCCTGTAAATTTTAGAATTTTTTTCTATTCCTGCAAAAAAAAAAAAAAAAAAGTCATTGGGATTATGATAGGTGTTGCATTAAATCTGTATATTACTTTGGATAGTATGGATATTTTAATAATATTATGTCTTCCAATCCATGAACATAGGATGTCTTTCTATTTATTTGGGTCTTTAATTTGTTGCACCAAAGTTTTGTAGTTTTCAATGTACAAATCTTTTGCCTCTATGTTAGTCCATTTTGCATTACTATAATGGAATTCCTTAAACTAATTTATGAATAAAAGAGGCTTATTTGGCACACGGTTCAGCAGGCTATAGAAACATGGCAACTGCATCTGCCTGGCTTCTGGAGACATTAGGAAGGTTTTACTCATGGTGGAAGGTGATGGGAGAACAGACGTGTTATATGGTGAGAGAGGGCACAAGGGGGTGGGGGAGGTGCCATACTCATTTAAATAACCAGATCTGGCATGAATTTGTTACCACTTATTACCGGGGGAGGGCAACAAGCCATTCATGAGGGATCCACCCCCATGATCCAACACCTCCTACTAGGCCCCACCTCCAACATTGGGGGTCAACATGAGATTTGAAGGGGACAAACATCCAAACCATACTGGCCTCCTTGGTTAAGTTTATTACTAAGCACTTAGTTCTTTTTGATGCTGTTGCAAATTGGATTTTTTTAAATTTCCTTTTGCATTGTTCATTATTAGTATATAAAAACACATCTGACTTTGAGTGTTGATTTTGTATACTGCAACATTGCTAAATTTATTAGTTCTAATTTTTTGTGGAATCTTTAAGATTGTCTATATATAATACGATGTCATCTGTGAACAGAGACACTATTATTCCATCCTTTTGAATTGAGATGCCTTTTATTTCCCTTTCTTATCTAATCGCCCTTGCTAGGACTCCAGTGGTATGTTTAGTACTAGTGGCAAGAGTGGGCATTCTTGTCTTGTTCCTGAGCTTAAAGGAAAAGCTTTCAGTTTTTCACCATTGAGTATAATGCTACCTGTGGACTTTTCCTATGTGACCTTTATTATGTTGAGGTAATTTCCTTCTATTCCTAATTTGTGGAGTGTTTTTATTATGATAGGGCATTGAGTTTTGTCAAATGCTTTTCTTCATCAACTTAGATGATCATGTGGTTTTTGTCCATTGTTCTGTTAATGTGGTGTATTCCATTGACAGATTTTGGTATGCTGAGCCATTCTTGCATCCCAGGATAAATCCCAATTGGTTATGGTGTATAATCCTTTTAATGTGCTGTTGAATTCAGTTTCCTCATATTTTGCTTAGGATTTTTGCATCAATACTCATCAAAGATATTGTTTTGTAGTTTTCTTTTCTTGTAGTATCTTTGTGTGGATCAGTTGAATGATTTTTAATGTAAGAGAAAACACACTTCAGCCATAGCAGTATCATGTTATAACAGTAACAAATTAAGTTTATAATGAGAACCCTGAATCTTCAAAGAGGTTAAACTATGTTTATTCTCCGCTTAAAGAAGGCAGGAAAATGCATTATTGCATCTAACAATAATGATTAACATTTTTAAGATTTAACATTAAAATAAATATCTGTCACCCACCTGAAAAGGTCCTCTTATTGTTAGATTAATAAGATATAACCACCTGGGCCTCTCAACACCCTAGTGGTTCTTCCCTGAAACATAACTATTCTAGAAACCAAAAAATGCCACAGAAACCGGCTTTTAGCGGGTGGTTTTAAGCCTAATTCATGTAAGGTTAAGAAGCTGCAGATCATAACATATCATCTTTCACTGTAGAAACACTCACAGCTCCTAATACAGTGTAGAGTGGTGGCAAAACTGTCCAAGAAAGTCTACCTGTTTTGATCCCTGACCTTTTGGAGCTGAAAGTGATTTTTTGGTGCATGTGTTTATAAAGCATTAAATAGAAATTACCCATTAGTACTTCTGTCTAAAACTGCAAAATCAATTTTGAAACACAAAGAAAAGGAAATTGTTGGCTTCTGAAATGAATTCTTTTTTCTTGTCTTCATTTAATATTTGTTTTGCTAAATTCTTTTGTGTCTCTGTTGATGGTATTTGCTGTTCAGTTGCTAATGTAGTTTTTGGTTTTCAAAGCTTTTAACCTTTCATCTTCAGTAATTCAAGTGGGTTTAAGAAATCTCTTTCACTTTCTCTATGTCCAAAAATTGATCTTCCATCAAATTATCTTTCAAACAACTAAAACACTTTGTTACCTGTGATGTACTTAGAGTCAGAGAGGCCTTTCTGGGCCATCTGTTTAATGACCTTTTAAGAAGTGCTGGTTAGTGGGGATTTTTCTTCTTTTTCTTCTGGTTAGTGTTTTCTTTCCCTCCTTCCCTTCCTCAGTCCCTCCCTCCCTTCCTTCCTTCCTTCCTCCCTTCCTCCCTTCCTTCCTTTTCTCTCTTTTCCTTCTCCTTTTTGAGGGCATGTTAGGTTGATAGAGGAAGAGGAGGCTGTTGGATTTGGATGCCGAATTTGTTCATAGTCATAGAAGAACAGGTTCCAAGAAGTCATATTCCTCTTTTCCTTTGGTTGGTTTTTTGCTTTTTAACAAATTCCATAGTTCACATTTAATTTTGAAAGCTTGAGATGTCTGGTTTTTTCACATGGTTATTCACATGTCTGAATCACCAAAGTAATCTTTGCTACAAATTGTGGTGGATATTTTAACTGTGAAGTTATTTCCCTTCATGGCAAATAGCTTAATTGAGAGGCTCGATTATCCCGTCGGCCTTCAAAAAATTTCAGTGTACCAAGATTAAATCCAATTTAAATTCCTTTGTATGATAAATTCTTCAGTAATGTAATAATATAATCCTATTTCCAATGATATAGAAGTTATGGAAACATTTTTCTACCATGCCTTTCCTTTTTTTTAAAAAAAAAATCACTTTTCCAAAATTTCACAGCACATTTTCTCAAATATAGCATCCTTGGATGTTTCTTTTGGGTTTTAATTATATCAGTCTTTTTATAAAAGGATTTTGAGGTAGAGCCTAGCACATTCCATTCACGCACTGCAGTGATTAATTCCTATTGCTGCTCAGTCACTTGTTACTTTATTTTTAGGGGCAAATTTATAGCAACTCCTGGATCACATGTACACTGGTATTTGAAGTATCTGCAGCTGCTTACATAGCAGGAGTTCCAAGCTACATTCCTGTTGTGAATCATAGGTTTATAAGGACGGTACCACGAGTAGCAAGAAAAAGAATTAGTCTTATGGAAGTGTGCACGCACTTATACATACATGCAAAAATCTCCAGAAGATTCCAAATATACAAAATTGAGAACATCCTTTAAGTGTCTTATCAGGAAGATGTCACCTTAAAAGAATGCTGTTTATATCTAGTCAAGTATATTCTTGAATTAAGAATCTCTGATACTATTGAATACATATTTACATACACACATGCATGTATATCTACATGTCACATACATATACATATGTGTGTATGTATATATGTAATATAGATGGCCTAACAGATTCTCTCCAGTTTAAAAATTTTATGGTACATTATTGTCTATCATATTTCATCATGACATTGCCATTGGGCAGTTTGTGTTGAAGTCATCCCACTGAGGTGCTGCTGCCTGTCATGTGGCAAAAGAGAATTTATCAAGGCCTTTCTAGTCCCATGACCAGAATCTGCTTTGCATTCATACGAACTCAACTCACACAGAAGTTCTGCACAAAACAGTGTTCATAATGAAAGTCAAGCCTCTAGATTCTGGAGTTAGATTGCTGGGCTTGAATCTTGGCTCTATTATTTCCTAACTGGGTGGCCTTGGGCAAGTGCCTTCATCTCTCTAAGCCTCAATTTTCCTTTCTGCCTACTTTACAGGACTGCTGTATGGATGAAATGAGATAATGCACATAAAAATGTTCAGGACATTTTGGGGCTCTTGATAAGCCCTTAGTATATACAAGCTATTTTTTGCTATTCTGAAGGAGCAGAGAAGAATAGTGCTTAGGCAGTGCTCTTGACTGAGTTGAGTGGAAAGGAAGGCCACCATAGGAACAGGTGCATTGTGGAAATGAACATGTGTCTTTTCAGTAGTATCCCACAGAACACTTAAAATTCCTTAGAGATGGTATGATCTTTGAGGATGAAGACCTCTTGAGCAAAGATGAGCTCCATCTCAAGAAGAAAAGGATAATTGTCTCTGATGCAGGCTGGCTAAAATAGAGAAGAAAGAACTTACAGAGATTTACTAGGACTCAGTGCTTCCTGTATTCAGAAATTATGTAGGGAACAGTTTATGCTCCCAAACAAAAAAAAAATTATTATGTAGCGTAAAATACAAAGACACTTAAAATTACTATAAGATATTCTTATAACTTCACCTTAATAAATATTGCATAAATCAACTATAATATAAAACCTATGAAGGTAGGGAAATTTGTCAATTTGTTCACAGGTATATTTCTAGGGTCTATTACATAGTATACACTCAATAAATTTTTGCTAAATGAACCAACTGTGTGTGAGCTCAGGACCTGCTAAGTTCAATCATGAGAGACATTCCATAGTGTCTGCTTTTTGAACCTTGGTGATGAGGATGAGGGTAATGTAAATGGAGATGTGGAAGAGACATTTTTCAGGAATAAGGAATAACACAAAATGAAAATGGATAACATTTCCCTTCATAAGAGGGATGAATTTTCTGTTGGGTTTGCACTATCCTATGTTAGTGCTATGAAAAGTTATCAGAGTAAACATTTTTTGTTCTCACAAGGAAAGCAAGAAAGAAATCTAGACCCATAAACCAATTTATACTTTTTCTCTAAGTAGGCTTAGAATTCAATGAAAGTTTGACCCTTTTCTTCCTTTAAGAGATAACTTTAAAAATAAGCAATAAATTTTTTTAAAAAAGTTTCACCCCTGCTCATAAGAAAGGGACCAAAGGTGGCCTGGCACAGGTGGCTCATACCAGTAATCCCAGAGCTTTGGGAGGCTGAGACAGGAGGATGGCTTGAGGCCAGGAGTTTGAGACCAGTCTTGTCTATATAGTGCCTAAAGTCCTAACTACTCAGGAGGTTGAGGCAGGAGAATCACTTGGGCCCAGGAGTTCCAGGTTACAGTGAGTGAGCTATGATTGCACCACTGCACTCCAGCTTGGATGACAGAGTGAGATCTTGTCTCATATTTTTTTAAAAGGAAAACAAAAGAAAAGGACCAAAGTAATAGGAAAGGTGGGACTATCTAAAGCCTAAAGGAGGTATTTTGGGATGGCTTTCACTAGATAGGCTTGACACAACAGAAAGTAATTGGGGCTCAGCAGAGCCCCCAATTCAGCCAGCTAAGTCAATTCATGGCTGCATCTTAATTGTTATAATCACAAACCTCTACATAGGTACTTGATTAAACTTCATTATGCTTTGTGTGTGTTGGGTTTATTTATTTTCTTCTACTTTATTATTAAACACTCATTTGGAAACTCCCAAACTTATCACAGCTGAACTTAAAAAAAAAAAAAGGATGTGCTATTTGAACCTCAGAATAGAAAATATGAGCATGCACACTAGTCCCTCTGGAAACCATGGGAGAGAATGGAGTCAAGATTTTAAATATGCAGATGACCCATTCAACAAAATAATGGATTTGCATGAAAACTTGTTTCTTTCAAGGCAAGAATTACCCAGTCCTGGACCATGGCACTGACTACAAATGTCACACCGTTGTCAACGTGTTGACAGGTTTTTTTTCCCCAAAGGTATATTTACCCTTCACTTTTGCAGGCCTCTGTCAAGACCCTGGGAGGCACCCAGCAATGTGTTGACATGTTTTTGTGGAATTTCTGAATTATAAAATGTAAAATATTTTTAATGCAATGAAGAAAGACTGCTGTCATCTTTCCACTGCAACTCTGCAATGTCATAGTGTCCTCTTGCTAAATCATGTTGGAGTGGCCACAGGCATTTTGAGGTATATGTCCAAGGTAGTGGTTCTCAATGGGGGGATAATTTCCCCCCAGGAGCCATGTGGCAATGTCTGGAGACCTTTTTCTTTGTCACTACCAAGGGCATGTTATTGACATCTAGGGATTAGAGACCAGGGATATTGTTAAACACCTTACTGTGCAGAAAACAGGCTCCCACTACAAAGAATTACCCAGTTCAAAATGTCAATAGTGTCACAGTTGAGACCCTGGACTCAGGGGAGGTTGAACAGAGGAGGATATATTTAGTTTGGATTTGGCAGGTACATTTACTTGGTTTGCAGCCATTACTCTCCTTATGTAGAAAGAATGCCCCTAACATCCACTGTGCTACTCATCATTCCATGTCATGCCACAAACAGGCAAGACCAAAATTTGCTTTGCTCTACAAACAGAGAATGTGTCCTAATCTGTTCCAACTTTGTGACTAGTGTGGAATAAGAAAGATTTTAAAAAGCTAAAACTAGTCTTTGAAATTTTTCTAGTATTCAGACATGTAAAATTTTAAGTAGAGGATTTCATTCTAAACATCAAGTCAAGAGAGATGTCTTCTTTCAGGAATATGCTTTAATGAGAAACAAGTATAATAACCACTCACTATAGCTTTTTTTTTTTTTTCCTTGTTGATAGGAATTGCACAAAAGAACTTACCAAAATTCCTGTATTTGTAAGTGTCATAGTCAGTTTAGGCTGCTATAACAGAACACCATAGACTGAGTGGCTTATAAACAACAGATTTTTATTTCTCATGATTCTGGAGGCTGGGAAGTCCAAGATGAAGATGCTGGCAGATTTGGTGTCTGATATGGTCTGGTTCTGTGTCCCCACCCAAATCTCATCTTGAATTGTAATCCAAATTGTAATCCCCACTTGTTGGGGGATGGACCTTGTGGGAGGTGATTAGATCATGGGGGAGATCCCCCCGTGCTGTTCTCATGATAGTGCATTCTCATGTGATCTGACGGTTTTATAAGGGGCTTTTTCCCCCTTTGCTCTGTACTTCTCCTTCCTGCCGCCGTGTGAAGAAGGACGTGTTTGCTTCCTCTTCCTCCATGATTGTAAGTTTCCTGAGGCCTCCCCAGCCATACAGAACTATGTGTCAATTAAACTTCTTTCCTTTATAAATTACCCAGTCTCAAGTACTTCTTCATAGCAGCATGAGGATGGACTAATACAGTGTCTGATAAGGGTCCTGAAATAACACAGGATTGGTCTTTGTCTTCAGCACCTGCCTTGGTATCTGTGCCAGAGCGCTGATACATGGATGGCTGACTTCTCTCTGTGTCTTCACATGGCAGAGGGGACAAGACAGCTCTCTGGGACCTCTTTTATAAGGTCACTAATTCCATTCATGAGAGTTCCACTCCCATGACTTAATTGCTTTCCAAAAGCTCCATCTCCAAATACCATCACACTGGGCATGAGGATTTAACATGTGAATTTGGGCAAGGAATGTAAATACTCAGTCTTAACAGTAAGGTACAACTCTGTAGCAGTAAGACTATGGTTTTTATGCATCCTATAAATAATAACAACAACAAAAAATTTTGATTAACAATGCTAGAGGAAAGACTAAATTATCTTTTCAGTCTCTATATAGAAAATAATACTTTCAAATCTTGTTATAAAAAATGATTTTCAAATGTGAAGCCAAAAAATGTCCTAAAAAGTGTTACAGAAGTATTTCAGGCAGTTAGTTAATAAAAATAATGTCATATTTTAAATCGTTATGGTGTTTGTGATATTTGCCAGGTTAAATGTTTTTCTCATTCATAATATTCATTTTTATAACAAATTTTATATTTTTAATTCATTTTTCTTATAAAGGGGTCCAAAATTGCATAAGCTTTATAATCCCATAAAATCACTGTGGGCTTCACAGTTTGTGTTTCAAAGGAATTTCTGTTTGTAAGAAAATTGTGTGTGTGTGTGTGTGTGTTTATAAAATATATGAATCTAACCTTTTCTTTTCTTTTACACCAAGTTCATCCAGACTAGATCCTCCTCAACCCTTGGACTCTTATGGTCGCCTCTAGATTGGCCTTCCTGACCCCAGACACTGCTCCCATAAATTAGTCTCTCCTGCAATCTTGGCCCTTTGTAAAGTGCTACTGTGTACACATCACACACCCTTGAACAAAGAGGAAGAGCCCTGGACTAGCAAACAGGAATGCTCCCTTGGCAGCCTGCACATCCCTCCATACTGGCCTTATCACCACAGGGTCTTGTAATCGTCTTCCCTTCTATACCATACAGTCCTGAAACAGCACAGGATTGCCCTTTGTCTTCAGCATCTGCCTTGGTACCTGTCCCAGAGCGCTGTCAATAATTTGGTGTAGCTACTTCATGGATTTTTGTATACATGTAAAATCATAAATGCATACATACGTTTAAGCAATTGAATCTTGCTGTACAGTGTCCTGCAACTTCATAGCTGCAATTGAAGAGTCTGCTGCATTTCACAGTTGAGCCCATTATAGATACAGCTGGCTCAAGGTTGGTATCTGCTCAAAGAGAAAGGAAGCACAGAGCCTCCTGATGGCTGGCCAGGCTGGCCATCTAGTCCATTGTTTCTCAGTCCCCAACAAGACATCCCTAAAGCAATTCTGTCCTCCCAAATAATGATGACTCCACCACTGCTCATCAGTAACAGCTGTTGGACCATTGACTATCATCCAGAGTCTGCCCTTGTGAAACCTGTAGAGCCATGCTAGGAAGAGAATGGCTCCTGTGGGGGCATATGGGCAATGTAGGGAAATGTCTGGGTATTTAAGGTAGTATCAGGGAGAAGAGGAGGAAATGACTAAAAAGGAATAAGGAAAAAGGCTGTTCAAATCTGAGTGGGAAATGATTGTGTCTATGCAAATATCCCATATAAAAGTAAAGCTGTTATAATTCTTTTTCAGAACTACTTAAATGGCTGAATTCCACATAGAAGACATATCTATACATGTTCATGTGCGCATGCACAGCTACACACACACACATGCACACACACGAATGTCTCTTTCTATTGCTAGGGGCCAAATTTGGTCTAACAGTCTAACAGTTGTAACACGAAAGGACAATTAGTATATTCATGATTTCTTATATTTATCTTTTCATTTCAGAGGCTGCTTATTTGTTTTGCTAATGGATTCAGGCCTTGATTACGGGTTATTGATGGGCATTAATAGATGTCTAGATTTACAGTTGTGTTTGAATTTCTCAAGTCTTGATTGTAGCTGAGGAAATTCAGGGCAGTCAACTTTCAAAGACAGATACTTCCAATAAAGGCCCGAGGCCTTACTTAACCAACAACAATTAGCAATAATAATTCAGAATAAATAAAAAGTGAATTCATTAATTCTTCAATTGTGCTAATCAACTACAGGTATTAACTTTTCAAACATACTTCTAACAGATACCTTATTTTGCATGTTTGGAAATCATCAAACAAGGATCTGTGTGAATACTGAAAACCCAAGCACAGCATTTTTTTTTCCAGAAAGAGCCAGCCCTTGACCTGACCAGTAAAATTGTCTTTTCAGTAATACATTTATTCCTAAGTTGATTGTCTTAAAATCTTCTTGAGTTTCTGAAACTTACAGCAATATGCATTTATTTTCCAGGATCAATGAGATCAATTAAAAAATTGCAATAGGTGGAGAGAATATGGTTTACTCTTTTTGAACTTTATTGTTGCTTTGTTGGACCCTCTTTCAATTTGACATTTTAACAACTTGAAGAAATATAGATTACAGAGGGTTGGCCGAAACAGCAAATGTTTTCTCAACTAATCCCCTGAGAATTAAGCTATTTAATTTTAGTGTATAGAAAAAGTGATAAATTACTTGGGATTATACCTCAAAGGTGTAAACTCTGTGCAGATAGGTTGCAAAATGATTGTGAGAAAGTAAATCCGAACTGCAAAAATGAAAGATTCTTTGGGAATTGACCTCCCTTGTGGGTTAGGAAAGTCACTTATGCCTAAATGCTCATTTCAAACCTTTAGTTTGAGGTGGTGAATCAATTTGCTTCAAAGCAGCATGAAATCTGATTTTTTAAAAAATTAAATTATTCCAGTGATTTGGTCAAAGGTTACCAGTTAGATACGTTGAATAGCTATGTTAAATATTATTCATCTCATGACAGGGAACAACTTTAATCTCAGTTTATTATGTAGAAATTATTGTAGCCTAGGACCAAAGGTATAAAAATCCCAAGGCCAATAGCACTTTTAGTGAATGGGCAGGGTAAGCGATTTCTTTAATTGACTTGGTAGCCAAATATAATAAAATTCAAACATCCATTTGCACTCAGCTCACTTTATACAACTCTCAGGACCAGAAGGGACAGTCAATGGATAGAACAAATAACCAGTGTTTTGAAATCCTCAATGTAAAATGTACAGCATGCATTATTGCCTTTAGTAAATCCACTCCAAAGCCCAGGATTATATCACTTTATTACTTCAATATACAAACTTTAACAAAAGAAACTCACCCAATTTCAGCTGTGCTCAAGGCTGAGTTTGGATATAAGCTGCCTCTCCATGAGCTTCTACTTGTGGAAAGAGTCACGTCCCAAAGTCACATATCTTCTGTACTTCTCTAAGGCACATGTATTTCATCAACTCTGCTGTGATAGTGCCATACCATAACATTTGTTGTTTATTTCATATGTGTGTGTGTGTGTGTGTGTATTTATTTATTTATTTATTTATTTATTTTGAGATGGAGTCTCACTCTGTTGCCCAGGCTAGACTGCAATGGTGTGATCTCAGCTCGCAGTAACCTCCACCTCCAGGTTCTAGCAATTCTCCTGCCTCAGCCTCCTAAGTAGCTGAGATTACAGGTGTGTGCCACCATGTCTGGATAATTTTTGTATTTTTAGTAGAGAAGAAGTTTCACCATGTTGGCCAGACTGGTCTCGAATTCCTGACTTCCGGCAATTTGTCCACCTTGGCCTCTCAGAGTGATGGGATTACAGACGTGAGCCACCGTGTCCAGCTTGTTATTCTCATGAAATGTAAAATATAATTTACTTAAAGTTAATTATCTGCATAATCAAAATCATGTTGTAACTCTAAGGACACTAAGTCTCTGGTTTAAAAAATGCTGAGAAGTCTGATTGCAGGTTTAATGTTCACAGAAGGTAACGTTAGGCTACAAACTCTCCTTTTTATCTTCCTCATAGTGCACAGTCTGATAAATTTTTGAATTCATTAAACTACTCTATTCCTTTCATTTTCCCACAATTAAGTTGTAAAATAATTGCCATAATCATTAAGCGTCCATATAATACTTTATACATTTGAAGTGTTTTGCAATAATCTATTTTACAAAGTACATTGTTCTGTAAATCCAGTTTTATCATGTCCTATGTTAGTCTAAGAACCATGTTCTTAGACTACATGATCAGATTCAGAGGTGGTATATCAAGCATAGAGGCAAAGGTTGATCTTTATTCAATATGCACACTCGTTATTTGACTTTATGCAGTCTAAAAATGTTGTCTTTATTTTATTAGGAGCCAGAAGAATCATGGAGTAGACTAAGAGAGATATATTTTCAAGATGCCATGCAGTCAGCTTTTGGAGCACCCTGAATAGGCTCTGAAATCTACTACCATTCAAGGTACTCAGTTTCAGTATTTGCCACCCTAGCACCTCTCTGCTAAAAACTGGCCAGTTATTATGAAAGCATGAAATAAATCCAAGTGACTATGGATGTGCAAGGGATCTACGGGGGAGATCCCGACATTTTCAGGTGACATATTTTGTATGTATGGAAAGGTCAGGGCCCCTTTTTTCAGTCCAGACATAGAGCTTACTAACCCTTTCAGCAGAAAAGAGAGATTAATGAATTCACTCTTATTGTCTGTCATACCCAGAGTCTTTATAGTCATTGCTGCCGCATAGGTCTCTCAATTTTCTGTTTAGAGCTGACACCCTTTTGCCATCAGATCCCCCAAAGAGAATAAAGCCCTCCCTTTTCCACACCTTGCTTCTCCAGGTAATGTTATAGCTACTGCAGTGTCAAGTCCATCTTGAAACTTTAGGATGCAGCGCATGAGGAGCAAAAACAAGAATGCTGTCTAACATCATTATTTCTTATACCACAACAGAAGGCCCTATCTTTGCAACAAGAGTGCCCTCTAAAAATGTTCTCTTCCTCCTGGATGGTCTCTTTCCAGATTCCCCACCCCTACACCCAATTGTGTCTCATTCCTTAAGTCTCTGTCCTGAGCCCCCGACTCCAATCCTTCCCTTAGGAAATGCAACACTCTCCTTCTCCAACAGGAACAAAAGCTTCTGCACTGAAGTCCTTCCTGCATCTAGCAAAATCTAGCAACACCTCCAGCCATGACTAGAAAGTCAGATAACTCTCTTTTGCTAAAGTAGGGAATTTGGGCCCTCAGATTGTGAGCAAGAATGAATGTGAAGACTCCAAATGTGGTTCAGTGTCCATACCAGAGATAGCTGCAACTGATTTCCTTTCTAGAAATGTCAACAAAGAAGAGATAAGCACACCTCAGCAATAGGAGCCATAATCTTGTTCTCGGAAAAAGCTTGGTCTAAGATCACACTGAGGTAAGGATAACTCTCCTCTAAACCTGGCTCTTGTCTTGCCCCTTTCAGTAAAATGAGGCTTCATTATTAAGCTAAGAAGTAGTAGGCACTTTCCTATCTCCCTCATCCCTCCCAAATAGTTTATTATGCCAGATAAATAAGCAGGTTAGTAAGTAGGTGGGCAGATAGTTAACAGATACATCTTCTTTTCTGCTTCTGTCTATGGGAAACCAGTCTTTCCCTTTCTTAATCCATGGATTTTGTTGGATGGACCAAGTAGATTAACCATTTTGAACACAGTAATGGAGCCAATGGTTCTTGCTCTGTTTCAGTCTCTCCCTGTCTCTCTCTCTCTCTCTCTCTCTCCTCTACTAAGATTTTAGGCACAAAGGATCATGTAAGCCTGAACTGTCAGGGTCCATCTTTCCAGAATGAGCAGAAAGTCAGTCTGGGAATGAAGCCAGAACAGATGAAAGCACAGATAAAAGGTGGAGAGAGAGAGAGAGTTGATCATTGTTTGACTTTCTAGATCCAGCCATTGGAAGCCACAAATTCTCTTTTCTGCTATGCCTAATCTGAGTTTGAGCCCTGACACTTGACAGACTTATTAGTGGAAAGGATTATATTCAAACGCTAACCATGCCAACTGTGAGGTCTGTGTTTTCTGCTTCATCTGTATTTTCTTTTTTTTAAGATGATTATTTTTTACAGTCAAGTGCTGCATAATGATGATGCAATCACCAAGAAACACATATACGATGGTGTTTCCATAAGATTAAAATGGAGCTAAAAATGTTCTACCACCTAGTGATGTAGCCATCTTAACATCGCAATGCAACATGTTACTCACGTGTTTGTGATGATGCTGATGTGAACAAGCCTACTGTGCTGCCAGTCATATAAAAGAATAGCACAGGGGGGATGTGCCCAAGATGGCCAAATAGGAACAGCTCCAGCATCCAGCTCCCAGCATGAGTGACACAGAAGATGGGGGATTTCTGCATTTTCAACTGAGGTACCGGGTTCATCTCACTGGGGAGTGCCAGACAATCAATGCTGGTCAGCTGGTGCAGCCCGACCAGTGAGAACTGAAGCAGGGCGAGGCATCACCTCCCCTGGGAAGCGCAAGGGGGAGTTTCCCTTTTCCTAGCCAAGGGAAACTGAGACACACAACACCTGGAAAATCGGGTAACTCCCACCCTAATACTACGCTTTAATAACGGTCTTAGCAAATGGCACACCAGGAGATTATATCCCACACCTGACCCGGAGGGTCCCACACCCACGGAGCCTCCCTCGTTGCTAGCACAGCAGTCTGAGATCTAACTGCAAGGCGGCAGTGAGGCTAGGGGAGAGGCACCTGCCATTGCTGAGGCTTAAGTGGGTAAACAAAGCCACTGGGAAGCTCGAATTGGGTGGAGCTCAAGGAGGCCGGCCTGCCTCTGTAGACTCCTCCTCTGGGGACAGGGCATAGCTAAACAAAAAGCAGCAGAAACCTCGGCAGAGGTAAATGCCCCTGTCTGATGGCTTTGAAGAGAGCAGTGGATCTCCCAGCACGGAGGTTGAGATCTGAGAACAGACAGACTGCCTGTTCAAGTGGGTCCCTGACCCCTGAGTAGCCTAACTGCGAGACATTCCCCACTAGGTGCAGACCGACACCTCACACCTCACACAGTGAGGTACACCCCTGAGACGAAGCTTCCAGAGCAGGAATCAGACAGCAGCTCTTGCTGTTCAGCAGTATTCTATCTTCTGCAGCCTCCGCTGCTGATACCCAGACAAACAGGTTCTGGAGTGGACCTGAAGCAAACTCCAACAGACCTACAGCTGAGGGTCCTGACTGTTAGAAGGAAAACTAACAAACAGAAAGGACACCCACACCAAAACCCCATCAGTAC
>NW_012100987.1:3243193-3248178 GCF_000951045.1 Mandrillus leucophaeus
AGAGAAAGAAATCAAGGGTATTCAGTTAGGAAAAGAAGAAGTCAAATTGTCCCTGTTTGCAGATGACATGATTGTATATTTAGAAAATCCCATCATCTAAGAAATTCTAAGAAATAGAAGAAATTCTAAGAAATAGAAGTGAACTACTTCAGGCCAACTATTGAAGCAGGCTTCATGAAACTGGTCATACCAGCTACTTCAGATCCCCTCTCTGAAGAGAAAGGAGGAGAGAAAAGAAGAAAACAGAAAAAAAAGCTCCTGTTCAACATCTCAGAAGCCCACACCAAGTGACACTACTGGCCCAGGCTACCTTCTTTTCTTTTCCCCCTGTCCTTTTGTTTCGCTGCTGTAATTTTTAAGTATTTGAGTTTGAACAAATTAGCTCTGAAGGGAAGGGAGTTTCCACAGTGTGAAGGGGAAACAAGAAAATGTTAAATCCAGTGTGTTTTCCAGCTTCCCATCTTTACACCAAAATAAAGTACTGACACTTACGAAAAGTAATCATAATAAGCAAACTGGGAACCTCTGGAGCCCAAACAAAATGAGAAATCAAAAATAAAAATGCACTTTAAATAGTCCTAAACATCTCATTCCAAAACTATTTGAAAATTAGATTTCAGAAGCAAAGTTCCTTTTAAGTAAAGAAATACGATTTCATTGTCAAATGGGAGAATGTAATTCCCTTGTCAAAAATCCCTTTATTTTCACCAAGTGCCATGGATTCAGAGAAGAAAAGGGGGAAAGCTTCCCCTTGGCCTCTGCATATGATGGATGGCATAAAGGGCTATGTCCAAGGATTATTGGCAAAATCTCAGATGCCTTTAAAAACAAAAAAACAAAAAACATTCATGCTAAGGTTAGAGTCCCTATTTGGAAGATTTCCAGAAAATTGCATATTCAAAAAACATTCACATTATGAACAGCCTCAGTTTTTTTTCAAGCCCTATGAGGGAGGCAGCCCTGTCATCTAATTTGCTCCTAAGTGCCCAGTCATCATAGCAGCAGAAACAGAGAGGCTGTGAGGCCACAGCCTCAGATAACGACTGGACCCTGTTCTGGTGAATAACCCCAAGCCCCGATCTGTCTTTCAGGTACTCAGAGACTCTCATGAAAGTACAAAATGCAAGAATCCTACTGTTCATTTATCACTGTCCATTGGATTCAAACATGGTTGACCGGGAAGTGGAGGAAGAGAAAGAATAAAAGAGAGAGAAGTCGAAGCTGATGTTTCTCATCATAGATGAGAGCTCTGGGCTCTGGACAGAATCCTGAGAGCTCAGCTGTTCACTTCCTCTGGCCACACGCAAGACCATATTTAAATCATTTCAAATTGATGAGGAGATTTTTTTAAGACCTCTAGAGGAGATAACATTCCCTCAGTAAATTATTCCCTGATTCAACAACCCTCAAGAAAATAGACCTTAATTCTACATGATTTATATGCCTGCCATTGCGGTTTCCAGTCCCTCTGTGCTTTCAACACACAGTCACTGCGTTCCTACTAAGTACAAGGCTCATCTTACGGGGACTCAAAGAAAAAAGAGGCAGGCTGCAGGCTCCAGATGATTATGGTTTAGTAGGGAACATTAATCCCGTGTACAAACAAGCACACTCTACGGTAGGAACTGCTAAGCGGAATAAGTTCATGGGCTTGGACAGTTCACAGGAGGAACCCTTTGTCCTCAGGGAGGCTGGAGAACAGCTGGCCTCCATCCCTTTGTTTGTCCTGGGTAATCTCTCTCTTCCTCACATTTTATTTGCTCTTTTCATGGTTTCTTAAGGTTGTCAACATTTTGAGACATATGGAAGACACCGTGTGAGATGGGAACACATCCTATCTGATAGCAGAACATTCACAACCTCAGTGACTAAATGTCGCATTCACTGGGGATAAGTGTGGCTACTGAACACTGGCCAGCTGCCCCACCTGTTCCAGAACTTTCCTTTCTCACTCTTGCCAAATGTGTGTCCCATCTGCTATGTTAAAACTGAGATCAAAGATCAAAACAAGTATTAAACAGTGTATTTGGGGGCTCACTGCCTGAAAGTTAAATAACATCTCTCCTCTCCTTCTATCTTCTGTCATTCCATAACTTCATGGGAGTGCAACAGAGTGGTCATTGGTCACACAGGACACCAGCGTTCTTACACTATTTGGTGTGCTTGACTTGCCTCCGTAGTCAGTGGGTAGTTGTTTATCGTTTTCTGTCTTCCTTGCTGCCAAACTATGTGGCCCTTAGTAAAAACCTGTTTTGTCAGAAGAAATCAGAAATATGACTCTGAAAAATTAAGCGACTTATCCAAGTTCACACAACTTACGATGGAGTGGGAATTTGACCTCAGCTTTTCCGCTTCTTGGCTTCCTTCCACTGTGTGATGTTTCCTGTGTGCTCATCGGCTCTCCCCAACTATCTTGTGAGCTTCTGACTGTTCTGACATACATTCCTGGAGACGAGTCTTCACATTATTTTATTTACCCTATCATGTCTTTTGCAGAAAACAAAATCAACAGATATGGGAAGTGTTGGGGAGAAAAGCATAGAAAGGTAAATACAAGTGCCAGCTCAAGATACAAACCTAAAACTACTAGGTTTCCTAAACACATGAATGTCACTTTCTATTTCTCCTGTAATAATCCAAGGGAAAACTAGAGTTTTGCTGTTTTACCAACAAACAGCACAGGTGATGGTGAATGTCAGCACACCAGCCACCTAGCGGAGGAGAAGCCCACTGGGTCTGCCTTCCACCCAGACCCGGACCAAGACCCTCTTGATCAGATGAGGCCTCCAGGCAAGGACGGACCACAGAAGTCAATAGAACACTTTCAAGACCTGTTCAAGCTTCAGACCCAGTGTCAACATTCATGAAGAGTAAGGAGGACCTGTCATCAGCCATAGTTTGTCATTTCTGAATCAAAGGCAGGGTCGGCCAACATAGAGGAAACTGGCTGCCCTGGCATGCATTTGGTGCCCAAGGCACACATAAAATTGAGGAGGTTTCTTTTTGTTTGTTTTGGGGTTTTTTTGGTTCTGTTTTGTTTTGTTTTTGATGGGGTCTCGCTCTGTCACCCAGGCTGGAATGCAGTGGCACTATCTCGGCTCACTGCAAGCTCCGGTTCCCTGCAAGCTCCGCCTCCCGGGTTCACGCCATTATCCTGCCTCAACCTCCTGAGTAACTGGGACTACAGGTGCCCGCCACCATGCCCAGCTAATTTTTTTGTATTTTTCATAGAGACGAGGTTTCACCATGTTAGCCAGGATGGTCTCGATCTCCTGGTCTCATGATCCACCCGCCTTGGCCTTCCAAAGTGCTGGGATTACAGGAATGAGACACCAGACCTGGCCCTTGTTTTGCTTCTTAAATACAAAAATTCAAGAAAATAAAACGATACCCCCAGAAATAAAAGTAACGACCAATGGAGGTGGTAAACAATTGTTGACAATGAATTTATGAAACTTGATACACTTGTTTGAAAAGATGAGATGGCTTCTTGAAAGTGAAAGTTTATTATGGCCAGGTACGGTGGCTCACACCCATAATCCCAGCATCTTGGGAGGCTGAGGTGGGCGGATCACCTGAGGTTGAGAGTTGGAGACCAGACTGGCCAACATGGTGAAACCCCCTCTCTAAAAATACAGAAATTAGCCAGGCGTGGTAGCACATGCCTGTAATCCCAGCTACTCAGGAGGCTGATACACGAGAATCGCTTGAATCCAGGAAGGGGAGGTTACGGTGAGTCAAGAACGCGCCACTGAACTCCAGCCTGGGCAACAGAGAGACTGTTTCAATTAAAAAAAAAAAAAAAGAAGAAGAAGAAAA
This sequence comes from Mandrillus leucophaeus, assembly GCF_000951045.1. Lineage (NCBI taxonomy): Eukaryota > Metazoa > Chordata > Mammalia > Primates > Cercopithecidae > Mandrillus > Mandrillus leucophaeus. The sequence continues at coordinate 3,247,013 of NW_012100987.1, forward strand.
GAAAAAATGAAAGTGTGTTATGTAAAATAATACTAATCTGGAACTAAAATTTCAAATTGTTTCAACAATATCTGGAAATTGATGAGGATGTGTGTTAAATTTCTCATTTAGCTCAGGGAAAATTCATACTTTTTAATTCTTAATGTTGACTAAAAGCTAGGTTTACATATATATTTTAAGTTGACTGTAACTGTAAAAGATAGAAATGGAATGTATAACTTCAAATCACCAAAGGGGAAAAAAGGAACAAAGTCTGATGCAACAATGTGGCAAAACTTTTTGAAATAATACATGACAAACAATTTTTGTAAAAGCTGATCTGATATTTTGACTTTCATTTATATTCATTTGTATTATATTTGACAACATACATAGCTTTCATCATTTTTGTAGGATTTTTTTATGTAAGATAATACATAATATTAAAATATTTTCAAATGAAATGAGACAAGGCATTTAAAATAGTAAGACTATCGAGAGGTTTCTTCAAAGAGAGTATAGCTTCCTTGTGTTTAAATTCATGTAATTTGGAAGGAGAGATGAGATGTGAGTTGACACAGAGGATTGACAACAGATGCTAGAGTTCTTCAAAGGAGGAAAAGGTGTCTTGGTTGGGAATATACCTACATGAAACACTGGGTGTAAACTGAGGTCTTAAAATTATGCCTTGATGGAAGGCAGGACTTACCTAGAGAACTAAATTCTCAGCATAAGAAATAACAAGATTTGGCCAGGTGCAGTAGCTCACACCTGTAATCCCAGTACTTTGGGAAGCTGAGGCAGGTGGATCATTTGAGGTCAGGAGTTGGAGACCAGCCTGGCCAACCTGGTGAAACTCTGTCTCTACTAAAAAATTAGCTGGGCATTCTGGCACGCACGTGTAATCCTAGCTACTCAGTAGGTTGCATGAGAATCGCTTGAACCCAGAAGGCGGAGGTTGCAGTGAGCCAAGATCGCACTCCTGCACTCCACCCTGAGTAACAGAGCGAGACCCCCTTGAAGGGAAGAGAAGGGATTGGGACCAGAGAGAAAATGACAAAAAAAGGGGTGGGGATTGAGGAATGGAGAATAAAAGAGTATACAAACCAGGCAGCTTGCTGAAAAAAGTAGACAGTGAGAAAGAAGCTCTTAAGGACCAAAAATTTGTGAGAGCTACAGTATTTTCT
>NW_012100987.1:3248228-3248725 GCF_000951045.1 Mandrillus leucophaeus
ACCACCAGGCCTGCCCTACAACAGATCCTGAAGAAAACACTCAACATGGAAAGGAACAACAGATACCAGCCATTTGCAAAAACATGTTGAAATGTAAAGTCCATTGATGCTAGGAAGAAACTGCATCAACTAGGGAGCAAAATAACCAACTAATATCATATTGACAAGATCAAGTTCACACATAACAATATTAACCTTAAATGTAAATGGACTAAATGTTCCAATTAAAAGACACAGATTGGCAAATTGGATAGAGTCAAGACCCATCAGTTTGCTGTATTCAGGAGACCCATCTTACATGCAGACACACGTAGGCTCAAAATAAAGGGATGGAGGAAGATCTACCAAGCAAATGGAAAACAAAAAATGCAGGGGTTGCAATCCTAGTCTCTCATAAAACAGACTTTAAACCATCAAAGATCAAAAGAGACAAAGGAGGCCATTACATAATGGTAAAGGGATCAATTCATCAGGAAGAGCTAACTATCCTAAATATA
>NW_012100987.1:3248775-3259716 GCF_000951045.1 Mandrillus leucophaeus
TGGGTTCAAGTGATTCTCATGCCTCAGCCTCCCGAGTAGTTGAGACTACAGGCGCCCCCTACCATGCTACTACCAGGCTACTTTTTGTATTTTTAGTAGAGATGGGGTTTCTCCACATTGACCAGGCTGGTCTCAAACTCCCGACCTCAGGTGATCTGCCTGCCTCGGCCTCCCAAGGTGCTGGGACTACAGGTGTGAGCCACTGCACCTGGCCCAGCCATTATTTACTTTATTTTAATGATGCTATAATTTAAACTTCTTTTAGTTAAACAATTCCATCGCCGCAAACTTCAGTGAATGTCTGCTATACACACAGCCTGCGAATGTGGCAGGAAGGACTTAGACGATGTTCTGTGCGGGGTGCACAGTGCATAAAAGGAACAGCACACAGATGTGAGTAAACCATGAACTGCACTAATCCACAGAAGCAGGACCCCAGGGCCAAAAGGAGCCAGGAGAAATGGAGGTGCCCTGTCCTCTCAATGACTTGAGACATTCAGAAAGACTGAGTCTCTCACTGCACATGGGACAAGGTATTTGAGCCAAATCTCAAAGGACCAGTTGGCCCTGAGTGACATTTTGGATACAGAATGTATATTCTCTCATCAAGACAACCGGAGGTCACACTTGGAAATCCAAAACTTGAACTTCAGAGGTATTCTATAACAATAGCAAAATTGATGTTACCAAATAAAATATAATGACTCAAAACACATAGTAAATGAAAAAAGAAATTAAAAAGTGTATATGAGTTTATATAACAAAATACATTCATAAAGAATAGTAAAGAATTATATATTTCTAAATAACTATGAAGTACCAAGTCCTCAACTCAGAAAAGCAAAAGGATATTAATGCTAAAAGGTTCAAGTTATGCTGAGGAATAAAAAGTCTTTCTAATTAAGAAATAAAATATCTCCTTTTCAAAATGGGCCTAAAACCAGCACTGTAAATCTAAAATACAGATGAGAACAACTTAAATACTAGACGAAAAGAAAAGAAAATCATGTACAGGTTATACTTGATAAAATAGTGGCTCATTTTAAATTTCCTAGTAAAGGAAATGAATGAGTCAAAAGAATAGAAATTTCTGGTTAATGAGAGATCAAAGCTGAATGTGACCCAACCAGCAAAAGAAGAAAAGAAAACATTGAGAAAGATCATGAATAATAGATTCTGAAATCAGAACAGGTCTTTTAGAAAGCCTTGAGCCACGATGTGATAAGGAGAAAACAGAAAAGGAAGAAGGAAGAGGGAATAATCCAGGGAATCCTTCCTGATGACTCAGGTAATGATCTGTAACCATCACAAGACTCCAAATCCTCATGAGCAGCAGGCTCTCTGGAATGGCTGAAGGGAGAAGATTTTCCCACGTTCACAAACCAAAAACTCCGGAGAATCTCCTTTTCCATGGATGTGACAAATCCCTGATCATAGGCTCCACATGATGCCTGTATAACTCCATCCAGCCTGTGGGCCCCAGAAGGCTGGAGAGGAAAGCCATTCCTTTCTTGAGTGGCAAACTATCACCTTCAGAGTGTGGTCATCCATGTTCCCCCTTGCTTCTAACACTGCTGACTGACTGTTTTATATGTGTCGAGTTTGTCTGTTGAGGAAATGTGTTCAAGTCCATGATTTTTCTATACCACTGCATCAAATTCAGTATGAAACGTACCATGCATAGTCAATAAATACTAAGAGACAGCTTTAAATGTTTGGAATATTTTTCCTAATTATTTCCTCCTACTTGGGATCAGAAAACTAAACAAAGTCATATGTTTTCTCTCGGTCATGTTTAGAGATGCCCACTCATCATCCCTCCACCTTTCTGGGCCTTGAGTCCTCACCTATATAATAAGGAAACTTGACTAGGGACCTCTAGTGTTATCCTCCAGTTCCAGCCTTCTGGGACTGCCTCAGCCTAAGCTTGCGATGGCATCTTTCCCAAGACATGTTCCTCCGACTCCCTCTTTCCATTCAGAAGCAAGAGAGGAGTGGGAGAGAGGCCGGGGTAGGTAAGACAGCAGAGAATTTGTACCTTGGAGAATCATGAGTCAATAGAGTTCTGATCTTGGCTTCCCCTCCTTCTTTCTTTCCTCCTGCTTTGCTCACCTCTCTGATTTGGCATTTACACATTTGATCCTCTCTGGGTCCAGTTCCTTTTTATTTTTTGGTTCGTAGCTCCAATAGAGGCCCGCAATAAACCAAGGAAAGGCTTATTGAAAGAGAAACAGATTCCCTTAGATGTACCATGAGGGATGGCTACATTTGGGGCATTCCGACCCAACTAAATGACCCACTTGGAAAAGAAACACTTCCACACTTGACCCAGACACCCTCCCAAAATGTCTTTTTTTTTTTTTTTTTAAGGCAGACTTTTGCTCTTGTTGCCCAGACTGGAGCACAATGGCACGATCTCAGCTCACTGCAACCTCTGCCTCCCAGGTTCAGACTAGTCTCCTGCCTCAGCCTCCCAAGTATCTGGCATTGCAGTCATGTGCCACCATGCCTGGCTAATTTTGTAGTTTCAGTAGAGATGGGGTTTCACCATGTTGGTCAGGCTGGTCTTGGACTCCTGATCTCAGGTGATCCACCTGCCTCGCCCTCCCAAAGTGCTGAGATGACAGGCGTGAGCCACCGTGCCCAGTCCCAAAATGTCTTAAAGAGACAGTTCTGCCAGCTCACTATTTACTGGTCAGTGTCCATGTGCATTTCCAACGGTCTGTCATTAAAGACACTGGATCAAAAATCCCTGTCCCCTACCACTGCCAGCTCAAGCCAGCCTACAATTACAATTTCCAGTAGCTGGCTGTGACTAAACTTCTGGTTAGAAGAAAGGCAAGATGTCACTTAAATGCAATTCTTGTGTTATCTGTGGAATCCGGTTTTTCACACATACTCCTATCTTCCATCATCAAAGCATCCCTTAAAGGCCCATTTGGTTCCAAATGGGTTCCAAGACCAACACTAAGATTTACCTAGAAAATTTTCAGGTTAGCTTTGAGACTCACACATTCAGAAGACCTGAGGCTTGAAAATGACAGGACTGTAGGTGATACTAGAAGTGAGACAGGTTTCAAGCCATTCAGGTCAATATCGTACAATACTGTGGTGGTGACACTCTATTTAGTTGCAGTGAAGCCATTCCAAGAGGCCATTAATTGATCCCAATGGACACCGAATAGCCTCTTAAAATAGAAGACTGTACTTAAGTGGAGATAGGAACATGCTAATTACATAACTCTTTTATTCAAGGTAGTCTTTGGATTTAGCCTCTAATTCTGATTCCTTCCCTGCCATCTCCACTAGAAAGTTGTAAGAAGTCAATCTCCATTCCACATTATAAAGTGATTTTAGGTTGATACATGGGGACATTTTATCATTTATTTCAGGCATTGACATACATTTGGTGTTTTTGCTTTGTGAAGATGTAACAAAATAATTTCTAAAGACAAGAATGTCAGCACAATAGATAGGTTTGTTTCTAGGATATATCAGATGCTCTCTAAATGTGATCATTTCCTTTCAAAGTGAAGCACAATAATTGCCTCTAAGGAATGATAAAGCCAAATGTCATTTTTTCTTATGTCAGTCTGCTGCAATACCGCCCAGTCTAGTAACACTTGATCTCCGACGGGAGAGAATCTTAAGGTTTGCTGTGACAGCTAAACAAAAAATCAAAACTACTGTGAGAACTCTAAAGAGCCTTCTTCAACAAAACTAATCAAACCACATTGTGTGCTTAATTATTTCTATTGTACCTTCAGACTAAAGAACTATAGGAGCATTTTGTTTTGTTTTCCCCAATTTGCATTAGGATTTTGATGTATGGTCTTCTGTTGCTTTTAATAAAATCATGCTACTCCATTTAAGAAATATTTGCCATGAAATAAGTGTTTCAGCATGTTTTTGTTTTTTCAAATCTGAAAGGTCTACTCCATGATTCCCATTGTTCATACTCTTGGAATAAATTACTACAATCAGACCACATAGGGAGAAAAGTTAGCTCCCGATTACAAAAGGCATCAGTCCAAGAGGTAAAGTATTAATCAAACCTACTTTCGAGCAATCCCATTCTCTCTGTTAGAATGTATGCTCCCATCAGGCCACGTTAAAACAGCATTTTCATCAGTCACTGGCTATTTTGTTTCTGCTGAAATCTGGGGTCCCCTACAGTTAAAGTGAGTGGCTAACCTTACTCCATTCTCCAGCGTCTCCCTGATAGCTTTATCTGGCTATTATAATTTGTCATTGTCAAACCATTTAGGCTTTTGGCTTTGGTCTTATTTTTCCTGCAGGTGTCAAAAATGCAAAACCACAATTTATAAAACACAAGATGACAGAATCCCATTTGCACTGGCTTCAAAATGCCAGAAGGTAACTTTATTTAAAATATCACAACCTCCTCTCCAAACTAGTTGCATGAGTTCCAGGGTGGTCTGAAGAGTTGATTCAAAAAATAAATGCCACTGCAGCAATTTACAATTCCTAAGGCCAAACATCCAGATGTGTCAATAATCTGTGTAAATTAGAAACAGATGTAAGCCCTTGTTGAAAAATAAATATCATAGAATTATTTCCTTTGCCTCCTTATGCTTTCACACACTTGAATTTATTTCTTTCACATTTTTTAGTTGGTTCACTATTAAAAACAAAAATTATTTCTCTTTTCCACATAGGGTGTAGCTATGTATAAAGTTCTCCAGAAAAAGAAAAGAACAGTTAATTTTGTGCCTTATTTCATGCCCAGTGAAGCTAATCCAAGCACAGAGGCTTTCTGCAGTTAGTCGGTGATTACAATCCGACCAAATCTGGGTTATATTCTAGATCACTGTCGCCATGTAAAGTAATTCCATCATCAAACCCACTCTTTGTTCCCATAAGGTTGCCCCAGTTATAAGATAAAATAAACATTTCAAATATGGTAGAACCACATTTCTGACAACTTCTACTTACTTTCGTTTGATGTAACAATAGAGTTGTTGTTTAAACAGTTTTTTTTTTCTTTTTTAACGTCCTTTTTTAGAAGTGACCTTGTTTCTTAAATCCCATTTGTGTGTGATAGGTGGAGATGAGGGACATGTGCGTGTCACTGGAAGTTTTTGAGAAGAGATCAATGGTTGTCAGTAGACAAAGAGCTGCAAGATAGATATCAGAGGTTTACGTTTCCTTAAAGCATAAATACAACCACCAACTGCACAAAGTCATTTATTACCCATGGACATCAATTAGAAAAGTTCTAATGACTACAAGTTCTCAGATGCTGGGGCCCCTGGAGCCTTTTGTCCCTATCATAGTGGGATATAGGGAGGCAGACTCAGCTATTTAAGTGACCTCTGAAAAATTGCTGTAAAGAAAATAAGGCAGCTCCACATTCATCTCCTGACTCTCAAACACCAATCAAAATAGTAATAATGATAGCAACCTTCTTGCCAGAAGTATAGCCCTATAGAATTATGAGATCAGTCAGTATCAACATTTAATTCTTCAGTAATCTGAATTTTCTCTAATTGTTGCCTTGATAACCCAGCCATCCCTCAAAGCAGTGACATGTTGTAGTATTCATTATGTAGTGTCCAGAGCTAAATTATCTTAACAAAAAGGCAACATTTACATTTTGGCTTCTGAAAAATTTTGATCCTTGCAAAAATAATAAAATAAGCAAGTTTTGCCTTCAATACTGTTAATCTACTGCTTTCCTTCCTACTGCATTTATGATAAAGAGTTCTAAATCTTATCCGATTAGCATTACCCCTATTTCCTTACTAGCAGAACCACTGGGAGAGGGAGGCGCGTGCCCGGTCCAGAAAACTACCTTGCTTAGCCCTTCACAGACAGGCATGTGATGTGGTGGCATGTTAGGGGACGCCCTGTAAAGGAGACTGCCTTAATCAGCAGGTCTCCTTCGCTCATGCTCTTCTTCCTCTTTTTTCCTACTTGAGTCATGGTTGTGATTGCTGGAGCTGCAACAACCGTTTTGTAAGCCTGAGGATGAGAGCAGAGAGCCTGATTCCTGATGACATCAGGGAGCTGCCATGTAACTGACCAGCTTGCCTACATCTGGTCTTAAATGAGATCAGTGTAAACCCTCATCTTGTGGAAGACGCTATTTCACAGTCCCTATTAGCAGCTGCAGAATATAGCTTCGGATACATTCTCTGAGAAGTTTTTGCCCCAAGCCCTGCCTGAGCTCCCTGCTCCAGAACACTCACCTCCCAGTCCATCACCTACTTCTACCTCTCAGAAAATTATGATGTTTTCCCTCTGTGCCTCAGGCCTTCTCTCTGACAAACTCCACTCTAGTGAAAGAAAAATGTTTTCATCCTCTCAAAGATGGCTTTGGTACTTTAACTACTTTTATTTATCTTGTAATGTATTTAGAGCCACCACCTTTTCAAAAAATTTACATAAGGCAGTTTATCATCTAGCTAATCTGATGATTTAATATGCATGATTGGGGTAATAGAAGAGGTCGTGGTAGAAAATAAATGAGAAAGTAAAATATAGAGAAAGTTGTATTATACCCATGATAAAGAAATAGAAATGGAATTCTTTCCTACCCAAATACCCTTATGTAAACAAACAGGCAATCTTTTTAAGCTTTTAAAAAAAAAGTTGGTGAAGATGATTTAACTAGAGTGAGATTAAATAACCACAGCAAATTAAAATATGGGTTATCATCAATTTTTTTTCAGGGGCCCAAATGCAGCAAATTAAATGAAGTTTAGAAACATTCTTCTCAAAAACATGGGCTGCTTCTTTCGAAAACTCATTCCTTGCTGAAGTGGCTACTTCATTTGTTCTGTTTATTGTCATTACACTGTCAGCAAGTTGGACCAAAGGCACTTACAAACATGTGTGATTGTTTGGGTTAAACTGCAGCTGCTCGTGAGGCTGTTCGTACTGACCCCATCTGGAAGACTGGCTACCGAAGCAGCCCTCTCTCCCTGACTATTCTCCTTTCAAAGACTATTCTCCTTTCAAAGACAATGTACACTTATCTTTTGCACCTGAGCTTGCTGAGAAGGCCATGGAGACGCTGCTTTTCTGCAACCTACCTCTTTGGAGCTGTTCCCACCTTATCCTTCTTGCCTGATTAAAGCTTAAAGCAAACTGAGAACTGGGCTCCAAATGTTGCTTTCCTATTTCCCTTGCAACTCTGTAAACTGGGTTTCTGTCTTTAAAACCCGCAAGTTCCCCCCTTCTTCTGCCTCCACTAGGAACTGATAATCAGTAGGAAAAGGAGGAGAGACAGGAGTGAGGGACAAGATGGGGGAAACAAACTGTGCCTGAAAAACAAAGTTGTTACTCTTGAGTCAGAAGGATTGCATCCAAAAGCAGTGACTCACTGTGCTGAGGGACATTGTCTTGCCTAATAAGTAAAGGCATGTGGCCAAATACACACCTGCCCACAGGTTAGGAATTTAATTCTTCCCAGGACTGCAGATACCATGAGCTTTACATGCAAACACAGAGCTTTGCTTCTGCACATTTGCATGGCAATGATTTCTAGATTTCCATTCCACTCCACCTCTCGGCTGTCATTTCACAAAACATGCGAGGAAATGGCCATGTGCTTAGGGAACTCAGAAGCTGATGGTTTAAGAAAATCAGCTGCGCCACAGCCTCCTCTCTGGAAACTTATACTTTTTATTGGGAAATTCTGATCAACTTCGTTGATGTTGTATCTTTAGTTTCTCTTATAAAAAATAAAATGCCTGAAATATGTGTACTCTGATATTTTGAGGTGTTTTAATATATCAAAAGGGGCATTTGGTTATAGTTATCAAAGTTATTTCAGTTTTAATTTAAAGGACCTTATCACGACTTTATTAGTTATGTGCTATAAACACTATCTCCACCTCTGCCATTTAATGGAGAATGTTTGATTGACGACTCTCAGATCTCTATCTCCATCCCAGATCACTTTCCTGAGACTCATATGTTCCAACATGAGATGTGATACAGTGATTAAATGAAAAATTTCGAGAGGCAGACTGCTTAGGAAGCCCAGCTCCTCCATTTACTATGTGACTTTGAATAAATTACTTAATCTCTCTGCCTCAGTTTCTACATCTATAAAATAGGAATAATACTATATTGTATTAATTCTAAGAGGGACATTGTAACATCTTTGAATCAAGATGTGTCTTACAATGGATGGTACCTCAGATTTGATGAAATAAACTAACAATAGCTGTTAGGGTGGTGTGGGGACTAAATTGATTAAAATATATACTTTATGACAATATTTGGTGTATACTGAGCTTTCAATAAATGTTAGCCAGTATTGTTGCATTAATGGGCATATCATTTTCAATTTTCAGGCATCTCAAACTCATCTTTCCTTCAAAGATGATTCCCCTATATTCCTTATTTTGTCTAATGCTAGTCACACAAGTCAGAAACATAAAAACCATCCTTGGTCATTCCTCTCTTTAAGCCTGCACATTCAATCACTTAACAAGCTCTCTTAATTTTATAGTCTAAACATCTCCCGTCTTTCCTTTTCTTGCCATGCCCACTGCCACTGTGGTCATCATCTCTGACCTGGAAAACGGCAGCCTGACGTCCAAACTCCACTTGGCCTTTAGAGTCATCTTCCTGACGTGGGAATCACATTCTAACTCTCCTTGTCTCCAGCTTTTCAGTGACCCCAGCGCCACCAGGATGAATTTCACTCCTTACTGGGGCACCAAAGTCTTGGGTTGCGAGGCTTCCAGACCTTGATTGATAAGCCTTCCTCGCCTGATGCTCCATCCTCACATGTCCACTCCCTGAACACTCATGAAGGCTGATGTCTCTGGGCTCTTCCCTCTGCCTAGAGTGGTCATTACCCTTTGATCCACTTGTGTATATCCTTCAAGACTCAGAAGGCCATGATTATCTTTCTCCTTTCCCCTTCCTCTACTAGACAATTTTTTTTTTTTTTTTTTTTTGAGACTGAGTCTCGCTCTGTCACTCCAGCTGGAATTCAGTGGCGTGATCTTGGCTCACTGCAACCTCTGCCTCCCAGGTTCAAGTGATTCTCCTGCCTCAGCCTCCCGAGTAGCTGGAACCACAGGCATGCATCACCATGCCTGGCTAATTTGTTGTATTTTTAGTGGAGACAGGGTTTCACCATGTTGGCCAGGGTGGTCTCAAACTCCTGACCTCAGGTGATCTGCCCGCTTCAGCCTCCCAAAGTGCTGGGATTACAGGCGTGAGCCACCATGCCTGGCTCCTCTCCTAGATACTTCTATAGGCCCTTCTAGGTGCTCCCATGTCACCTTGTTTTTATTTCCACTCCATTTTTCTAATTCCCAATCAATGTATATCCCTTACTTGACAGCAGATCCTTTAAGATCATATTTCTTTATCTTTAGCTGTTTCCTGTCACATAGCAACCAACACATGATTGTTAAATGAATGAAGGAATAAAAGTAACAATGTACATGGTATTGTATGACAATATATTGAGAAAAATATATTGAGAACAATCAAGAGAGAATAAGAAAAAAATACAATTAAACCTTTTTCGTTAGCTGCAGCAATCAGTTCTTTTTCTTGAAATATGCCTTCTTCTCATTGTCCTTTCCTAGAATGTGCCATCACTCTGGTAAACAATCCATGCTATAATGCCATCAGGCCAGGATACTGATGCTCTGTTTTTCAAATATTGACACCAACATGCTATATGGGTACCTGGTACATGGTTATTGTTCTCAGTCGTACTGCAGGACAACATCCTTTAGTGCAAGGCCCTGTTTTTATTGAAAAGTTGACAAACTATCAAAATGCTGTTAGGAATAAAAATTGCACATGTGGTAATGATAGAACAATGGAAAATGTGGACAAACACTAAACCTCAAGCACATTCTCTTATGTAGATTGCTTCTTAAACGACTGTCACTTACTGGGAAAGGCAATTGCATAAACACTCTTACAGACTTCAACACCATGCCACCCCACCCCAACCCTGTAGATGCTCACAAGTTAAATCTGTAATAATGCAACACAAACAGTGTGCTGGGAAAGTTCATTTATTAGTTACATGTAGAGATTATTTTGTGGTATGGAAGAAACACAAAGGGCACTAAGTATTTGACTCCTCATTACCCAAATGTCACAATGGTACATTTCAGTTAACAGGTTGGCCCAAGGTTGTACCAACAACGTGTTGGACCAAAGTCTCCTCACCAAGAACTTGCTTAGCACTTATTGGCCAAAGGCGGTTAGTGACATAACAGAAAGTGTCAACAGTTTCAAATTATTGACACTTCCCTTGCATAGACCCAGAGCCCATATGCAGTAGTAGAAAATCATGACAAGAAATCATATTCCGCATTTAAAAATCAACAGCTATATAATATACTCTTTTTTATTTAAAGGGGAAAAAAGATTAGAGACTTAATGCACCTCGTAGATGCGGTCTTATCAGACCTTCGCTTTATGTGGACATTCTTTTGATTGAGCACAGGACAATGACAGATAGGGGGTGGAAGTGGTTGCAAGATGGTTCTTAGGAAAAGAAAGGTAGATATTTCAGTCCCTGTAGTTCCTATCTAAAGTGCAACAATATTTGGCTGTAGTTGCCCTGATTACTTTTCAAACTGTGTATCTTAGCCCCCAGTCCCACACCAGGGGAGATAATTAAAGGAGAGCCTCCTTATGGTATCATCCTCTAGGTCCCTGCCTCAGAACTGCATTCTCAGCAAAGCAATGTTGTAACCAAGTCCCTATGGCAATTCCAGCACTCAGCATCCCCACCCCCTGGAAAGAATCCAAGACACAACCACCTCCTATAAGATCCCATTCTGGATCTAATTAAACTAAAGAGCTTCTGCACAGCAAAAGAAACTACCATCAGAGTGAACAGGCAGCCTACAGAATGGGAGAAAATTTTTGCAATCTACTCATCTGACAAAGGGCTAATATCCAGAACCTACAAAGAACTCAAAT
>NW_012100987.1:3260456-3266365 GCF_000951045.1 Mandrillus leucophaeus
AAAAAAAAAAAAAAAAAAAGATCCCATTCTGCTGTAAGTACCGTACTTTACGGCACTTTAAATTGTACTAATCACATTAAAGATGTAAGATTCTATTTGTATTCAATGTAATTTTCATCAAGTTGGAGGAAAAGAAGTTTTGCCTGAAAAGAAAGATGTTGAACCGGTTCTTACAACCTCTGTTACTTGCTAGAGCATTACAGTGTTTCCTTGTGTGTTTTTTTTGTTTGTTTTTTTGTTTTTTGAGACGGAATCTCGCTCTGTCACCAGCCTAGAGTGCTGTGGCGTGATCTCGGCTGACTGCAACCTCTGTTTCCCTAATTCAAGCGATTCTCCTGCCCCAGCCCCTATTCTTTTACATATAGTAGAATGACTCTTCCCCACCTAATGAAATTAAACATAGCCATTTGACTTGTGCCGGCCTATGAAGTGTGAAGTGAAAGTGACAGGTGTCATTTCTGAGCCGAGGCATCCAGAGTCCAGGTGAGTTTCTCTGTGCTGGTTCCCTTGCCACAGTGATGGTAAATCCAGATGCTGAGACACAGGTGCCCCAAGATCACAGGGCCTGGAAGGTGGAGCCACCACATGGTGGGTCATCTAAATCTAAAATGGACTTGGACTGACATTTTGGGCCGATTAAAAAAAAATACAAAACAAACAAACAAAAAAGGACGTGGTGTGACAAAGAAATTTTGTATTGTTACCATAGCATAAACCAATCTGTGAGGATAGTCCGGGAACTTTGGACCTTGGAAAATGGAATTTGCTTTCGTAGCCTCTATATTCGTCATCAATAAAATTCTAAAGGTTTCAAGGTTACGTAACTCCCGGAGAGAAGTTTATATCCTGTTTCACCGAATAAAAATCAGAACGTAGTATTTCCATTAAAATTGGGTTACTAGAATATAGCAAAATCCCTTGCCATAGTTCATAATTTTCACTGTAATTAAAGTTCTATATGTTGTGACAAGAAAATTGAGCTGCTGCCTAGTGTGACTGCAATTATGAAGGAAGTTTAAAGTGATAATTAATTGAAATCACAGTGCCGACTTAAAATTACCAGTTTGGCCTCTGAATCATAAAAACCAAAATTGTAAGCATTTTATGAAAAAAATGCATTGGGCTAATTACTTAACAAATTATTTAATATCCATCATAATATCCCAAGAATATGGGGAAAACATTTTTGGTATACAAATACAAAAAGTGGTTATCTTAATAGCTGTGTGCTTCCGGCCGGATTACAGCTCACGCCTGTAATCCCAGCACTTTAGGAGGCCGAGGCGGGCGGATCATGAGGTCAGGAGATCAAGACCATCATGGCTAACATGGTGAAACCCCGTCTCTACTAAAAAAATACAAAAAATTAGCCGGGTGTGGTGGTGGGCACCTGTAGTCCCAGCTACTTGGGAGGTTGAGGCAGGAGAATGGCGTAAACCCGGGAGGCGGAGTTTGCAGTGAGCTGAGATCATTGCGCCACTGCACTTCAGCCTGGGCGACAGAGCAAGATTCTGTCTCAAAAAATATAAATAAATAAGTAAACAAATAAAAACATAGTTGTGTGCTTCCACGGCCCTAAGCAAATTAAGTCATCTGAAAAAAATATTGTAATCAATGTGGAAATTTTTTAGGCCTATGAAAATAAGTGATAAGGAGGTGATCCCCAATCCTTTGTGTAATCTAAAGGTTACATGAATAGAATCGTAAGGCGATTCACACGAAAAGTATTTATTGAGCACTTTCTGTGGTGTTCAGTTGTGCTTAACTCTGAAGACAGAATAATAAGAGATGTGGTCTCTGCCCTCCTCAGCCTTACAGTCTAGCAACCTCTGCTTCAGAGCGTATGCACTGGCATTTCCTTCCAAGTTTTAAGTTGTGAAAGTAGCATTCTCAAATCTTAATCGTAATACAGTAGAGCTTCATCTGTCTAGAAATCTCAGTTATCTGGAACACATCTGAGAATCAGGAAGGCAGTAATAGGAATCTTTGAGAATTCAATCTTATTCCACACACACACGGCAAAAAGGTATGAGTATTTATTTTGTGTTATCGTCCTGCTAAATACTTTATACTAAATATACTATCATCACAAAACCCTATGACAGACTATGAGGAGTGTCCCCATTTTACCGGTGAGGAAATTGAAGCTGAAAAAGGTATAACATCTGATGGATTCAGGATTTGAATCCAAATCTGTCTAACTCCAGAGCTCAATAACTTAACCACTACCCCACATAGCATTTTGCAAAGACTATAAACTAAAACTCTTGGTTTCTACTTCCAGAAGAATCCCTGGGGCCTTGTTCCAGTTACTGTCTAACCACTCTGGATTCTGCAGTTCAGGAATTTGGAAAGGGTGCTGCAGGGATATTTGTCACCGTTCCATGATGTCTGTGGTCTCAGCTGGGAAGACTCAACAGCTGGAGGAGGGGTGTTCAGGACATGAAGGCTGGAATTATCTGGAGGTGTCTTCACGCGCGTGCCTGGAGGTTGATGCCTGTCAGCCTGGTCCTCAGCTGGAGCTATTAACTGTACCATCTGCATGTGGCCTGGGCTTCCTTATAGCACGGAAGTCTTAGTAGAGTCAGATCTCTTGCCTGATGGCTCAGAACTCCAAAAATAAGAGTGATAGAGGAGAACCTACATTGCCTCTTAACACCTAGAATTGGAAGACACATAGCATCCCTTCTGCCATAATTGTCACAAACCTACTTAGGCATAAGAGAATAGAATGTAGACTCCATCTCCCAGTGGGGGTCAAGGCCACAATTTAGAGGGTGATGTGGCCTGGAGGACTGCTTCAGCCATCTTTGGGAAGTGTCATGCCATAAGCCCTCCCCTAAAGTTTTGTTTTTTTGTTTTTGTTCTTGTTTTTGTTTTTTTGAGACAGAATCTCTCTCTGTCACCCAGGATGGAGTGGTATGGCACAATCTCGGCTCACTGCAGCCTCTGCCTACCAGGTTCAAGCGATTCTCCTGCCTCAGCCTCCCTAGTAGCTGGGATTACAGACTTGTGCCACCACACCCAGCTAATTTTAATTTTTTTGTTTTTTGTTTTTTGTTTTTTAGTAGAGACAGGGTTTCACCATGATGGTAAGGCTGGTCTCAAACTCCTGACCTCAAGTGATCCATCCACCTCGGCCTCCCAAAGTGCTGGGATTAGAGGCGTGAGCCACCATGCCTGGCCACCTCCCCTAAAGTTAAATTGCTCCTCTCTCCTATCCAATCCACCTTGGGAATATTCAAACACATTCCAAGTAAAGAGAATAGGATAATAAGCATTGTGTGAACATTGCCTATCTCCAGTAATGACCAACAATCTGTCAATTTAAACAATAAATGTCAAGAATGGCTAATAGGGCAGGAATTAAAAATAGGAATGTCGGTTTTACCATAAGACAGAAATAGAAAAATTATGGGCAGCAAATAAGAAAAACTCAATAACTATAGCCTGCAGGGCATTTAATCAGGGCCTACATCTCCACACAGCTCAATAACTCGATGAGCATCCTCTATTCTTGTATTGAAAAACACCAGTTTTCTAATAATGACTCTACCCATCCAGACAAGGTTAAATGCTATCTAGTGTATTCCATGAAAGAAGGCAGCGAAGAGTATGCTGTACTTTATAAAGATTTGCATTTGAAGGGGATGCTTTAGGGAGTAAGCACATTAATCTCACGTGGAACAACTCATCTCTCAGTGTTCAGTTCTGAATCATTACAGCTCAGGTAGAAAAGACACAGTCCTGTGATGCTTTTGTTCAGATGAGAAAAAAAGAAAATATTCTGCAGGTTGCATTTTCTAGAGCTAATGCCCAAATTCCACCCACGGTTATCAAGCTGGCACACACTGCACATTCAAGCAGCCATGTGCCAATGCATGCACACATTTGTAGACAAACACCTGCTATGGGTATTTAATTTTGATCCTTATCTCCTAAAACTATTTTTAAAGAGAAAAAGATTTCCTATGGCCTTGACTTCCAAAGTTAGCCAAAACTGATAGAATAATTGGAGACAGACCAATGTCCACAGACTATTCATCATAAGACCAGTAGTTATCCACATTGGATTTTCCCCCAGCAAATTTGCTTGCCTTATAAGAATTTGGTTTTGTTGTTGTTGTTGTTTGTTTGTTTGTTTGTTGGAGACAGAGTCTTACTCTGTTGCCCAGGCTGGAAGGCAGTGGTGCTATCTTGGCTCACTGCAACCTCCACTTCCTGGGTTAAAGTGAGTCTCCTGCCTCAGTCTCCCAAGTAGCTGGGATTATAGGTGCATGCCACCACACCAGGCTAAATTTTGTATTTTTAGTAGAGACAGGGTTTCATCATGTTGGTCAGACTGGTCTTGAACTCCTGACCTCAGGTGATCCCACCACCTTGGCCTCCCAAAGTGCTGGGATTACAGGCGTGAGCCACTGTGCCTGACTAGAATCTGTTTAGATGTATATAAAATGTTAGTTTGCATTTCTTGAGCACACACTGGTCAACAGCTGAGAGGAGCCAACCAGAAGTAAAAAGTCTGAACAGATCATGTGAAGAACTGGAACCAGAGTTTATCAATAGAGGGCAATACCTTATTGTGGGATCATTAATGGTAAAAGAGGTATTTGATAGTATTTTTAAGTTTCTACTGATCTTTGTTAACTTCTGAATACCATCAGGTATATGGAGAGTATCTAAAAAGAAGTCTCTTCCTAGGGCTCCTGTGTACCCACAACTTCCATTTCAATTCTCACAGTGACTCCTAAAAAATGTTTCTCATTGAGCAATGGAAAATTTGAGTTATGTTGTAACATCACCAAACAGCTCTTGAATAAGTCACAGTGTAGAATTATTTAGAACAGGGATACCTGATGGGATGTGAAAACCAGGTAAATACATGGGGAATTCAACAGCACAGGGAGACAGGGCAATACAAAAACAAACAAACAAAGCAAAACAAAACAAAAAAAGACAGTAATGATATTGGTCTCTCTGATTATTTAGGAAAGGTTCTGTGAACTTTAAAAATCTCACCCTCTCACCGTACACCTCCATACAAGTCTCTGAGCTTTATTTTTCTTTGTTTATTAAACATCTCTAATGTAAAAGCATAATTGTTTCTTTGTTTTAGTTGCTAGAGCCTGCGGGTTGTGAGTGGCTATAGACACCTGTGTTGCTACCTGCAAGAGGACCTGTAAGGCAGAAGTCAGGGAATGAATAGAGGGCGCTCCATCTAGAATCTGTAGAAACCTGGAAGCCAGAAACACATCCAGACATGGTGGGAAAGGTGCAAATAAGAAACAAATAAGAAAAGAAAGGAAACCTGTTATTAAATCCATTTGTGAGAAATAGTTATAGTGTTTTCATGACTTAACAAGCATATCGCAAGACAAAAACCATATAAAGGAAAGAGTTTAGGATTTCTTTCAGCCATCAGACAAACGATTTATATTTTGGCAGTGTCTGAAATTTGAAATCTACATACTTGTTGTTGTTGTTGTTAAATTCACCACTGTGCCTTGGCTTCATGAACACAGTAGCATATTATACCTTATTAAAATATGAGGATCATGTCTTCTGAAATGAAAGAAAAATTTCCAATATTATTCCTAAAAGAACAGAAATAGAATGTGAAAAACAAGGCAAATTGTAAGAAACAAGTCAAAATACACTCCCAAATCACACTAAATACAAAAAATCTGAAATGTCCAATTGAAAGACAAAGGTTGTCTGATTTTTTGTTTCTTTTAAAGATATGCATTCTTAAGAAGAGACACATTTATAAAATATACATAAGAATGGCCAAAAGTAAAAACTAGGTAGACAAATACTAACCAAAAGAAAAGAAAAGAGGGCTGGGCGCGGTGGCTCAAGCCTGTAATCTCAGCACTTTGGGAGGCCGAGACGGGCGGATCACGAGGTCA
>NW_012100987.1:3270435-3273446 GCF_000951045.1 Mandrillus leucophaeus
AAATTCCGGATGAAAGCAGGGCATCGGTTTCCCAGCCATGTAACTTTCCCAAACACTGCACACACAGATTTATAGTCATGTTGGGCAGCCATGCAAAAGGTTGCATTATGTTCAGTAGTATTGCTTCTCATTTCAGGAGGATTTTGGTGGGGGACCTTTGAAGTGGGAGCTTGAATCATGCATCTGTAAATTCCTCATTTTCCACAGTTATTAAAACACCCGCCAGTGCCAGGGTATCCCATTGTTCATTCACTCCTTTGGCACGCCAGCATGGGGGTAGATGCCAACCACAGAACAGCCACAGAGACACAGACAAATAGTAGGTGAGGCGGACCGGCGTCGTGGAGATGAGCGATTGCCTGCCAAAGGGACGCATGCTTGTGACTGGCCAAGGTTAGAAATCTTTTAACTCCTTGTATGTGTTGAAAACTCCTCAGAGCTATGCAAGAAAACAGAAACAAAAACAAAACCATGGAAAGGAGCCAAGTTTATCAAGGGATGGCTTTCTGAATCCCATAAAGTTTCCATTTTAAGTAATAATAAAAGCACTCTTACATCCTAAGATTAGCAAACATTTTCTTATTGTTTCTCATCTACTCTCTTGGACCTGGCCACAATCCATGGGTCAGGGAGACGGTTTCTGGTAGGGTCTCCTCAGATCGTGGTGGGAAGACATATATATAGCTTAGGAGATCAAGCCTGGCCACAGAAATATAAGTTAGAACCAGAACAACGTGTTTGCTTTAGTTGCGTCTTTTCTTTGCAGTATAAAGCACCTTATATAAAGTACTTTGTTCCCATGTACCCCAGATATCCACTAATAATTATCATTGTAATGCTTTAATAGTCATTTTCCCACCCAGAGAATTCAAAACTTTTCACCTAAATTATGTCCTTTTTCTTCAAAATATCCTTATGAAATAGCGAAAGGAAAGTTATTACTATCTCATTCTAACACACAAATAAAATGAAGCCAAAACCTAGACATTTATAGAGGGCATAGCCAGAAACTAATAAAACTAATTTTTAGTTGTAGCTTGTGGAATCACTTTTATTAGGCCCATACCTGCTAACTCGCCCATTATCATCTTCTTTCAATAACCTAACCAGGACAAACTGACCGCCCTGGCTTGAACCACGGAAGTGACTACGCGGAGGCAGCATTCCTTCCAGGAAGGGTCAGCAGACATGTTATCTGTCACCAAAATGTAGTTCTTAACAGAAAGATGGAATCGTCTTTTAAAAAGCCGATCAAGACATGCCTGAATTGTCTGATACAGAGTTACCCAACATCAGCATTATTGACATTCTGGATGATTCTTTAGGGTGGGGACCATCCGGTGCACTTCAGGATGTTTAGCAGAATCCTTGGCTTCTACTCACCAGATAGGTGCCAGCAGCACCCTTTCAGTAGGATGACAAAAAATGTCTCCAGACATTGCCAAACGTTCCCTGGAGAGGGAGGAGGAGGTGGGTAAAACCATCTCCTGTTGAGGACTACTGGCCTCATCAATCCAAACAAGTAACAATTAAACACTATCCTCAGCCTGGTACTGGGACAGCCAGAGGCTAGAGGCTAATAAATAACATAGTGCTTGCCTTCATGAGACTGGAAGTGAAGGTGGAGTTTACATTCACAGAAAGAATTGGGAGGTTAGGAGTGAAGAGTCAAAATTTGCCTAGGAATTTCCGAGATGGGAAAATCACAGTGGATCAGAGCAGACCTCATGGAGGAGACGGGCTTTGAATTAGACCTTGAAAAACAGGTAGACTTTGAAAACATTCAAATATGGGAAAATTTCTGAAGGGAAAACATGATGAACAAGGATCTGAATGGCAAAAGAAGAGCAGATGGTCTAAGCAGATGCTGGAGAGTGATCTCCTTCTGACGGATCAATGTCAACAGTTTGTTAGTTGCACTGTTAGAAGAGATAGAGGACGGGTTTTGGCCTGGCACGGTAGCTCACGCCTGTAATCTCAGGCACTTCGGGAGGCTAAGGCGAGCGGATTGCCTGAGCTCAGGAGTTCAAAACCAGCCTGGGCAATGTGGCAAAACCCTGTCTCTACTAAAAATACAAAATATTAGCCAGGCATGGTGGTGGGCACCTGTAATCTCAGCCACTCGGGAGACTGAGGCATGAGAATCGCTTGAACCCAGGAGGCAGAGGTTGCAGTGAGCTGAAGTTGCACCATTGCACTCCAGCCTGGGCAACAGAACAAGACTCTGTCTCAAAAAAAGAAGAAGATATAGAGGATGGGTTTTCATATTACTTGATGCAATGAAGCTAGCAGTAATAGTAAGTATGGTGGGTGGCAAAAATCAATCTCAAAAAAAATCTTAAGCACCTGGAGCAACGTATTGAATTTAATAAAATATTATTTCACTGAAACAAATGTTAAGGTCTGTGTTTGCATCCAAAAAACCCACCTGAAGAAACGGAGTACAGAGGTAACGAGGCATAGCAAAAGCAAATGTGAAAAAAAAAATTAGGGATTTCATCAATGGTATATTTAATGGAAGTATATAAGTATAAAATATACAGTTTTATATATAGTCCCTGACACCCTAAAATATGTAAAAAATATGCAGTTTTATATATAGTCCCTGATACCCTAAAATATGTGGAACTCTACATTCCATTAATAGAAATACAGTATCTAGACTGGCACAGTGGCTCACACGTGTAACCTCAGCACTTTGGGAGTCTAAAGCAGGAGGATCACTTGGGCTCTGTAGTTTGAGAGCAAGGAGGGTAACACAGCAAGACCCCATCTTTACAAAAAATTTGTTTAATTTGCCAGATGTGGTGGTGTGCACCTGTAGTCCTGTAGGTGGGAAGGCTAAGGCAGGAGGATGCTTGGACCAGGGAGTTTAAGGCTACAGTGAGCTATGATTGCACCACTGCACTTCTGCCTATATGACAGAGTGAGATTGTCAACTCTGTTGAAAGAAGGAAGGAAGGAAGGAAGGAAGGAAGGAAGGAAGGAAGGAAGGAAGGAAGGAAGGAAGG
>NW_012100987.1:3273496-3274278 GCF_000951045.1 Mandrillus leucophaeus
CGGAGCTTGCAGTGAGCTGAGATCCGGCCACTGCACTCCAGCCTGGGGAACAGAGTGAGACTCCGTCTCAAAAAAAAAAAAAACGAAAAAAAGAAAAGAAAAAGACCTAGGAGCATAAAATTAGCTTGACAAAATAGACTTTAAAGCAGAAAGCATTATTGAAGATAAAGAGTCTCTACTACATAATAATTTTTAAACATTCAACTTACCAGTATGATATAATAATTCTATATTTGTGCACATCTAATATAACTTGGAAATTTATAAAGCAAAAATTAACAAACTGCAAAAATTGACATATTCGTCATCATATAGTAAGAGCTTTCAACATACCTGTCTCCTTGATTGAGAAATTAAGCAGACAAAAATTTAAAAAATAGGTTTCGGCTGGGTGTGGTGGCTCATGCCTGTAATCCTAGCAGTTCAGGAGGCTGAGGAAGAGTTTGAGACCAGCCGGAGCAACATGGCAAACCCCGTAACTACAAAAAAACACAAAAATCAACCAGGCATGGTGGCATGTGCCTGTAGTCCCAGCTACTCAGGAGGCTGAGGTGGGAAGATCCCCCTGTGCCAGGGAGGTTGGGCCTGCGGTGAGCCATGATCATGCGACTCCAGACTGGGCAACAAAGAAAGGCTCTGTCAAAAGAAAAAGAAAGAAAAGAAAAGAAAAGAACAGAAAAGAAAAAAGAAAAGAAAAGAGGCCGGGCGCGGTGGCTCAAACCTGTAATCCCAGCACTTTGGGAGGCCGAGACGGGCGGATCACGAGGTCAGGAGATCAAGAC
>NW_012100987.1:3274878-3279370 GCF_000951045.1 Mandrillus leucophaeus
CCGTCTCTACTAAAATACAAAAAATTAGCCAGGCGTGGTGGTGGGCGCCTGTAGCCCCAGCTACTTGGGAGGCTGAGGCACAAGAATCGCTTGAGCCCCAGAGGCAGAGTTTGCAGTGAGCCAAGATTTTGCCACTGCACCCCGGCTTGGGCTACAGAGTGAGACTGTCTTAAAAAAAAAAAAGAAAAGAAAAGAAAAGTCCGTACAATTGGAAATTCAGGAACATACTCCCAAATAACTCATGAGATGCAGAAAACCTATATGGAAATTTCTAAAACACTTAGAACTGAAGAAGAATAAAAACATTGTAATCAAAGCAAAAACTTGAGGAGATACACATATCCTTAAAATATTTTCAATATATAGGAAGAAAGGAAAAAATAAAAGAACTTTTCAAAGTTTTGTACCAATTTGATAGAACACTGACAGCTTTGTTCATGCCCCCAGCCTCCTTCCCCTGCCCTAGGCTTCCAGGAAGAATACTCCATCACCCAAGGAAACCCAGATCTAGCAACTGATGATGCACTACTATATCATTATGTGGCATCGAAACACTGCCTGGCCCCAAAGTCACACTCCAAAGGTTTCTTGGCTTGCACTCACTCTGGGAAAGAGGAGAGAGAAAAAAAGGAAAATTAGGAAGATTTGAAAAAAAAAAACACACACACACAACAATATGAATGGATAGAGAACTGGGAAATGATTTTTCTTTGATCCTTAACTGAACCATCATCAATCTCCACCACAGTAAACCACGCATAACCACCCAGTTTCTAATTATGGAGCTGGTAAAAATGTGATGAATTGTATGCCACATCAGCCATAACTAGACTCCTCACATTGCCTCGATGACTGTGTCAGTTTAAGGTCCAGATTTGCTAAGCAGTGTGGCTTTAGAAAAATCTCTTAAATTATCTCAGTTTCCTCATTTAAATACCTCAGAAGTAAAATGACACTTCTCAAATATTTTATAGTGAGGATGAGATGATAAAAATAATATAGCACAGGGTCTTTTGGCTACTGCTGGTAGTTATTATTTCATATGTAGTATCTGCCTAAGAGAGAAACCTTATAAAGGAAGTTTTTAGAAAGCGCTTGACCTCAGCCTGAATTGAAGGTATTTGGCATATCAGAAGGAGACATCAAATAAAACACTGGTCCGTCTTAAAGGGAAGAAAGAAGAATCATCAAGGCAAACATCAACTGTGCCCAGAGAGCACTGTCCAGGATTTATCCTGTCTGGTAGTAATAGCTACACCGCTCTGTCGTGGACTGGATGAAGCAGGCCAGCAAACCACAGGCCTCCGCATCTGGCTGGTATTTTTCATAGGCAATCAGAAGGTGCCACCCTCTCGTCTACATTTGCCACAGTATGGGAAAATCTAACAATAACAATCACGACTTTCTATTGAGGCACCACGTCCAAGAAGACCCAGCTAAAATATAAATGCTATTTGTGAAATAAGTTCGAGGTAGATAGTTTTGTTGCTGCTAATCTGAAAGAATGGGAAATACCATCATTGAGTTTTAAGGTGAGAAGTGAAGAATACCATACAGTGTATGAGTTTGGGCGTCAGACCTGGGTTCAAATTTCTACTTCTCAATCTAGTTGTGTGACCGTGGGCAAGTTACTTAGGCATTTTGAGGCTATTATCTTATGTAAAAATTAGGAATAGGCTGGGCATGGTGGCTCATGCCTGTACTCCCAGCACTTTGGGAGGCAGAGGCGGGTGGATCACTTGAGGTCAGGAGTTCAAGACCAGCCTGGCCAACATGGTGAAACCCCGTCTCTGCAAAAAAAAAATACAAAAATTAGCTGGGCATGGTGGCATGCACCTGTACTTCCAGCTACTCGGGAGGTTGAGATGGGAGAATTGCTTGAACCCGAGAAGTGGAGGTTGCAATGAGCCAAGATTGTACCACTGCACTCCAGCCCGTGTGACAGAATGAGAGCCTGTCTCAAAAAAAAATAAAAATTATGAACAGTGTGGAACCCACTATGCATTAGATGAATGGTAGTAATTATTAACGAAAAGAAAAACAATTGATCTGGAGCAGAACAGACTTGAATGAGGAGCCTCTGCAGGAGACATGGCATCCACTGAAAGCATCATCAGGGCTCAGGATATCTACTGAGGAGCAGATGAGAAAGCAGAGAATATGAAGAAAGGAGTGGGACACAGAGGATTTATTTCTCCTCCCTGCCAGTACAGTCTCAGACCAGCGGGGAGAGAATGTTCTCCATTCAGAGTGAAGGCAGTTCAGGCCCAAGAGGATCTAGCCATGTAGCATTGCTGGTTAAACCCCTGTTCAATGAGCCCAGGCCTGCCTTGAGTCTTGACTGCCAGTGAAAAGCAAATTACTTCCTATTACATCCCTCATATTTCCCAGACAGCACCTACCTACTGAACACTGCACACAAATTCCGGATGAAAGCAGGGCATCGGTTTCCCAGCCATGTAACTTTCCCAAACACTGCACACACAGATTTATAGTCATGTTGGGCAGCCATGCAAAAGGTTGCATTATGTTCAGTAGTATTGCTTCTCATTTCAGGAGGATTTTGGTGGGGGACCTTTGAAGTGGGAGCTTGAATCATGCATCTGTAAATTCCTCATTTTCCACAGTTATTAAAACCCCCGCCAGTGCCAGGGTATCCCATTGTTCATTCACTCCTTTGGCACGCCAGCATGGGGGTAGATGCCAACCACAGAACAGCCACAGAGACACAGACAAATAGTAGGTGAGGCGGACCGGCGTCGTGGAGATGAGCGATTGCCTGCCAAAGGGACGCATGCTTGTGACTGGCCGAGGTTAGAAATCTTTTAACTCCTTGTATGTGTTGAAAACTCCTCAGAGCTATGCAAGAAAACAGAAACAAAAACAAAACCATGGAAAGGAGCCAAGTTTATCAAGGGATGGCTTTCTGAATCCCATAAAGTTTCCATTTTAAGTAATAATAAAAGCACTCTTACATCCTAAGATTAGCAAACATTTTCTTATTGTTTCTCATCTACTCTCTTGGACCTGGCCACAATCCATGGGTCAGGGAGACGGTTTCTGGTAGGGTCTCCTCAGATCGTGGTGGGAAGACATATATATAGCTTAGGAGATCAAGCCTGGCCACAGAAATATAAGTTAGAACCAGAACAACGTGTTTGCTTTAGTTGCGTCTTTTCTTTGCAGTATAAAGCACCTTATATAAAGTACTTTGTTCCCATGTACCCCAGATATCCACTAATAATTATCATTGTAATGCTTTAATAGTCATTTTCCCACCCAGAGAATTCAAAACTTTTCACCTAAATTATGTCCTTTTTCTTCAAAATATCCTTATGAAATAGCGAAAGGAAAGTTATTACTATCTCATTCTAACACACAAATAAAATGAAGCCAAAACCTAGACATTTATAGAGGGCATAGCCAGAAACTAATAAAACTAATTTTTAGTTGTAGCTTGTGGAATCACTTTTATTAGGCCCATACCTGCTAACTCGCCCATTATCATCTTCTTTCAATAACCTAACCAGGACAAACTGACCGCCCTGGCTTGAACCACGGAAGTGACTACGCGGAGGCAGCATTCCTTCCAGGAAGGGTCAGCAGACATGTTATCTGTCACCAAAATGTAGTTCTTAACAGAAAGATGGAATCGTCTTTTAAAAAGCCGATCAAGACATGCCTGAATTGTCTGATACAGAGTTACCCAACATCAGCATTATTGACATTCTGGATGATTCTTTAGGGTGGGGACCATCCGGTGCACTTCAGGATGTTTAGCAGAATCCTTGGCTTCTACTCACCAGATAGGTGCCAGCAGCACCCTTTCAGTAGGATGACAAAAAATGTCTCCAGACATTGCCAAACGTTCCCTGGAGAGGGAGGAGGAGGTGGGTAAAACCATCTCCTGTTGAGGACTACTGGCCTCATCAATCCAAACAAGTAACAATTAAACACTATCCTCAGCCTGGTACTGGGACAGCCAGAGGCTAGAGGCTAATAAATAACATAGTGCTTGCCTTCATGAGACTGGAAGTGAAGGTGGAGTTTACATTCACAGAAAGAATTGGGAGGTTAGGAGTGAAGAGTCAAAATTTGCCTAGGAATTTCCGAGATGGGAAAATCACAGTGGATCAGAGCAGACCTCATGGAGGAGACGGGCTTTGAATTAGACCTTGAAAAACAGGTAGACTTTGAAAACATTCAAATATGGGAAAATTTCTGAAGGGAAAACATGATGAACAAGGATCTGAATGGCAAAAGAAGAGCAGATGGTCTAAGCAGATGCTGGAGAGTGATCTCCTTCTGACGGATCAATGTCAACAGTTTGTTAGTTGCACTGTTAGAAGAGATAGAGGACGGGTTTTGGCCTGGCACGGTAGCTCACGCCTGTAATCTCAGGCACTTCGGGAGGCTAAGGCGAGCGGATTGCCTGAGCTCAGGAGTTCAAAACCAGCCTGGGCAATGTGGCAAAACCCTGTCTCTACTAAAA
>NW_012100987.1:3281562-3326164 GCF_000951045.1 Mandrillus leucophaeus
AAAAAAAAAAAAAAAAAAAAAATCAGTAAGCAGAATGTATAGAAAATCAACTTTTGAATCATACATAAAAAATAACTTCCCTATGATTAAATTTGCCCCAAGATATTCCCCTCAGGAGGAAGTGGGTTACCACTAGAGAAGGTTCTTTAACATAAGCCAGATGGCCACTGAACAAGAAACTTAATATCTCTGTAAGCGAGTATAGTGGTGTCTGCCTCTAGCTCCTGAGGCTCAGGAGGCTGAAGTGGGAGAAGTTTGAGACCAGACTGGTCAATATAGCAAGATCCCATCTCTAAAATAATTTTTTAAAATAAAATAAAAAGCAGCCGGGCACAGTGGCCCATGCCTGTAATCCCAGGACTTTGGGAGGCTGAGGTGGTTGGATCACTTGAACCCAGGAACTCAATGCTGCAGTAAGCCCTGATTGCACCACTGAACTCCAGCTTGGACAACAGAGCAAGACCCTCTCTCAAAAAAAAAAAAAAATGCTTTAAATCTCTGTATAAACTTCTATTTCTTCTATCTATAATTAAAAGTAAGAACAAAGAACTTTATGAGATCATGATGCATGGCAAGAGCTTAGCAACTAGAAGGTACCTCAGTAAATTGCATCTATTATTTTAATCTGTTTTCTATAACCTACTCCCTACCCCACTATCACAGAGCTGCAGATAGACCAACTGATGTCTGGAGTTTCCAGTAATCTTTCACTATTTTTGGAAGGAGAATCAGCATCTAGGACACATGGTGATGGGATAAGTCTAGAATTCCAACTTCATAGTTAGGGAGGTTAGGAAAGAGGTGTCATGACATTTACTGCTTTCATGATATTATAACCACACAGTATAACCCGCTTCCTGCATTTCCCAACTTACTTCTTTGAGTGAAGGCTTTTGCAACCACTTGTCTTCCGCTGACTCGTGAGAGCATGTGCATTGCAGGCCATACTAGGAGAATGCGGGGGACTTCCCACCATCCTCATTTTGTGTGGCTTTCACAGCAGGTGTCAGCTATATTAACATCATAGCAAAGGTCCTGAATCTTTCTTCACATCAAGATCTGATGTGGGTCTAATCATGAAAGACTAAAATACTACTCAGAATCTCAGAATAACCATGGCAAGAAAAAACACGGCAATTCGTCTTTGATGTGTGGTCTATATGAAATTATCATGCTAGTTAACAGCAAAATCCTTCCTTTGGTGGGAAAATTGCCAAATTGTCATCTGGAACTGGCATAAGATGTTAGGCTTTCTTCTGGACATGTGTGGGAGCAGACTTCAGTTTCTTTACTAGAAATTAGAAAAGACTGACATCCTATCCTGGCTTGCCACCGGTCCCTTTAATATATCACGTATTCAAGTGCAGGACCAGGACTAGGGACAGGTTCAGTGAGGCATCTAGAGCATAATTCTGTGGAGGTGCTCATCCCAGGCTGGCAAGACCCTGGAAATGAGGATCTCAGGTACCCTGCACGTCTCCTTTGCCTCACCCTACTCCCAGCCCTGTCTAGTCAAATGGATATAGACCTTGCATTTTTTTTCAAATATTTGCCTTTAATTGTCCTGGTTCTCCCATTTAAATGCCCTACTTCTCTCCTACTCATTCTTTAAAACTGAATTCAAATGCTACCTTCTTTTGAAAGCCCTCCATGGCTGTTGTAGCTGACTGCTACCTCACTCTCTGCAGAATTCCCACTTACACCTCCCTGGAGCTCCCTTGAGGCACATTAAACTCTTTACTTTGTTTCTTTTTATTTCATTTTATTTTATTTATTTTATTTTATTTTATTATTTTTCGAGGCAGAGTCTCACTCTGTTGCCCAGGCAGGAGTACAATGGCGGAAGTTGCAGTGAGCAACCCAAGTTCAAGCGATTCTCCTGCTTCAGCCTCCTGAGTAGCTGGTATTACAGGCATGTGCCACCACGCCCAGCTAATTTTTGTATTTTTAGTAAAGACGGGGTTTCACCATGTTGGCCAGGCTGGTCTCAAACTCCTGACCTCAAGTGATCTGCCCACTCAGCTTCCCAAAGCACTGGGATTATAGGCATGAGCCACCACGCTTGGCCTCTTTACCATGTTCCTTATTACTTACACATTTACCTGTGACAGGCTGTTAGTTTCCTGCTCCGCTGTGTACCTTCCCTTTCACTTTGGTAACAAAACGTTGATAAATAGATGGATACATCTACTTAGCTAAAAGACTATATTTTAAGCCTCTCTTGAAGCTAGGAGTGGCCATATGATTAACTAAATCTTGGCCGTGCAGTTATAATGGAGTATAGATTTCCTCAAAAATCTCAGTGTAAGGTAAAGAGTATACCCTTCTCCTTCCCCTTTCTATTTCTTTGTGTATGGAAAGTGGATGTGATGGCTGGACTTCCAGCAGCCATCTTAAATCACAAGGTCAATGTCCTCACTAGGCAGGTGGAGAGGAAAGCTGGCAGATCCCGAAACACTGACGACACCGGGAGTCTTTACACAAGCTCTAGACTGCCTCCCTCCAAACTTCTTTTACAAGGAAGAGAAATAAACCAGCATCATTGAAACCACTGTTACTTTTTGCTTTCTGACACGTGCACCCAAACTTCATTCTAATTAATATAAAATTCGATACCAAAAGAGAGCTACTGCATTAGCTAAAATGTAGGATTCACTTAAAGGAGGTATTTGAGTGACATACAAAAGGTAAAACTATGATACTATGATTGCATCTGTAAATAATCACTACATTCTAGCCTGAGCAACATAGCAAGACATCATCTCTCGGAGGGGAAAAAAAAAACTATTGCAGACTAGGGATCTGGTGATCCTAGTAAAAACATTGACTAGCAGAGCATTCAAAGGTGCCAACCAAGGCTGTGGCATTAGTGAAAATAGTAGGAAAGTTTTAGAAGGGTGGTGTGTTTTGGCTAGTTCTGATACTTTCAACAAAATCCTACACAAAAGAGATAAACCTAGGCTAGAGCTAGTAGTCTGCCAGCACAGTGGAAGGAAATGCAATTTTGCTAAGATGCCACAGCCAGCAGCTAGGTTAACAGGTCTAATGTGGAACATTTTCAGGCTGAAAAAACTGACTACATCCTTACTTCAAAGTGAAACTCTTGTAAGCCACAGCCAGTGGCAAGAGCACAAGCCACATTTATAAGATATAAGACCATGACCCCACACCTTGTCCAAGTCTTCCCTTCCAGAATTTTCTGTAAAACAAGGAAGCAGTAAATTTGCAAAGATCCCCATGCCTATTTTTCAAATCATCTCAAGTTAATTTGGGGGAGGAGAAGTTTTCAAAGCACAAATGCCGGTGTGTAATAAACTAGAGATTCTAGGCTCAAAAATTATACGAAAACAGGACCTCTTGTTCTGGTTATTCACCTATAGGATAGAAAAACAGCAACTAGATTGGAAGCCCCTCAGGTTTTTAGGGAACTGTGTTGCCAATGAAATTCCAAGCCTGGCATCATGATGGTGCAATCCCTAAAACAATTCAAGTCTCCAAATTTACACCAAAAAGAGGTGGGTATGAATGCAGACCCCAAGAAAAGTGTACTTTATAATGCTCACCTTGGAAAGACCATAGAGGAGAAGGGACCAGAAAGAGTGTCTGAGAAGGTAAAGCCAATGACCACCAAGGACAACAGCCATGATAATAACTCCACTGCCTAGACTAGAGTCTTCACTGTTCTGGCTCAGTATCATTTAAAAGTTGCTATGGCCTTCAAATCTTTGATTTTTCTCCTTTTCTGCATGGATGCTGATATGGTTTGGCTGTGTCCCCACCCAAATCTCATCTTGAATTATAGCTCCCACAATTCCCACATGTTGTGGGAGGGACCCAGTGGGAGATAATTGAATCATAGGGGTGGTTTCCCCTATACTGTTGTGAATAAGTCTCATGAGATCTGATGGTTTTATAAAGGGAAACCCCTTTTGCTTGGCTCTCATTCTCTCTCTTGCCTGCCACCATGTAAGACGCGCCTTTTGCCTACCACCTTCTACCACAATGTGAGGCCTCCCCAACCATGTGGAACTCTGAATCCATTAAAGCTCTTTTTCCTTATAAATTACTTGGTCTTGGGCATGTCCTTATCAGCAGCATGAGAACAGACTAATACAGATGCTATATTGCAGTCACTATGTTCCTACTGTACCATTGAATATCAGTGTGATGGGCAGATAATTTTTGGCCAAACCATGATGATCCACACTGGCATCTGACAGAGCCAAATGCACAACATGCAGAGATCTTTAACCTTGAGCTGGAGATTCTAACGATCCACACTGGCATCTGACGGAGCCAAATGCACAACATGCAGAGATCTTTAATCTTGAGCTGGAGATTCTAACTGCATTGCACTTTGGGGTGCCTGCATTGGGAAGGGTGAAGGGTCCTGTGTGAGAAGAAAGATGTAAGTGAGTATTTGGGGAATCAGTGGAGCAGGCTGGAGGAGACTGATAGATTCTGACTCACTCTTTCTTTTTGTAGCAGCTGAGGTTTTTTTTTAGCTGGGTATGTTACCTATTGAACAAGCAGTGGAAAAACACTTGATTTTTTTTAAGACTAGTTAAGTGCAGTAATGAGAAGTGGGGAAAGAATAGAACAAGGTCGATCTGTCACTGACTGGGAACAATCAAATGAGATAACTCACTACCTTATGAACCAGCCACAGTTGAAAATTTTTATTAGAATAATGCTTTAGGAAGATTACTCTAGCAACATCAGATACTCTTCATTAAAGGAAGGAGAGACTAAAAGGACAGATTCTAGCTAGAAAGGTTGCAACATTCAAAGAAGAATGAATGAGACCTAAACAAAGCTGGACACAAAATGAAAAAGTGTCATGGGGACAGAGACTTGCAAAGGTTGATGCTGCTCGATTTGGTGCTGAGGAAAGGAAAATGCAAAATATGACTCCATGGTCCCACTTCAATGTCCAGTGAGTGGTCATGTCACAGAAACAGGGAAACAAAATGAACAGCAAAACCAAACCAAACAAAATAAGCTCTGGTGTGAATACACCAAGTGTGAGCTGCTGGCAAGACACCCAGGTTGGTTTCTGACACGTATTTAAGAGTCATTGAGGACAGAGAGGCGTAGACTGCAGACTGGAAAATTATCTGCCAAGGATAATAATTATAACAGAGACGTCGAAAGGATCATCATGAGAAAGTTGTTAGAAAGAGTAGAAGGCCAAGAACTGCTTACCAAGATTGAGAAATGTATTTTCAGAAGATATTTCCTGTTTGACCAGTCAAGTCTGGAAGCGTGGTTCTCACAGTGTGGTCCCTAGATCTATAGCCTCACCATCATATGGTGTTACAGACTGAATTTTGTCCCCTCAAAATTTATATGTTGAAGTCCTAGCCGCCAGTACTTCAGAATATGACCGTATTTGGAGACAGGGCCTTCAAAGAAATGATTAAGTTAATATGGGGTCAGTAGAGTGGGCCCTAATCCAATATGACTGGTTTCCTCATAAGAAGAGGATATTTGAATACCCAGAAGAGACACCAGGGATGCATATGTGCCCAGACAGATGACTGTATGAAGAGACAGCCATCTGCAAGCCAGGGAGAGAGGCCTCCTGGAAACCAACACTGCTAGCACCTTGATCTAGGACTTTGAGCCTCTAGAACTATGAGATAATAAAGTTCTGCTGTTTGAGCCACCCAGTGTACAGTATTTTGTTATGGCAGCCCTAGCCAACTAAAACATATGGGAACTTATAAGAAACTTGTGAAGAACTTGTAAACTCTCAGGGCTCATCCAGAATCAGAAACTACTGGGGATGAGGCCCAGCAATCTGTATTCTAACAAACACCAAGAGTGATTCTAATGCACTGCTAAATTTGAGAACCACTGGTCAAGAATATTATGGCTCAAGAACAGAGGGAGTTAAAGTAAGTAATATTTTTTTCTTTTACCCAGAGTTGTCATATTCTTTTTTAAAGAATTATTTGTGGCTCATTCCTGTAATCCCAGCACTTTGGAAGGCCAAGGCAAGAGGATTGCTTGAGTCCAGAAATTTGAGACCAGCCTGGGCAACATGGCAAGACGCTGTCTCTACAAAAATAAATAAAAATGAGCTGGGCATGGTGGTAAGCA
Organism: Mandrillus leucophaeus; assembly: GCF_000951045.1. NCBI lineage: Eukaryota > Metazoa > Chordata > Mammalia > Primates > Cercopithecidae > Mandrillus > Mandrillus leucophaeus. The sequence goes on from NW_012100987.1 coordinate 3,287,668, forward strand.
CCTGTAGTCCCAGATACTCAGGAGGCTGAGGCAGGAGGATCACATGAGCCTGGGAGGTGAAGGCTACAGTGAGCTGTGATTGTACCAGTGTGCTCCAGCCTGGGTGACAGAGACCCTGTCTCAAAAATAAAAAAAAAAGAAAAAAGAAATCTTTAAGCAGAAATAAGCAGTAAGAGTGTCTTAATCAGCTTCAGTTTTCATTAAAATTAATTCTAGTAATAACATCAGTATCAACAAAAGCATTCATTATGTATGTGGCTACTGGCTCCCATACTAGAGACCAGTAGTTCCCAAATTTTAGGATGCAAAAAAAACGCTTTTTAAAAATGCAGTTTACAACCCTTCGAGTCTACTGGTCAGCATGGTGTCCAGGACTTAAACATCTTTAACAAATATCACATAACTCTGATGCAGATGTTAGTAAAACACAAATTGCTTTTATCTTATTCATTCAAGTAGTAGAAGGAATAGAACTGCTCTCTAGGTAAGTTGAAGCAGTCATAGAGATCAAGTAAGGAAATCCGAATGGCTCAGAAAGAGTCTTCAAAATGCTATTTCAATTAAGCCTTAGTCTTCTCAAACAACTTTTTCTCCAGTTACTCCAGGTGATGATAATTGCAGAGACTCTGTAAAGCCAGTCATTCATCCTGGGAACAGTGACTTCAGAGGCTGAAATTTTAGGTAGCAGGTTCTGACTCACGTTCCTCAAATTCTCTCACTACTTTCAGATGTCACAATTTTTGGTTCTAGTTGCATCTGAAGAAGCCACATCAAGGCAGGTCACTACTGGTAACATCAAACAAATTTGATTTTTTTGGATTTCAATCCTAGGCCACTTCCTGTTCTCCAAATAAGGAGAGTCTGTCATCTTCCTCAGTACTCTACTGTAATAAGATACAGAATTTCACTCTTTCACCCACTGCCATCATATCACATAACACTAGAGGAAATGCTCCATTTTACCACAAACCAAGTGTAAAGCTTATGCTCAAATATAGAATTAAGGCATGCAACATTTGGGGCTAAAAAATATCACTTATATTGAAGATATTTGAAATATCACGTACTCTCCACATGGCTATAGGTAAATCAGTAAAAAATATTCATTAATAACTTAAATAAGCAGACCCAGGCTGGGCATGGTGGTTCACGTCTGTAAACCAGCACTTTGGGAGGCTGAGGTGGGTGGATCACTTGCGGTCAGGAGTTCAAGACCAGCCCGGCCAACATGGTGAAACGCCGTCTCTGCTAAAAATACAAAACTTGGCGGGGTTTGGTGGTGGGTGCCTGTAATCCCAGCTACTCGGGAGGGCAAGGCAGAGGCTTCAGTGAGCTGAGATCGCACCACTGCACTCCAGCCTGGGCGACAGAGCAAGACCCCATCTCAAAAAACAAAACAAACAAACAAAAAACAAGACGACCCAATCTTTTATTGGTAACAGTTCGATTCTATTTTGTCTCTCCTAAGCAGTGAATTCTAGTTACTTACTCAGTTTTTCAGATCTTAGACTCAAAACATTCTTGTTGAAACATTTAATCCCTTTAAACTTGCTTTCTGTAACCACCCTCCCACAGATGAAGTTTCTATTCAAAACTTCCAGTGTTACAAGGCAGAGCTACTAAGGCAGGAGAATCCTCCCTGATCTCCAGGGAACGTGACCACAGGCCTTCCTTCCTGAGAAAAAGAGGCTTCCCATGGCCCAAATAGCCAGGTGCGGTGGTGATAGTGGTGCATTTTTTTGTGACCTATGTGAATCCAACGTGGAAACCTGAAATGAAATATTAAATATTAACAAAAACGAACTTGAAGTTTTTAAGGAGTTTGGGTTCGTTTAGACAAGTAGATAAAAATGATGAAATCAGCTCAGAAACAAACAAGAGGATTAAAATTACAAAGGAGAAGAAAAGAGAAGCCAAGGAGGACTATGATTCACCCAGTTTACGGCTTTATTAAAAGTCTCTTTGTTGAAAACCAGAGCTGGCCCTTTTTGAAAACCACACAGGTTTCATCTTCGACCACGCTCTGCGGTTAAGGGAGAGTCACGTGAAACTGCGTTATGGGCACCCATGCTGGGTGGAGTCGTTGTGAAGCCAAGTCTCACAGCCGGTGGCTGGGCCTCATGTCATGAACTTGACCCCTAAGCCACACAAGGCTAACCTTTTTATCTCGATCTATCTGTGTCCCTCTGCAACTCTCCCTGTCAGCCCTCCCTGCCCCTTCTGAAGGACGTGCCACCTCTCCACGGTCCTGGTCCCATTTTGAGTAGCTGACTCTCTCACCTTGCCTGGGTGCCACTGGGCTTCCTACTGACTCTGCTCAGGGCAGCTTGCAGGTCCACGCCCTGCAAAAGGAGGAGGCTTGTGGGTGCTTGAACACCTGTTCACCGGAACTGCTAAAGCTAAAGCCCCTTCCAATCTAGTTTCCGTGAGGAATACTTATTCTTCCTATTACGATGACTTTGACTTTACTCCTTGAGAAATAATGACCCTAGCCTTATCTTGTCACAGTACACTCACCTTTTCCTGGCCTGGCTTCGTCGTGACAAAAGGTCTCACACTAAGAGACACCACCTCTGCCTGAGCCATCCCAGCGGGTGACACCATTGTCACTTACTACCTTCCTTCTGTCAAGTTTCTTCCTGGACTTTGGGAGTGAGAAGATATCTGTGAAACACCCAGAATTCCAGAGGGAGCCACTTCCCTTACCATTGAAAAGCCAGCCATCTATTATGAAATAGGAGTCCCGCAGCGGTAGACCTGGTGAAGGGCTTGACCTGATTGCTGGTGACAGGAGGACCACTGCTCCCAAGGCAGGGAGGAAGAGGTGAGGGTAGCATTGCCACCTCTTGGAGACTTAGGTGGCCCTGAGAAGTTCTCACATAGGAGATTGTGTTATCATAAAGTGGATGGAGAAAGACCGTTAGACCAGGCTGAAGAAGAAAAAGCATGATAAATCAGAAAATAATGATGCTAGGCCAGGCGCAGTGGCTCATGCCTGTAATCCCAGCACTTTGGGAGGCCAAGGCGGGTGGATCACCTGAGGTCAGGAGTTCGAGACCCACCTGGCCAACATGGTGAAACTCCATCTCTACTAAAAACACAAAAATCAGCCAGGTGTGATGGCACACACCTGTAATCCCAGCTACTCAGAGACAGGAAAATTGCTTGAATCTGGGAGGCAGAGGTTGCAATGAGCCGAGATTGTACCACTGCACTCCAGCAACCTGGGCGATAGAGTGAGACTCTGTCTCAAAAACAAAAAAACAAACAAACAAACAAACAAAAACAAAACAAAGAAAAGAATGATGCTAAAGGGAAAGTGGCAGAAAGAACAAGAATTATTGAATGGGTGTGACTAAAAAAGGTCTAGAGTGAACTAAATAAAAGGCAAATCTTTTCCGTAATTGTTTATTTTTTTGAAACAGAGTCTCACTCTGTCACCCATGCTGGACCAGTGGTGAAATCACGGTTCACTGCGGCCTCAACCTCCCTGGCTCAAACATTCCAGCACTTCCACGTCCATAGTAGCTGGAACTATGGGCATGCACCACCACATCTGGCTATATATATACATATATATTTTTTAAGTAGTAAAGATCCTGGACACTCTATGTTGCCCAGGCTGGTCTCGAACCCCTGAGCTCAAGAGATCTTCCTGCCTCAGCATCCCAAAGTGCTAGAATTGAGCCACTGCACCCAGCTTAAAAGGCAAATCTATTGCGTGTTGCTTAAACAATCCTATTTAATTTATTCCATCAGTCAATCAATATGTATTAAGCACCGAGAATCAGTTCAGTGCTAGATGGCGAATCAGATAATCACAATCCTGGCCCCCATAGGGATTATAGTGTTGTCAGAAAGAGACATTTAAAAATAATTATCCAAGTACTTATACAACATTAAGTAGGAAAAGTGCAAGGTGCTATGCACATGTGTAGCTGCAGTCATGGCCTGGGGAGGGGGCAAGGAAGGTGTCCCTGAGGAAGTGACGCTTCTAAATGGGAAGCAAAAGGAGGCACTTAGCAGGTGTGGAGGGCGCAGAGGAGGAGCCTGTGGGAGGCTCAAGAAGGAAGCAGGCTGGTGTGTTCCAGCAATTACAGCAAGGCCAGTGCTCTGTGGAGGAGTGAGCCAGAGAGACAGGGCCCTGCAGATGAGATGAGCAGGAGAGACAGATAACCCTGGCCTCCCTTGCAGGGCTCATGATGACTTAAAGCTTTACCCTAGGGACAATAGGATGCCCATCCAGATTCCAGCAGAGTGACTCCAGACTTGACCTCTAGTGCTGCTTTCTGGGGAAAAGGATTGCAAAGGGACACAGGTGGATGAAGGAAAACTCATTACATGTAATTCCAATGAGAGGTGAAGGTGGCTTGGGCAGGGAATATGACTCTGGACTGATTCAAGAAACACTAGGTGCAAATGCAATCCAGATCATGTGCTTCCTCGCTTTCAGAACCATTCAATCAGTGGCTTTCCATCACGCTGGAATAAACATTCAAACTCCTTATCACAAGCCACAGACCCTCAGATGATCTGGCCGCTGCATATCTCTCCAGCTTTACTGATACTGCTCACCACACTGTAGCAGTAGCCCATCGGTCGTTGTTTCATTTCTTGAATTCTCCAACTACCTTCCCTGTTATCCTTGTGGGGATTATAGTATTAGGAGAAACAGACATGTTTGTTTGTTTGTTTGTTTTGAGACAGAGTTTTGCTTTTTTTTGCCCCAGGCTGGAGTGCAATGGTATGATCTCAGCTCACCGCAACCTCCGCCTTCTGTGTTCAAGCAATTCTCCTGCCTCAGCCTCACGAGTAACTGGGATTACAGGCATGCACCACCACACCCGGCTAATTTTGTATTTTTAGTAGAGACGAGGTTTCTCCATGTTAGTCAGGCTGGTCTCAAACTCCCGACCTCAGGTGATCTGCCAGCTTCGGCCTCCCAAAGTGCTGGGATTACAGGCATGAGTCACCGCGCCCAGTCGAGACAGACATTTAAAAATAATTATCCAAGTACCTACACCACACTAAGGAGGAAAACTGCAGGATGCTGTGAGCGTGTGTAACTGCAGCCATGACCTGGGGAGGGGGTAAGGAAGGTGTCCCCAAGGAAGTGACGCTTCTACAAACTGGATGCAGAAGGAGGCACTCCATGCATTTGTCTTCCATGTTATCTCAAGGATGCATCCTCACTATTGATGTCCCACAATCTCATGTCCTCAAGGAGGTCACCTCTGTCCTCCATGTACTTTAGACCCCTTATCCCCTCTGTTCTCTGTTTCATTTATTCATTCATTCTTACCTATTTATTAAGCACCTACTATGTATGAAGCACTGGAAGATACACAGGTGAAAATAACAGTCCCTTTATTCTGGGAATCCTTCCTTGCCTGTACCAGGTGAAAAAAATTTCTGCCCTTACAGGGTTTACATTCTAATGGAGGGGGATGGCAGATGGAGTGCACTTTAAAAACTGCAAACTTAAGGCCAGGTGAAGTAGCTCACACCTATAATCCAAGCACTTTGAGAGACTGAGATGGGAGGATTGCTTGAGTCCAGGAGTTTAAGACCAGCCTGGGCAACATAGCAAGACCCCATCTCCACCAAAAAAAATAATAATAATAATTAGCCAGGCATGGTGGTGCATACCTGCAGTCCCAGCTATTCAGAATGCTGAGGCAGGAGGATCGCTTGACCCCAGGAGTTCAAGGTTGCAGTGAGCTGTGATCACGCCACTGCACTCCAGCCTAGGTGACAGAGCAAGAGCCTGTCTCACAAAACAAAACAAAACAAAACAAAACAAAACAAAACAAAAAAATGCAAACTTAATATGTAAATTATAAATAGACTATAGGGCACGTTAGAAGGTCAAAGGAGCTATGAAGAAAAGGGAGAAGGGGAAATGCGAGAGGTAGGATGGAGTGGGAGCTCTAATTTGAAACAGGAAAAATAGGGTAAGCTTCCTTGAAAAGAAGACACTGAGCAAAAACTTGATAAAAATGATAGTCACCCCCGAGTTGGCTTCCCTCACAGCATTTATTACCATTTCTAATGATCTATCGGTTTCTTTGTTTGGGTTTTGTCCACCTCCCTCCCCCTACCTCACACACAATGGAATGTAAGTTCCATCAGGGCAGGGGCTGTTGTGTGTCCTGTTCATTCTTGTATCCTCAGACCTTGGTGCAAACATTTTGGAGTAGAATGAGTCAATACATGAAAGAAGCAGTGGTTAAAGTGTTCTCTCACTAGCTTCCATGCATTACTAAAAATACCAAGCAAGTGAAATCAAGGTGCCTGGTCAGAACCAAGGCTGATGATTGATTGTCCTGGATGCCCAGTATTTCTTTGGCACAGAATCACGGCAGCGAAGGCTTTTGTCTGCCTGCACATATTCTCCTTCTTCATTTTTCTGCTAACAAATTCTTCTTTGTTGTGGAAATCTTTCCTTACCTCCACCAGGTGAACATACTCCTCAGATTGGCCAAAGTTTTTCACTACTATGGCTACAAGAATGGACCCTAGCATGGGTATGTGACCCAAACAGGGCCAGTCAGTAACTCCAGAAGTTGCATGGGATTCGTAGGGGAGAGGCTCTCTTTTTTTCCCTGGAAGTCCTCTACACAAGCAATGCAAGCCGCCTGCCCTTCATTCTCTGCCTGAGAATGAAGTCAATGCGGAAGACAACAGTGGCAAAAGAAGAACAAGAGAGATGGATTTATAGTTGCATGATATGAACTCCTGAATCCATTCATTCCCAAAGCCAAGTTCATGCTTTTTTTTTTTTTTTTTTTTGAGACAGAATCTTGCTCTGTTGCCCAGGCCGGAGTGTAGGGATGCGATCTCGGCTCACCGCAACCTCTGCCTTCCGGGTTCAAGTGATTCTCCTGCCTCAGCGTCCCGAGTAGCCAGGACTATAGGTATATGCCACCATGCCCAGCCTCTATTTTTAAGTACAGATGGGGTTTTACCATGTTGGCCAGGCTGGTCTCAAACTCCTGACCTCAAGTGATCTGCGTGCCTCGGCTTCCCAAAGTGCTGGGATTACAGGCGTGAGCCACTGCACCTGGCCCAAGTTCACGCTTTGAATTTCTCAGTTAGGTGGGAACTTAGAGTCTTTATTAAATAAATAAAGTTGCCACTTACAACTAGAATCTTTATTAAATATATCTATCAACCAAAAGTTTAAGAAGATATAATTAGGAAACTAAGAGGGTTTTTTTTTTTTCTTCTTTAAACTATTCATCTTCTAATGAAACAAGGCTGAGTTAATATCTGATGGCCTGGTTATAATGTGATCATAATGAATTCTATACAAAATAAAGATCTGTGCATTCAATGCATTCAATTGTCTACTGTTCCCCAGTGCTGTGTTAGGAGCTGGGCATAGAATGTGGTGTGACAAACAAATCTTTGTCCCTGTTTGGAGAAAATAAACAGTAATAAATTTCATGTGAGATGATAGAAATGAAGCAGCTCTGGATGTACTGGAAACTGAAGCAGGGAGCCCAGCCTAGCCAGCAGGGATCAGAGGGGGTGCTCGGGGGACCCCTCAGGGGGAGAGATGGCCTAATACAAGATTTGACTGAACAATTACTAGGATTTTGTCAGAGGAAGGCAGAGGAAAGGGTGGAGGAAAGGGTTTTAGTCGGAGAGAAGGCATCTCAAAGACATAGAGCCAGGAGGATCTCAGGTCAGTGGTGTTCATCTGTGATGATAACTGCAGAGTCTTGGGGACATCACAGAACCACCTGTCAAGTGACCTTGTAAAGGTCACATATTCAAGCTGCAGTATCTACACTTGGTTACACTTCACCTTGTCAAATCACGCACCCACAATTTTATCTCACATTCTATCTTTTCCCATTTCTTTATTAAACATATGTAATTAAGATGGGTCACTTATGAATAATAGTATTTAGTAGTCTCATCACAGATTAATACAAATGAACACATTTCTATCAAAAGCTGTAAATGGCCAGGCGCAGTGACTCACAGCTGTAATCCCAGCTCTCTGGGAGGCCGAGGCGGGGAGGTCACTTGAGGTCAGGAGTTCGAGACCAGCCTGGCCAACATGGCGAAACCCCTTTGCTACTAAAAATACAAAAACTAGCCAGGCATGGTGGTGTGCCTCTGTAGTCCCAGCTACTCAGGAGGCTGAGGCAGGAGAATCGCTTGAACCTGGAAAGCGGAGGTTGCAGTGAACTGACATCATGCCACTGCACTCCAGCCTGGGTGATGGGGTGAGACCCTTTCTCAAAAGAAAAAAACAAAAATACAGATTCCTTGGTCCCATTCCCGACTTACTTAAAATCAGAATTTCTAGGGATGGGACTTTGGAATCTGTATTTTTTTAAAAATAAATAAATAAAGTTGTAATGTCCTAACACACAAGCTGTGTTTATAACTTTATTGAAATAATTCCTATATAATCTTTCTGAAGACAAGGCTTCAGCTGCATGGCATGTAATCTAAACTAGACAGCAGTTATGCTTCCCGCCCTCTACAGAAACTTACAATCATATATTCCAATAATAAGGTTCTGTAGAGATGAAGTGGTTGTTTTGTATAACAAGAGCGTATATCTTCCAGTTAGAATAAAATGAGATTTTGAAAACAAAGTTATTACATTGTTAAATGGGACACGGAAAAGACATTTTGCCTCCTAAGAATGTTTGTTATGAATTTAAACAGAAAATATTTTTATGGGAACAGCAATAATAACTTATGAATAATTCTATTTTGAAAAGTTTTTTTAATGAATCAATGTGTTTGCTTGCAAAGGACATTCTTCCAACTTGATATGTTAATGTTCTATAATATATCTTTTAGTTGAAATATTGCATCACTCACTACTTCCATTTTGCCTAGCAAAGGACAAATCATGTTAATTTTGTGCAAACCACACATCTGTTTCATATGAGAGATCACTATTTCTCACTTGCTAAAAATATATACAAGAGCAAAACATCCTCCCAAAAACTACCCGGCTACACATTTAGCCCTACTACAAACATTCTGTGGTCCTTGAATTGAGCAAATCACCAACTAAATTGGCAAATGTTAATATTGCTGTCTGCTTTTCATAGAAAGAAGTGCTCTGTTTCTGTTGGACACGTTTTCAGGAAAGTGAGGTAATCCTCAATTTTCCCCTAGGAAAGTAAGCCTGGGGCATGCTCAGAAGTGGCTTGGTGAGGCCATTGTTTGAAGGTAAAAGGAGGTGGTTAGTGGTATGATGAAACTGAGATAAGACTGAACGCAAAGGCAATCAGTATGAATGCTCAAAGTCATTGATGTCAATTAGACTTTTACCGAAGAAATGACTATAATATGTGGCCTCTGGATTAATAAATCATTATTGATCAAACAGCTCTTCTTTCCCCTTCTCACTACCTGGTCATTCAAATAAAAAGTACCTTCTTCCTTATGCCCCAAGTCCAAAAAAAAAAAAAAAGAGAGAGAGAGGAGAGTGTTTTAAAATACTTCCAATCTTTTCCTATACTGGTTGTAAAACATGATCTGAATGTCCTTCAGTATCTACTTCTTGAAGGCAATCAAAAAAATATATTAAGTGAATTGACGGGATGTCTTTGACAATGCTCACATTTCATGTCATATGTTCGTGATCACAACAATTATGCCTAAGACCGATGCTCTCATTCCTTCCCTGAAGCTGTGGTTCTTCAAGTATGAAGGGAATGAATTACATTCCTTGTAGGTTCTAGCCATTTCCCGTTTCTCAATTCAGAAACTTGCAGGTTACTGGGCTGGGCGCAGTGGCTCACGTCTGTAATCCCAGCACTGTAGGAGGCCAAGGGAGGAGGATTGCTTGAGTCAATACTAGCCTGGGCAGTTCAAGACTAGCCTGGGCAGCGTAGTAAGACCTCATCTCTACAAAAAATAAAAAATTAACCAGGCATAGCGGCACACATCTGTGGTCCTAGCTACTCAGGAGGCTAAAGCAGGAGAACTGCTTGAGTCCAGGAGTTTGAGGCTGCAGTGAGCTTTGGTTGTGCCACTGTAGTCCAGCCTAGGCAATAGAGCAAGACCCTATCTCAAAAAAAAAAGAAAGAAAGAAAAGAAAGAAAAAAAAAGAAAGAAAGAAAGAAAAGAAAAAAGAAAAGAAAAGAAAAGAAAGAGAAAGAAAGAAAGAAACAGCAATTACTAAAAGAAAGCCTAGGCTTCTGGAACTTCCTGATCTTTCCCCTAGTGCCTGACCGAGAAGGTAGCCCCCAAAGAGGTTAATTGAAAAGCAGGAAGAGTTGCGATCTTAGGAAAATCTTGGCTTAATGAAATCACTCCAGTGTGCCAGAGATACATTGGAAAATATTTTGTTCTCTTTATCACTTATTCAGCAGCTCATTTGTGAATTATTTTGTAATTACTAATTTGTTTGTCCTCTCCCAATTTCACTTCACTGTTCTATGTTGACTCAGATGAGAAGATGCATTTTATCTACTTTACATTAGGTAAACTGAGAGCCAAGAGATTTCACTCTGACACTGGGGATGGAAGCAGCCCTAACCCCAATTCTGGTCACGCTTTCATGTGGAATCTCTCTGAATTCATAATGGTAATACCTCATATTTACATAGTATTTTCATAGTTACCAAATGCCTACAGTGGGTTTGTCTTATTTAATCTGAACAATAGCCCCCTGAAAAATACAGCAGACACTACTTATTCCCATATTTGGAGGAGAAAAATGAGACTTCAGAGAGTCTGTGTAAGAACCCAGATCTGGTTCTAGATCAAAAGACTTGAAGCTTTAGGTCTAAATAATGTCATGCCCTGAAAGAAAATTCAAATGAATCTACTTTTTGCCATAGCCATAGCCCAACTTATGGCCCAAATCATCATCATTTCGATTCTCACAGTTCTGACTCGTAATTACATCATCTCTTACATTGACTCTTTTTTTTTTTTTTTTTTTTTTGAGACGGAGTCTCACCCTGTCGCCCAGGCTGGAATGCAGTAGTATGATCTCAGCTCACTGCAACCTCCGCCTCCCGGATTCAAGCAATTCTCCTGCCCCAGCCTCCTGAGTAGCTGGGATTACAGGCTTGCCGCACTATGCCCTGCTAATTTTTGTATTTTTAGTACAGATGGGGTTTCACTATGTTGGCCAGGCTGGTCTCGAACTCTTGTTCTGCCCATCTCGGCCTCCCAAAGTGCTGAGATTACAGGCATGAGCCACTGTGCCCAGCCATATCGACTCTTACATAGTCATATTCAACTCTTACAGTTCTGCCATGATGCCCCTCCCTGTCTCCATTCTTCCCCTTAATGCATGCACTGCCAGCTGACCTTTTGATATTATTTACCAGATCATATTACTGCCTTGCTTGGAACCCTCCAACAAGTTCTTTCTCATTGCATGTAGAATTAATCTAAGCTCCTCATCATGGCCTAAAGGTCTTCCATGATCTATCTCCGGAGCACCTCTCCAATTTCAGGTGGTGCCAGCCACATGGGTCCTCTCTGTTCTTGAGCACACTAAACTCATTCCACTTGAGAGCCTGTGCACGTGCTCTTCTGTTTACCTAGAACATGAGTTCCTGGATCCCAGGACTCCTCACCATTCAGGCCAGTTCACATGTCATGTCTAGGCCTTCCTTGACTAAATCGCTCTCCATTACCCTATTACCTGGTAGGATTTCTTGATAGCATGGCTATCTGGAATTATCTTACTTGTTTATTTTCTCTTTTCCCTCTCCACACACATGTCCTATTCCCTAGTATCTTTTATTCCTAGCATCTTGACCTAGTATGTAATTGACATCCAATATAATCTTTTGAATGAATTTGTGAAAAACATATGGTAGGCATTTTTATATCTATGCTATAGATGTACCCAACTATTTAATTGTATGGACACAAATCATGCATCTTATTAATTCCCAGCTTATGGACAATTGGGCTGTTTGTAATTTTTGCTACTATAAGCCACATAGAAACAGACAGCTTTGTTTTTACAACTTAGTGCATTTGTGCAAGTCTTTCTGTAGGGTCAATAGGGACACAGGTTTTGAATCTTTTTTTTTTTTTTTTTTTTTTTTTGAGACAGAGTCTCGCTCTGTCGCCCCAGGCTGGAATGCAGTGGCGCCATCTTGGCTCACTGCAAATTCTGCCTCCCTGGTTCAAGCAATTCTCTTGCCTCAGCCTCCCAAGTAGCTGGACTACAGATGTCTGCCACCACGCCTAGTTAATCTTTTGTATTTTTAGTAGAGATGGGTTTTCACCGTGTTAGCCAGGATAATCTCGATCTCTTGACCTCATGATCCACCTGCTTCGGCCTTCCAAAGTGCTGAGATTACAGGCGTGAGCCACTGCACCAGGCCAAGGTTTTGAGTTTTGACAGCTACTACCAAATAAGTAATATCGTTTTTCTTTTCATCGTGAATTATTTCTTTCCTCTTCTAATATCGCCTATTAATACATACAAATAAGGCTTTCTTTGTCAATGAAAATGATATATCAACTTTCCATTTCATCATGTGGCCAAAATTCCACAGTGATAATTGATGATTTGTCACATAATTCCATGTCATTCTCAGGAGTTATACATACATACTAAAAACTTTGTAAAACTTAGCTTGTGAACTTTTTTGTGAGAAATCACTAAGCAAATTTACACATTTTCAATCGCCTATTGAGGCTCTGATTCTTGCTGGTTTTATTATGCTGTGCCCAGTCATCTCTTAATAGTATTTAAATCATTTAGAAAGACTCTAGTCTGTAAATCTGGTTTTTATTGCTTTTATAATTACCCCCCAAAATGACAGAAAAAGAAAAGAAACTGTTAATACTTGAAGAATTAACAAAATTGACTGCATTATCTTGCCCAATTAACTCTTGTTTCTGAAGCCTACTAGAACTCCTCAAGAGCTTTGTCAATCAGGTTTAAATCTCAGGTAAATCCAAATTCTCATTTAAAGTATTCAAAAGAAAATTAAGCATCAATATGGCCTCACGCTTGCCCTGCTGGGAGAGCTGGCACTCTCCAGTTTCAATTACTCAGTTTCTTTTCATGAAACGTGTTTTTAAATCTCAGGGGAATATAATCTTTTGTGGATAGATTGATCTCACTTTTGAAGAAAGTTCTCTACAACTTTGCCGAGATTGCTTGCTAGTGCCAAAATGACATTGCAACACCTTAACTCTTCTTCCCCTTAATGCAAGTCACCATTTATTTTTTTTGTTTGTTTTGTTTTGTTTTGTTTTGAGACAGGGTATTTGCTCTGTTGCCCAGGGTGGAGTGCAGTGGTCCCATCACAGCTCACTGCAGCCTCACCTTCCTGAGTTCAAACAGTCCTCCCACCTTAGCCTCCCAAGTAGCTGGGACTACAGACATGCACACCAGGTCTGGCGAATTTTTTATTTTTTATAGAGCTGAGATCTCACTATGTTACCTAGGCTGGTCTCAAACTCCTGGGTTCAAGTGATTCTCTCACCTGGGCCTCCCAAAGTTCTGAGATTACAAGTGTGAGCCACCACACCCACAAACCACCTTTTGATCACATGTTCATCATGCAAATGGATAAACAGTGCAATATTGCACTGGTATTTGTGATACAAACATTGTTGCTCACACTGAAAATTTGGAGTTAGCCAAAGTTCCAATCAACTAGTTGTTTGCTCCTCCTTGAAACAGGTAGAAAAAAAAATAAAGACCAAGGTTTCAGTGCTAAATAGTTGATTCCCATATGAGATATATTTTTGGTACTGAATTTTTTTTTAATTTCCTGAAAAAAACAGTTTTAGTCACAAACACATAATTTTTCTGAGTGACAGTTAATAAAACACACATTCATATTACTAATAAGTAACTTAATTATTTTTTAAGTCTTATTTTGGTATATCAGGGCCAAAAATGTGGTTGGTTGGTTGATTTCTTTGTTGTTTTTTCTAAATGTGTATATTGTATACTAGAGGTACCCACCACATTCAAATGGTTCTAAATTGCTATGGCCTTTCCTAGTCATATGACTTGAACCTTAGTCTCTACTGTGGAGTGAAAACAAAAATGGAAGTAAATGACTTCAAAACTACCCCATGGGCTGGACGCAGTGGCTCACGCCTGTAATCTCAGCACTTTGGGAGGCCGAGGCAGGCGGATCACGAGGTCAGGATATCAAGACCATCCTGGCTAACATGGTGAAACCCCATCTCTACTAAAAACACAAAAAAGTAGCCAGGCATGGTGGCAGGCACCTGTAGTCCCAGCTACTTGGGAGGCTGAGGCAGGAGAATTGCTCAAACCCAGGAGGCGGAGGCTGCAGTGAGCCAAGATCACGCCACTGCACTCCAACCTGGTGACAGAGGAAGACTCCATCTCAAAAAGGGAAAAACAAACAAACAAACAAACTGCCCCATGGCCAGGAGGGCTAACACTTGAGCAATCTCATTAGCCCAGGACCAACCAGTGTTTAGAGACTTCCCCATGGGATGTGGGGAATTTGCCACAGCTGGGAAAGATGTGAGCTGAATTTCTCACTGTGATTCAGAACTTACTGGCCATTCCAAGTTAGTATAAAAATTCAAAGGAACATGTCCTTTGAACATAAAAATCCTATCCTCCATTTGTGAAGAAAGCCCAGAAATACGCCTTTTCTCTGCCGTTAAAGTTCTGACTGTACTTGGAAAATGATCTTTACTCGTGGTCTATAGAGTCCTAGTTAATTTTTTAACAATATCCCTAAAACACGAACATTTTTATCTCTCATTTTGAAACCTTCTAAGAATATCATTTTCATTCATTATGAAGGTGTTGGACTGGACACTTGTAAAGTTCTTTCTTGCTCTAGTCTCTGCTGTTCCTTTGTGCTCATCCAATAAGCACTTACTAGGCATTTATTGTGTGCCAATAACATACAAGATGTCTTGAGATATTTAAAAGGATAAAACCCTTGAGAGGCGTACACTACCTGTTTTCACTCCAGTTTTATTCCTACACACACAATGCAAGTACGTGCCTCTTAAACTTCCCCAGCCTTATCAGCTGTCAGCCTTTCACCTAAAAGTTTTCAAACACATTTCCATTTTCCTGTGGCCAAGAACCCCTTATATCACTGAGTTCTAAGTCTTTATTTACTGCCAGAATTATATCAGAGAATCTTGACTCTTTCACTGTTGTTGCGAAACTTCACGTTGACTCTTGAGATAGGAAAATTACTGAGAACTTACCATTTGATCCTCACAATAGCATGGTGACCCTGGAGACACCAATCCAATGATTCAACACCACTGGGAGCTTTTTTCTGAACTTACAGTGGTCACAGAGATCACAGTCTAATGAGAGAGACAGGCAGTTCAAATAAAATGGTAACAATAGGAACTTTAGGAGCCAGAGGAGGAATCTCTGCTTCAGAGGGGATGCCACGATCAGGGGAGGCTTTTGGTGGAACAGGGCCCAAGCTGAGGTTGGAACAAGATGCATGTATTGATTGACTATAGGGAGAAAGGCAAGCAGAAAGAGTACAAGTGCATTCCAAACAAGGGAAGCAACAGTCATTCAACAAATATTTGTATTAGACACTACAGACCTAGTGGTGCCAATATAATCCATTAATTACATTTATGTTTGGGGTTACAAAGGCACAGACAGATTATAGCCTGGCTACCACACTTTCCGAACCCTACTCTGTTGCCAAGTGATGTTCTAAGCATTATATTTATAATTCCTCACAACTAATAAGGAAACAGGCACAGAGAGGCCAAGCTGCTTGCTTGCAGTTACACCGCTGGTAAAGCATAGAGCCAAATTCAAACCCAGACAGACTGACTCTTAACCATAAAGAACAGAAATCAGTAGTTGGAGAAGGAGTAGGATCTAGATAGATCAAGGAAAGTTTTGATAAAATGGTGATGGAATAATTAGTAGGATTTAACCAGATAAGGAGATGGAAGAAGAATGTGCCAAGGGAAGTACAGCCCTGGAGGAATTACTTCTTTTCTGACCACTGGACCCCACCACCAAGTCTATCATAGACACACTGCCCCTGAGTTCTTAGAGCAATGAGGCTGCAGAGCTTTGGAGATTTTATTCTAAGAACAAAGAGCACCCAGTGAAAAGCTTTAAGAAGAACAAGATTAAATTTGTACTTTTGAGATCACTGTCGCTGTTGAATGGAGAACACATTGGATGGAGACAAGATTGGGGGCAGGAAAACTAGTCAGAACACTATTTTAGTTGAATTCAATTAAGATGTGGTGATGGCTTCCATCAGTGGTGGCACAAAAAGGTATTAGACAGATTTGGGAAGAAAAACAAAATAGGAAGTAAAAAAAAAATTAGGAGGTGCGCTAAAAAGGAGACACAGGAGGAGAAAGAGGTTTGCAAGGAAGAGCACGACATGATCACATGGTTCCATATGACCCCAGTGAAGGGTGAGTATCAGTGTGGATGCGTTTCGGGGAGGTGAGACTAGAAAAAGGCAGGCGCTAGACCATGAAAGGCCTTATGTGTTAAGCTAAGGACTATAAATTTCCTCCTGAAAGCTAAGATCTGTGATGACAAGTTTTCTTTTTCTGTGTAAATTGCATATATGTATATTTTTTTCTGAATAATCTCAGATTTACAGACAAGCTCTAAAAATGGTCTGGTCCAGAGAGTTCGTGTATACTTTTCACTGAGTTTTTCCTAGTGTTAAGATCTTTTTTTGTTTTGTTTTGAGACAGGGTCTCTCTCTATTACCCAAGCTGAAGTGCAATGGCACGACCACAGCTACTGCAGCCTCGACCTGCCAGGCTCAAGCGATCCTTCCATTTCAGCCTCCCAAGCAGCTGGGACTATAGGCAGGTGTCACCACTCTTGGCTAATTTTCTTATTTTTTGTAGAGACAGAATCTCACGATGTCGCCCAGGCTGGTGCCAAACTCCTGGGCTTAAGTGATCATCTTACCTCCGCCTCCCAAAGTTCTGGGATTACAAGTGCAAGCCACTGCACTTGGCCCCTTATGTTAAGATCTTACACAACCATGGGACATTTGTCAAAACTAAGAAACCAGCATTGATACCTTCTTACTAAGTTCCAGGTTTCACAGGTTTTTCAACCATGTTCTTTTCTGTTCCAGGATCCCAACCAGGATAGTTCATTGTGTTTTAGTCGGAATGTCTCCTTAGGTACCTCTTGGTCAAAACAATTTTTCAGTCTTTCTTTTTCCATGGCCTTGACAGTGTTTAGGAGTACTGATCAGATGTTTTGCAGACTGTCTCTGGATTTGGGTTTGCCTGATGTTTCTCTCATGATTAGATTGGAGTATTTAAGGCTTTCAAGTATGGAAATGACACTAATAAAGTTTTCATTAAAAAAGATCACTCTGGGGCCAGGCGCAGTGACTCACACCTGTAATCACAGCACTTCGGGAGGCCAAGACGGGTGGATCACCTGAGGTCAGGAGTTCAAGATCAGCCTGGCCAACATGGTGGAATCCCATCTCTACTAAAAATACAAAAAGTAAACAGGAGTGGTGGCAGGTGCCTGTAATCCCAGGCACTTGGGAGGCCGAGGCAGAATTGCTTGAACCTTGGAGGCAGAGGTTGCAGTGAGCCGAGATCTTGCCACTGCACTCCAGTCTGGGCTACAGAGCAGGACTCCATCTCAAAATAATGAATGAATGAATGAATGAATGAATGAATGAATGAATGAATGAATTAAGGATATAAGTGCCTACATATTCATTAATCTAATGTGCAATAGTTACCAAGTGCCTAAGATGCACAGTTTTAGCATTTGACACCCAGGATGCATCTAAATGAATATAAATTCACTAATTAATTGATGCTTTCAATAAACACTTTGTGAACAGCTACTACTCTATGCAAGGAACCTTCCTAAGCATTAAAGGGGCATCATACCTCCAGTAATACATAAAGTTTTAAAAGGAAGACTGACCTGAAGCCCCGCCAGTGTCTTTATCCAGCAGGTGTCATGGGATATCACACTGTGTTAAAAGGGTGGTGAAACAACATCTGTTCCGACCCTACTGTCTAATTGAGAATTTGTAATAGTTTTTTACAGTGGCCAGATTTATCTGATAATTATCATTATAATGGTTAGATTAATCATGATCTCATAGCAATTTATTGAATTCTACATTCTTAGTATTATTCTCAGTGAATGAAAAACCTCTATTTTCACTCAGCAAAGGTAATGTTTGGGCCATAACAATTTCCCAATTCTATCTAAATATTAATTTTAGTAGACAATCTTATAACTTAAATCCATTCCTTAGGAGAGGAACGATAAGTACTTCTTTTTAGACTTGGTTTTTTATGAGTATTAAAAATAAGATAAAAGAATTTTTTCATCATTAGTTATAGAAACCATCTGTGAAATGGCACATTTTCATGAGTAGAGGTCCTTTGCCAAGATGCCTTAGTCTTGCAGGGTGGAGGAACAGAGAATGAGCCAGAGGCTTAGAAACTACTGAAGCACCGAAGTCAAAATTTGGTTCACTGGTACAATCTGGTGATATCAACTGGTAATTACATTTTTTGGAGAAATGTCAGAATAAACATATAGACAATTGTATGTTTCCTGATCTAGTTAAAGTGCAATGATCTAAAGAGCGCTCTTCCCAGTAAACATTCTCTTATTACAATTACAAAAAAATCCAAAAGAAAAATAAAAAGGGAGAGGGGAAAAAAATATTCCCAGAATAGGAAGGAAGAGGACAAGATGCACAGCAGAGAGACCAGACTGGGGACTATTGCAGGAAAGAGTTCAGGGGAAAGATGCCAGTGGCCTGAATTTGGTAATAGGAGATGTAAGAAAAGATCCTTGTAGATGGAATCTACAGGCCATGGAAACTGACTAGATAGAGGGCTCAAGAGGAGAGAAGAGTTTCTGGCTTCTGTCCTAGCAGCTTGTGGGTGGTGGTGCCATTCACAGACCCAGGGAGCCCCAAAGGAACAGCAGGTTTGAGGAGAAAGGAATGAATTTAGCTGTGGACTCACAGGCAATGGGATATTGCCTCTGATAGCGCTGCTTCTCTTCAGTCCTTTCTAACCTTACAGTTTAGGTGATCTTCCTCATTTTCCCATAATTCTCTGACCACTTATTCAACATTCTTTTCTAAAATTCTTAGTTATGCCTCCTGTAGATCCTGTATTACTATGAAATAGTGAGTATTCAGAGTGCCGCCTTTGCTTCTAGCTTCATGACCATGACACATTTGTTAAAACGCAAAACCAAGATTGGTACACTACTATTAATTAAACTCAGTTTTAACCAATTTTTTTCACAAATGTTGGGTTTTTCCTGTTCCAGGATCCAGTCCAGGATAGGTTTCTCTGCTTTTCATGGGAAAAGCAGGGTGCAAAATTCTCATCCCACCTTTGCCACTTCCCAGAAATATAAATTTAAAATTAAATAAAAAGCTCTGAAATGTATCTTCATTCACAAAATGAAAATACTACTAATACGGCTTCTACTTTATTCAGCTCGTTTTGTAAGAATCACAAATGTAGTATATGGGTGCCCTGAAACACTTTGAAATATTTAAAGCTGTACAAACATAGGGCTGAATTTTTGTGAGTTAATTCTGACTCTTTATCATTTGCTGCTAATAGGAGTAGAACTACGATGTGGTTGAACAACACAACTAGATAATCAAAACATTATCTACATTTGGCTTAGAAATGTACTTTTCAAAATCGTTTATATTTAAATATAGGTTCCATTATACAGGATGAATAAGTTCTGGAGATGTAATGTATAGCCTGGTGACTATAGTCAATAATACTGTATCATGTACTTGAAATTTGCTAAGAGAATTGATCTTAAGTGTAAAATGAACTATGTGAGGTGATGGGCAAGTTAATCAGCCTGATTGTGCTAATTATTTAACAATGTATATATCTATCAAAACATCATGTTTACTGCTTTAAATATATACAATTGGTTGCATGTGGTGTCTCACACCTATCGTCCCAGCTACTCGGGAGGCTGAGACAGGAGGGTCTCTTGAGCCTAGGAGTTCGAGGCAACAGTGAGCGATGATCATGCCACTACATTCCAACCTGGGTGACAGTAACACCCTGTCACTAAATAAATAAACAAATACAAGTTTTATTTGTTAAGTATACCTCAATAAAGCCAGGAGTAGGGGAAGAAAGAAAATAAATAAAATAAATAGGAGTGCATGTAGTATCTATATATAGATACATCCATATTTATATGCAAATCCTGGCAATTTAGTTCAAACAAAATATTTATATACATATATTCTTCTTCTTCTTCTTCCTCTTTTTTTTTTTTTTTTTTTTTTTGAAGACGGAGTCTAGCTCTGTCACCCAGGCTGGAGTCGAGTGCAACAACCCAATCTCGACTCACTGCAACCTCTGCCCCCCGGGTTCAAATGATTCTCCTGCCTCAGCCTCCCAAGTAGCTGGTACTGCAGGCACACACCACCAAATCTGGCTAATTTTGGTATTTTTTATAGAGATGGGGTTTCAGCTTCCCAAAGTGCTGGGATTACAGGCGTGAGTCACCATGCCCAGCCTCATATATTCTTTCTTTAGAATAGCTAAGACTACACCACCATGCCCAACTAATGTTTTTATTTTTTTGTAGAAGCAGGGTCTCCCTGTTTCCTAGGCTGGTCTCAAACTCCTGACCTTAAACGATCTCCTGCCTGTGCCTCCCAAAGATATTTAGAAACTCTGGCAATTTAGTTCAAAAAATATGAATGTCAAACTGAAGACACACCCAGAAGGTGCTAAGAGGCCCGTTCTCTTCCTTCTGATCCCACTCAGCTCCTTTCTATGAACAATTTCATCCTGGGAAAGAACAAGCCAATGCCCACCTTCATTCTCCAAGCCAAGCACACCCGTCCTTTCTCCAAGGCTCCTTCAGATGGCTTCAGCATGTGAGTTTCAGAAAACCACTTAATGAGATGCAAAGAGAAGAACAGCATAGAAAGTTCATAAAATCTTTACCTACTTGAGCACGCCCCTGAAAAACAAATTAAGCCAACTCTTATGTGAGCTATTAACAGATGTGACAGCAAGATGTGCTTGCAGCAATAAAGCAGAGGCCCATCAGAAGAAAACCATTTCATATCTATAACTAACTGCCACGTCAGCCTCCTCACCTGCTTCCTTCCTCAGCCTTTGACCAGCTGGATAGCTCCTCTTAGATGACTA
The DNA here is from genome assembly GCF_000951045.1 of Mandrillus leucophaeus. Classification (NCBI taxonomy): domain Eukaryota; kingdom Metazoa; phylum Chordata; class Mammalia; order Primates; family Cercopithecidae; genus Mandrillus; species Mandrillus leucophaeus. The sequence continues at coordinate 3,308,815 of NW_012100987.1, forward strand.
TATCAAATGAAACAACAATATCTTCAATTTCAAGCCGAATTTATAGTCTGTGTCTACAAGAGTGTAAAATTTATGTCACTTCTTTCTGAGGCTTCTTATCTTCTTACTCTCATTTTCCCTTTGCTCTCATTTTTCTCAACCCTAATTTTTACTTATTTTTGATCTTATGATATATGTACCTTCATAAACTATCCTTGTAAACCACTTTTTTATGGTAGGCAGACTATCATAAAACAATCTTTGTGAACTATCTTCACAAATCCTTTTAGGAACAAGACAAAGTAAAATGCATAAGTGAACAAGAACAAATAAATAGATAAATAATTGACACTGTGTTCACTTTTCTTCCCCTAAGTTTCAACCATTTGCCTTTCCCAAGACATGAGCTCCACAAAGAGTTTCCAGCATCCGTCTCTGCCTGCCCCCACCCTCCCCACGAAAATACGTATTCACCTACCTCATGAAAAATATATATGTAACTTCGTGCCTAAGTACTATCTATCATTCATCTTCACAAATGTCATCTTATTTAATCCTCCCCAGGCTCAGAAAAGTTAACATATTTAAGTATATTCAGATTAAGTGGAAGAACCCAAATTTGAACCCTGGTCTGTCTGACTCAAAATCTTATGGTCTTTCCACCACTCCACCCAACTTTCTGATCTCAGAGGGTCTGACATCTACCAGGATTGAAACACTACACTGCGAGCCTCTCATCCTTGTTTATTTCCAGTGCCACACTTGCTGGAGTCAACCTGGGGGACATTTCTGCAGCCTGTCTCCTTGTCTCCATAAATCCTCTGTCTCCAGCTTTCAACTTTGTCTTACTACAGGCAGAGAAGAACAGTTTGCCAAAAAAAAATGTATCCATGCCATTCTGTGGAGTATTCGATTCCTGTGCCCAGGCTGTTCTGTAATCTACCAATATCAGTTTGAATTTAAGAGATGACTTCTTTTTTTTTTTTTTTTTTTTTTTTACTCTAGACCTCAACTCTCAATTCTTCCTTGAATTTTCAGATCTCTGTGGAATATCTCTACTGGCTATTTTTACTATTACCCTAAACTTCAGATTGTATTCCCTATAATTAATCTCCCTTTATCTATTCTATCAGTGAGATAAGATCTCCATTCTCCCAGAATAAACATTTTAGATTATTTTGTGTGTGTGTGTGTAGACAAAATGGAACTGGTGAGTTTAATGGTCACTCAATGCATCAAAACATATTTTAGATTAGTCACTTTAGCACATGCCTCCACATTAGTCAAAAACAGACTTCCAGAATAATATTCAGCCATTAAAAAGAATTAAGTACTGATACATGCTACACAGTGAATGAATCTTGAGAACATTATGCCAAATGAAAGAAATCAGACACAAAAGGTCACAAGCTGTATGATTCTATTTGTATGAAACATCCAGAATCCATGAATCCATAGAGACAGAACACAGATTGGTGGTTTCCAGAGCTGGAGAGAGAGAAGAACAGGGAGCAACTGCTTTTAATAGGTAAGGAGTTTGTGAATGTACTAAATACCACTGAATTGTTCACTTCAAAATGGTTCATTTTGCCAGGCATGGTGGCTCATGCCTGTAATCCCAGCACTTTGGGAAGCTGAGGCAGGCAGATCGCTTGAACTCAGGAGCTCGAGACCAGTCTGAGAAACATAGTGAAACCTCCTCTCATTAAAAAAAAATTTAATAAATAAATAAAATGGTTCATTTTATGTTGTGTAAATTTCACCTCAATAAACTATTTTTTTAATAAACTTCCAGCAAGTCCACCAACCTCCAATAGCTTCCTATTTCATTTTATTCTATCCTCTGATGAGAAAGTCATAAATACCCCTACACATCAACACTTACCTCCTCAACAAACTTCACAAGTGCCCACCTGGCCTTATCTCTCTGGCCAGGAGTCTCAATGTCCACCTAAAATTCTCCAATGTCCATCCTAAGCCTCCTTCAGCTTGTTCTTGCTTCTCTGTGCATCTCTCTTCTCTGAACTCTTTCTGCATTCAAAAGAAGACATACATGCGGCCTGCCACCATATGAAAAAAAAGTTCGACATCATTGTTCATTAGAGAAACGCAAATCAAAACCTCAATGAGATACCATCTCATATGAGTCAGAATGATAATTATTAAAAAGTCAAAACATAATAGGATCAGGCACAATGGTTCACACCTGTAATCCCAGCACTTTGGGAGGCCAAGGCAGGCAGATCACTTGTGGCCAGGAGTTCAAGACCAGCCTGGGCAATGTGACAAAACCCCTTCTCTACTAAAAATACCAAAATTAGCCAGGCATGGTGGTGCATGCCTGTAGTCCCAGCTACTCAGGAGTCTGAGGCATGAGAATCACTTGAACCCAGGAGGTAGAGGCTGTAGTAAGCCGACACCATGCCACTGCACTCCAGCCTGGGCGACAGAGCAAGGTCCTGTCTCAAAAAATATACAAAAACATAAAAAAACATGCTGGCAAGGTTGCAGAGAAAAGGCAACGCTTATACACTGTTGGTGGAAGTGTAAGTCAGTTCAGCCATTGTGGAAGACAGTGCAGCGATTCCTCAAAGAACTAAAAACAGAAATACCATTCGACCCAACAATCCCATTACTGGGAATATACCCAAAGGAATATAAATATTTCTATCATAAAGATATGTGTCTGGTCATTGCAGCACTACTCACAATAGCAAAAGCATGGAGCCAACCTAAATGCCTATGAATGGCAGGCTGCATAGAGAAAATGTGGCACAGATATACCATAGAATACTACGCAGCCATTAGAAAGAACAAGATGGTGTCCTTTGCAGGGTCATGGATGGAGCTAACATAGGAACAGAAAACCAAATACAGCATGCTCTCACGTATAAGTAAGAGCTAAATAATGAGGACACATGGAGACACAGAGTGGAACAACACACACTGGGGACCATCAGAGGGTGGAGAGGGGGAGAAGGGAGCGGATCAGGAAAAGTAACTAATGGGTACTAGGCTTAATATTTGGATGACAAAATAATATGTACAGCAAACCCCCATGACACAAGTTTACCTATATAACAAACTTACACATGTATCCCGAACTTAAAATAAAAGTTAAAGAGAAAAAAAGAAAAAAGCATGTAGTGTTTTAATTTGATACACATTATCTGTATTTCCTAACCAGATCATAAATTTCTTTTGAGGCAAAATACCATGTCAGGTATGTCATTGATTCTCACACTGCCTATTTTACTCTTGGGAATACAGGAAGGGCTTAATAAATGCTTCATTGATTACTCATTAACTACTACTCAGGAAAGTTAATCATCCATTTCACCCACTTCTCCTGCTAAGCTACAGTTTCCCCTTTGTTTGGTGCAACTCCCAACTCGCTCTTTTCACTCCCTTATTTAGTAAGAAATCATTTCTCTAGTTTACGAGAAATGGACTAACTACATGCCACTGAGAAAGAAACACCACTAATACACCCAGTCCCAGAATCTATGAGATGGGGTAAGAATGGTGATTTGCAATAGCCATCTTTCCTTCATAGGGAATTTCTCAAACTGCATCCCTTGTATTTGTTGTGTTCTGTAGAAAGAACAGATAGTTACAAATGGAAAGACTGAAACAGATCTATGAAACTAAGCTTAGGAAATAACACGTTAATATATATCCCTCAATTAAAAAACGAACAAAACCAAAAATAAATCATTAATTAAATATAATCATTTGTCCAACCAACTCCCTTTCACAACCTTCTTCACCCTCCCTTGTCCCATATATTTATTGCGTGGCATAAGGGGAAAATATTACTATGCTGAAGCTTATATATAAGTGGTTCTGCTTGAGTAAAAGGGGGACATATGGAAACCAGCTAACAGCAAGAGTTCAAAGAGAGAAGCTGGAGGAAGAGGAGACATGTTGACTCGGGATTTGGGACATCCCGATGTGTAAATGTTTATAAGCCTGATAAGAATAAAGACAACCCTAATACATCTTTCAGTTTTAAGTAGCTTTCTTTTTTGAGAAGCAAGAAGTGATCACGGCTGTTTGTGCTGGGTTCTATAGCAAAGGTTGAGAACGTGGGTAGGAACAAGATATAGACAATCACATGAAATAGACATAGATCCAAACACAGTGGGACTCTGATAACGATTAAAACCAGCATAATAAAGAAATCCTAATTATCTCTAACATCAGAGATTTGCCATTTTCATGGCATCATGATTGTGTCATTGTGTTTCTATAATACACGCTGGTAAAGTCCATAGCTTTGTTGTTTCATACATTATACATGTATTTTTTTCCAGGATCAAGCTGCTTCTTTTAAAAACGTATTTTTAATGTTATATTTCATGAGCAATTCCAGTCTGGCTTCAGTGCAACATTTTTCCACCCACGTGGGAAAGTGTGCCAAACCTTCAAGGTTTTGCAATACTCTTTTGTAGTATTCCTTTTATCAGGAAATCAAGCAAATATTAATTTTTTTCAAAAGGGAGAAGTCTGCTTCCCCGCCAAACAGCCAGGTTACAGTGTGATATAATATGAGCTCTCAACACATTCTGTGTGTTTTCCAAAGACTTCAATCGAGACACCACGGGAGTTGTTAGCTTCAGTGAAGGCTCACATGCTGAATTAAGGGCTCAATTTGTTCCAGAACCCCTTAAACCTTTTTTGGGGGGGGACTGGGGGATGGAGTTTCGCTCATTGCCCAGGCTGGAGTGCAATGGCACAATGTTGGCTCACCGCAATCTCTACCTCCCAAGCTCAAGCAATTCTCCTGCCTCAGCCTCCCGAGAAGCTAGGATTACAGGCACGTACCACCACGTCCGCCTAGTTTTATACTTTTAGTAGAGACGGGGTTTCTCCATGTTGGTCAGGCTGGTCTCAAACTCCCAACTTCAGGTGATCCACCTGCCTCAGCCACCCAAAGTGCTGGGATGATGGGCGTGAGCCACCACACCTGGCAACCCTTAAATCTTTTCATGAACAAATAAATATATAGTTTAAGGCTCTTGGTATCTTTTTTCCTAACCATTCATAGAGTCAATAATTTCATTTTTTCACAACCCCCAGATTTCTAAAATGCAGTAGTTATTAGACATCCTGCAGTGGGCCAAGAACCCATCCTGCAGTGGAATCATCTTTTCAACACAGACTATCTATACCATTAAAAGAAAAAAATACAGGTTTGAAAGCAGAAATGACCTGGTCTCAATTCACAGACAGGACATTACCTCTAAGAACTACAAAGTGCCTTTATTTTTTGAGGTTTAAATACATTTTAAAGGCACCATAGTGTTGGTTCAAAGAAGAAGAAAGAGAAGGAGATTATTAAAAGGACGTTGGGTGAAATAAGAGAAAAGTCAGAAAAGAAGGATTGCCAAGAAATTTAGTCTCTAGAACACACTGGAGGCTTGAGATTAAGTTTTATTTCTCTCCAAAATTTCTGGATGGAATTGCATCTGTAGGAATCCTGGCTCAGAGGAGTCCTCTTGGAAAATCAATGTATCATAAAATCCAGAATTATTTCAGTTTTAAACACCATCAACATCAAACCAACACCGACTAAAAACTAAATAAGTGAACATGCAATTCATTGGAGACAACCACAACCAACACCATGTGCAACTCAACTTAGAACTCGCTGAGGGAAGAATTATTCTCCCACAGTTTAGACTAACAAATCCACATTCTTAAAGTTTCTCAGACGTCTAATTAAAAGAAGCCCTCTTGGATGATCGAAATATGCCTATGCATATAATGACTCATCCTACGGCATATCATTTTAAGCCTGTAACTCATTATCAATTAAATAACATAGGGTCTGGAATGCAATGATAGATGTTAAGGCTGGCAAAGGAATGAGGCCTCACACTAGCAACTGTGTGTGTGCATGTGAATGTCTGCATATGTGTGTGTGTGTTTGTCCCACCCATGAATATAGTAGTGTTGACAAATGAAGCCATTTGGAGCATTCGTTTTCTGAAGTTCCTTGTTTGATCAGGCCACAGTGGCTATTTGATTAAGCCATTATAGGCCTCCCTATTTGCCAATGAGGAAATCATGACGAATAATGAAGGCTCTTTCAAGACCACACATAGAAACATGTAACATCCCTCAGAAGCCGAGCTCAACCTTGGAAAAAAGAAATCATCCAGCATTTGTCAGACCCATTTATCCATTCACTGCAAAATGCCTATTAAGCACACCCCAACAAGTTGTGTATTCAGCAAGCGTTGTGCAACCAGTCACTATGTAACCTGGCTCAACCTACTCAGAAGAAAACCATCCTGGGGGCTAAGAGGCAGAGCATCAATGCTTCTGATTGGTAGCTCCAGCTGTGAAATGCCTTGTAAAAGAAACAGTGGGCAAACCTGAGAGCAATGCAATTTCATCCTTTCACAGCAAATAGTATGAATTACCACTTGATAGTCAATCATTTCCTTAGACTTACACAGTCTCCCAGGAGAAGACAAGGTAGTGATAATGAACAGGGGACAGACTGGCATCCTTCTCCATATGAAAATGGAGTCCAACCAGATTTTTTTTTTTTTTTCTCTTTTCAGACAGGGTCTTGCTCTTTTGCCCAGGCTGGAATACAGTGGTATCATCACAGCTCACCATAACCTCAAACTCCTGAGCTCAAGTGATCCTCCAGCCTCAGCCTCCCAAGTAGCTGGGACTATAGGCATGCACCACCATACCTATTTTTTTTTTTAATTCTTTTGTAGAGATGGGATCTTGCTGTCTTGCCCAGGCTGGTCTTGAATTCCTGGGCTCAAGTGATCCTCTCAACTCAGCCTCCCAAAGTGTTGGGATTATAGGCATGAACCACAGCATCCAGCCATCCAGCCATTTTTTTTTTTAGACAGAGTCTTGCTCTGTTACCAGGCTGGAATGCAGTGACACGATCTCGGCTCACTGTAACCTCCACCTCCTGGGTTCAAGCGATTCTCCTGCCTCAGCCTCCTGAGTAGCTGGGACTACAGGCGTGTACCACCACACCCAGCTAATTTTTGTATTTTTAGTAGAGACGGGGTTTTACCATGCTGGCCAGGCTGATCTCGAACTCCTGACCTCGTGATCAACCTGCCTCGGCCTCCCAAAGTGCTTTGATTACAGGCGTGAGCCACTGTGCCTGGCCTGCACCCAGCCTTATGTTATTTCATACGACTTGTTTGAACATCAGAAATTTATTTTCTTTAATCCTGAGTAGCCAACGAGTTCACAGTATCACACTCTGAGAGATTGTAAATTCTACTTGGCAGATGAAGAGAAAGAGAGAAGTGACTTGTCTTTGGTCATAGTATGAATTAACAGAAAACTCCATGCAAATAAAAAATACCCATAAGATTTTCATTCCACTCTTTTAGATGCAAAGGAAAAGTCTAAATCATAGTTGGAAGCTTGTAGATATTAAGGCTCTGCATATGGCTATAATAGTAGTTTCTATATGAGATTAATAAACTTTAAATGGGTAGATTGTATGATGTGTGAATTATATCTCACTGACTGAGAACCAAAGCTGAAGAACCAATACTTCCAGATTAAAAGGGCCCACCAAGTACCCAGTAAATACATTTAAAATGCCCTCCCCTAAACCATCTCATTGGAAAATTTCCAAACCCTAAGGATAAAAGGAAGATTTGAAAATCTTACAAAGGCTGGGTACAGGGGCTCATGTCTGTAATCCCAGCATTTTGGGAGGCTGAGGTGGGCAGATCACCTGATGTCAGGAGTTGGAGACCAGCCTGGCCAACATGGTGAAACCCCATCTTTACTAAAAATACAAAAATTAGCCGGGCATGTTGGCAGGCACCTGTAACCTCAGCTACTCGGGAGGCTGAGACGGGAGAATCGCTTGAATCTCGGAGATAGAGGTTGTACTGAGCCAAGATCATGCCACTGCACTCCAGCCTGGGCGACAGAGCAAGACTCTGTCTAAAAAAAAAAAAAAAAGAAAGAAAAAAAAGAAAAAAAAGAAAATCTTACAGAGATTCTCATCTACAAAAGAATGAGAATCGTGCTCATGTAGGATGGCTCATTGGCACTGGACACCTGAAGACACTGGGACATAGTTCTCATTACTTTGAGGGAAAATGATTTTTGACATAGAATTCTTTATCCAACAGAACTATAAACCAAATATAAATCAAGGAGGACTAAAAACATTTTCCTCTAAGGCAATGTTTGTTAGAAGGTTTTGAAGGATTTACTACACAAAATGTGGATGAAAAAAAAAAAAAGCAAGAAAAGAAAAAGATACAAGATTTAGAAAACAGTCAATTCAACCTAGCAGAACAAAAGAGAGAAGTCCCAAATGCCAGCTGGGGAACTACCTTGGAGTGGGGTGGGGAGGACCAACCAGATTGCAGCCAAAGGACAAATGGCTCCTAGAAAGTTCCCAAGAACATTCCCTTTATTCCATGAACTGGCTGCAATCTTTCAGAAATAAAAGCAAATTACATATGGGATAAAGGTAGATAAAGATATAAGTTTTTTAAATCCTCATGTCTCATAACAGGCATTTCCAGTAATAGGAAGTCAGGCCAGGTGTGGTGACTCACACCTACAATCCCAGCACTTTGGGTAGCAGATGCAGAGGATCACTTGGGCTCAGGAGTTTGAGACCACACTGGGCAACAAGGTGAGACCCTCTGTCTCTACAAAAATATCAAAAAATTAGCCTAGTGTGGTGGCACATGCCACCATAGATAGACAAGGGAGGTTGAGGCAGGAGGATCACTTGTGCCCAGGAAGTCAAGGCTGCAGTGAGCCAAGATCACACCATTGCACTCCAGCCTGGGAAACCAAGTGAGAACCTGTCTCAAAAATAAATAAAGAAACCAAAGTAAAAATTAGAAAAAATAAAATAAGATGAGGAGCTTATAACCCAAACTTTGGGGTGTAACCAAAATATACACATCAACTATGGAACTTGGTAAACAAATAAACATTAAAAATGATATCTCCAGGCTGAGCATGGTGGCTCATGCCTGTAATCCCAGCACTTTGGGAGGACAAGGCAGGTGGATCACGAGGTCAGGAGTTCGAGACCAGCCTGGCCAACATGGTGAAACCCTGTCTCTACTAAAAATACAAAAATTAGCTGGGTGTGGTGGCGGGCGCCTGTAATCCCAGCTACTCCGGAGGCTGAGGCAGGAGAATCGCTTAAACCAGAGAGGCAGAAGTTGCAAGTGAGCCAAGTTCGTGACATTGCACTCCAGCCCAGGCAACAAGAGCAAGACACCATCTCAAAAAAAAAAAAAAAAAAAGATATGTCCCTTCCCCTATGGTGGGTGATTATTTTGATTAATTCTGCCTAAAAATAAAGCAAAGTTGTATAAAAGTGGTAACATTTGAGCTAAACCTAAATTATTAGTAGGATTTTGATGGAGAAAGGAAAAGCTGTATTCTAGCTTATCCTAAAATATATTCTACAAAAGGACAATTATGTGTAGGCATGCAAACCAAAAGCCAATTACACCTTCCAGAAAGGAACTATTATTTTTTAAAAAAATACTCATCTGAAAAGAAGAAATATTCAGAATATTTTATGCTAAGCTCAGACTTACTTGTACCAGAAAATACTTTCTGAGCTTGTGAGTCACTTAGTTACTTAAAGAATAAAATTCTGAAAGAAACAAGATTGTATTGTGTGTCAGTGACCATGAAGGTTGAATTCATTTACCTAGAACAGTTTCTGTTGACTTAACTATGCTTTAAGTTTACTTCTCTAATTCTGCAATGAAAGTAGCAGAGCTGGTTACAGGGAAAATGTTCATATTGAATCACAGTTTGAGTGCTTTTGTTCTTTTTATTATTTTTTTCTTAGAGCATGCCTTGGTAATTTCTAACTCCAAGCTTATTTTATTGAAGTCTTTGATTTATAACTAAATCTGTTACTATGCCAACAAACTTGATCTACATATTTTATTTATTTATCATTGATTTTTTAAAAGAAATGAGATTTCTCTAACCAAAGTCAATTTGGAGTCAAAATAGATGATATACACTAAAATTTCATGAGGAGTTTTGCTATGAAGTCATTTGAGGAAACAAAAATCACAAGCACTTTTGAGTTAAAACAAGTTTATTTTTGTTGCCAAATATTTTTGAAATAATAATTCTGCTTTTTAGCACCTGTGTGCTTTTTAGTTATACACACCAAAATGCTACCAGGTTGAGAGGAGCAATCTGAATGCTTTAAAAGCTTTAAAAAATAGATTTAGCAGGTAACTATGATTTTTTTATACCATAAAATTTTATTAAAATCTCCTCTGTCTCTTGTTTATTCTTCCACTTTACATGTTTAATCTCAACTGCTTTCACATAACCTCATTTACTCAAGCAGAGATAAGACCAGTGGGAAAGAGAAAAACGTACCTTATTATTTCAAGTCGACAAATAGTTATTGAGTGCCTATCTTGTACACAGAACTATGCTAGGTGCTCTGGAGAATATGAAATTAGCATGATACCTAACCTTTGTCCTCAACCCTGTAGAGAGAGATCAAATCAATGGGGCATTGCAAAACAGTGCAATATGAGAATAAATGTTCATGGCATGGGAGGGGCACAGACAGTAACTTACAAACTCACATAAGGAAAGGCTCAGGTTGAGCTACAATGGAGGGAAATGATGGCCTCCAGAGAGCATCTCGGCCTTGGGGGATGAATTTAAAGGGTCAGATGGGTAGAGAGGATAAGCAAGCCCAGGCAATGACAGGAGCACAGAGGCAGAGACAGGAACGGGTAGATTGTATTCGAAGTTCTAGTTTGGCCAAACTGAGATAAACTCACCATTAGGGAGAGTGGGATAAGGTTGGAGTAGTTAGGAGCTACTTTGCAGGCAGTCTTGGAAGTATTATGCAGGCAATAGAAAACCATTCAAATGTTGTGAGATGGAAGATGACCCAGCAAAACCAACTTTTGGGCACATCCCTACTGCAACTCTGTACAGAAGAATATTATAGAAGTGTAGGATAGAAGGGTATTTGACTTCCTAGATGTGAGGTGATGGGAATCTAAATTATTAAAAATACTTAACTAGGAGGCCATTAGGCTGAGATGGCTCCAGTGCCTCGGCTTTCTATATCAGCAAACCAAATCCCAATTCAATATAAACAATAAAACAAAATCTAAGTGTAACCAATTAGAAATCACCAAATAACCTTTAACAAGAAATCTGACCAATCAGAAACCACCAACTGACCTCTAGGGACTTTTCACATTGGCCAATCAAATGTATTTTCTCTGTCTTGCTTCCAAGAATACTTGATGTTTCCTCTCTCACACACTTCCCACGCCTCATGGAGAGCTGAACCACCTGAGGTCTGATGATGCCCAGTTCATGAATTGTTGAATGCTTAAATTCACTAAAAATTTTATATGACTAAATGTATCTTGTAACAGAATTATGGTTGGTGGTAGTAGAAAAAAAATAGAAAAGAAAAAATCGAAAAAAGAAAGAAAGAAAGAAAGAAAGAAACAAGAAAAGAGGCCAGGAATGGTGGCTCCTGCCTATACTTCCAATTCTTTGGAAGGACAAGATGGGAGGATTTCTTGAAGCCAGGAGTTCGAGACCAGCCTGGGCAACATAGTGAGATCCCATCTCTACAAAAAATTTAAAAAATTAAAAATTAGCAAGGCATGGTGGCATGTGCCTGTAGTCCTAGCTACTCAGGAGTCTGAGGCAAAAGGATCACTTGAGTCTAGGAGTTCAACGCTGCAGTGAACTGTGATGGCACCACTGTACCCTAGCCTGGGCAACAGAGCAAGACCCTGTCTCTAAAAAACTAAAAGATACTAAAAAATTTTTAAAAAGGAAAGAATCAATTGGATTTGTGTATTGACAAATTGAGACAGCTCTTAGATGTATTCATAAACATAACTATAAACTCCAATCTCAGTATGTCCAAAACTGAGCTCAGAATCTTCCTTCATCCAAACCTATTGTTCCTCTCGGTTCTTTATCTCAGTAAATGGTATCTTTATTCTTCCAGTTGCCCAAACCAGAAACTTAGATGGAGGATGATCCCTCATCACTCTTCCCTTCCCACAGCCCCATCTCTAATATAATATTATTATAAGTTAAAATATTATATATTATACTTATGTATTATACTATTATACTTATAATATTATATAAGTTATATTCCTCTACTATTTCTCAAGTCCACCCACTTCTTTCCACCTTTTTGCTATTTCCCTCATCGAGGTCACTGTCAGTTCTCGTGTGAATTATCACAGGACTCCTAAGACGTCTCCCTGCCATTCACTATTATTAAAAAGACAAAAAACAACAGATGCTGGTGAGGGTACTGAGAAAAGGGAACTCTTATACACTGTTGATTGGAATGTAAGTTAATACAATCACTATGGAAAACAGCATGGGAATTTCTCAAGAAACTAAAAATAGAACTACCATACAATCCAACATTTCCACTACTGGGTCTCTACTCAAAGGAAAGGAAATCAGTTTATCAAAGGGATACCTGCGCACACATGTTTATCACAGCACTATTCATGATAGCAAAGATATGGAATCAACCTACATGTCCATCAATGGATGAGTGGATAAAGAAAATGTGGTACATATACACTAGGGAATACTATTTGGCCATGAAAAAGAATGATACCATGTCATTTGCAGCAACATGGATGGAACTGGAGGTCATTATGTTAAGTAATATAAGCCAGGATGTAAGGACAAATACCACATGCTTTCACTTATATACAAGAGCTAAAAAACTTGATCCCATGAACACAGAGAATAAAATGATAGATACCGGAGAGTGGGAAGGGGGCAGGGATGAAGAAAGGTTGGTTATGGATACAAACATAGGGTTAGATAGAAAAATAAGTTATAATGTTTTATAGCAGCCTGGGATAACTATACTTAGCAACAATATTATATATATGTCAAAGTAACCAGAAGAGAGGACTCAAAATGATATCAACACAAAAATGATAAACACTCAGGTTATAGATGCCCTGAATACCCTGAAAACACTCAGGTGACAGATACCCCAAATACCCTTACTTGATCATTACATATTCTATGCACGTATCAAACACTCATATGTATCCCATAGATATGTACATTATTACATATGAATAACAGGAAAAAAAACTCCCTGCCATTCATCCCATTGTTCCCCAACTCATTTTCAAAACCATAGCCAGAATTATATTTTAAATAATGTAAATCTGATATCAGCAACATTGCAATTTAAGCTACTCACATGTGCAAATAAAATGTAGCTGCTTTATTTTCTTTAATCATCATGGGTCCTCATCCAACAGAATAGTGGAAGAGAGTATAAAGCAGTTAAACCTGCCAATAGAGGGCACTTTCATTTCCTCTATTATTTTTAATACTGAAATATTCAGTCTCCATAGAGACTGTCAAAAATTGCCAATGCCAACTATATTGCAAGTGGTCATGGCCGGGTATAGGGAAAAGCTTTCAATTAGCAATAATCGCTCCTTGGATAAACCTCATTGGCTACGATACTGTCACGCATGAAGCTCATTTCTTCTATTTTTACGTCTTTTTTAAGTAGTTCTAACTTCCCTGGAATTTTGTTGTAACTCGCAGACTTCCTCTCTCTCATCCTTTCAACAACAATTTCAATTCTACAGCTTCTGGGAATCTTTATCCCACACATTGAAAAGATGAGGTTCCCCCAGGTGATGATTTCTCAATAGTACTTCCCTCTTCAATCAGCAATCCACTAAATATACTTCATTTTGTGTGTAAAACTTGGCTTACTTGTAAATACCCAAGTCAAGACTATTCCCTGTCCTGAAAGTTATGTATCTCATGCCTGGGTACTTTGTGACCTGGTGAACCCAGTAAATCAGCCCTTTAAAGATTCCAAAATCCTACCTGGGATAGCAGTGAGATGGCCTCCAAGAATTTTGAACAAGAACATTCAGATTATCCTGTGAATGTTAGGTATTTTTTGGTCTTGCAGATTTTTGCTTTTTTTCTAAAAAAAAAAGTAATAAGCTTATTGTAAGATGAATCCTATATTTGAAAATCAAGATGAGTGGAGGCATAGTAGCTATTAGTTTTGCCCATCTGCCACTCTTTCTCCGCTTTTCCTTCTGTGAACAGGCACCACCAACTTCACAACAGGGTTTTACGGGACTCATCTTGGAGTCTCATCTCTTCCTGGACACAGCAGTTGGTTTAGGGATGGACACATGAACCAAAAAGAACTACTGGGAATCTTCCCAAAATGTCGCTGCCGGGCTGCCAAAAGAAGAAGAATCTCTTATTTCTCGAGTTACTAAATCAAGGGCTGCTGCCAGACATGTCACCCTCTCCCTCACCTCCTCCACGAGGGAGAGAGCCAGGCTACCATGGAAGAGAATGGAGCTGGCTTCAGAGGGAGGCAGAGACGAGACAGACAAATAGAGAGCCCAGACATCATTTAGGTTCTCAGTTCCAGTTGTCACTAAAGCCAGTGAGACATTTTAATCTGGTTCCGTTTGTCAGCACATTTCCTTTTGTTGTTTCAGCTAAAGTGGGCTTCTATCACCACAACCAAGAGTCTTAACAATTCAGGATGAAAGTGAGGATACACAAAATCAGAATGCTAGCGTTTGTTTCTTTGGATAAACAAGCAAATGCTGCAAAAGAACTCTAGAACTTCTTCCCATTCATCACAAAATGTAAAGTAAAGAGATACTTTCACCTTCCTATGAAGTCTCTCATTCACTTGGCACTATCTGACACCCACACAATATCAAAGACTTGCAGTGTCTTTCTTACATGGTTCCTATTGTTACATATTCAAAAAAATCTTGTTTTAACTTTTCTTAGTACATTATCTTATCAGTACCTTTGCATTTAAAAAAAAACAAATTTTAAGAAATGATTAACAATTTCTAATGCAAGATACCAGTTTCCCTCATTCCCAAGAGAAGGATAAGATGAATGCCTTATAATAAGATTTAGAGAGAAAGAAAAAACAGCTTTCCTTAGGCTGTTTTGACACATTGACCTGAGAGATCGTGCTGCCTGATCTCAGCAGGGAAGAGCTTGAGGAAGGCAGGCGATGGGCTAGGAAACAAGGGAGACAGACCCCCAACAAGGTGCATTTGCAACGATCCCCACCCTGGGTTCTCCTTGCACAGTTTCTTCAGTTGATTTGGAATGCTATAAATTTCTGGAACACCAGACACACCCAGGTTCCAATGCAAGTACAAAAACATATCCCACGCCAAATCCAAATTATTTTTGTATCATCTACAATTTGAGATTATGCCCTGTTCTTCCCCTTTCCCTTGGAGCAGATAAGCAAGAATCAACTGTGTAGTTATTAACTAAGAAGAAGAAAATGGGATTAATGGGTTGACGGGAGATGCTGCGGGGTCACAATGGACGACTTAGTAGAAGACTGTTTGGTATCACATCCCCAGCTCAATCAGTGGCTTATGCAAGAGAGTGAGTAACTGCTTACCTCAATTTTACTGCTAGGTGAGAACAACATGTCCTTCCTCCTTCCTAGCATGCTGTGAAAACTAAAGAGATAACATCTTAAAATACCTAAATACTTGGAAAAAATGATTGCATACAAACATGATACTACCACCGCACCCCAAGGTAACATATATTTTCTTCATACACAGTACAAAAATTTCCCATAACAGACCCCCCAAAATTTGAAAAGCCAAGGAATTTCTACTTGCTTTGTAAGTAAATCTCTTATCAAGAGCTTTAGAAAATGTAAAATGTAACCCTCTGCTATGTGCACTTACTTGATTTCAATAAATGTTACACATATTCAAGTGAGAAGAATATTTAGCCAAACACTTTAACCAAGGATTAAAACCAAGTCTTTATAAATTATATATGAATGTTCCCTGAGGTTTGGAGGAAATAAAAAAGTATAATTTCAGGCTATTTTTTTATTCTAACTTTATTTTGGAATTTCAAAGTCACTGATACCTTTAAAAGATATATATTTTTTAAAACTTATCTAAAAGGCAAATATGACATGGTCCTTACTACGTAAGATGAAGGACTTTACTGGCTTGTAGACTTATACATAAGAAATTGAAATTTTAACTTCTAAACTACAAGTTCAGATCTATTCATCACAATTGCAAAGTTCCAGGAAGAATTTTATGCAAAGTGCTGTAGATACCTAAATATGGATTAGGTCAGAATTAAATCTATTTCAAGTTAAGTGCCAACTCTAATCACTTGTTAGTCATTTCTGGAACCCTGTATTTAAAAAATTCTGAGGTCACATCTAGTCTTAGCAATACAGAATACTGTGATCAATTAACAATGTCTGCCACAGTCTCAGAAATGGGATATGGTGGACGTGGTGACATCAAAGCATTGTATGTGCCGTCTCTGGGGTATAAAGCAATTGTCCCTTAATATAGTAACACTTTCATTGTTAGTGATTACTGTCTAACTCAGAAGTTATTTGAATTAGTCACTGTTCTCCAAAAATAATAATAATAATAATAATAATAACAAATATATAGGATGGAAGGAGAGAGAGAGAGATAGAGAGAGAGAGAGCTTTATTTTAAGGAATTAGCTCACACAAGTCTGAGGGCTGGCAAGTCTGAAAATTTAGAGGGGGAGCCCAGCAGGCTGGAGACCCAGAGAAAAGCTGATGTTGTAGTTCAAGTCCAAAGGCAGTCGGAAGGCAAAATCCCTTCTCCCCCAGGGGAACCTCAGTCTTTTCTCTTAAGGTCTTCAACTGATTGGATGAGGCCCCCCACCTCATGGAGGGTAACCTGCCTTACTCAAAGTCCACTCATTTAGATGGTAATCACATCTTAAAAAAAATCTTCACAACAACATCCAGACTCCTGTTTGACACAAATCTGGTTACCATGGCCTACCCATGTTGACATAAAAACTTAAACATCACAGCATTAAGAGTTATTTCTTGGTTGGGCGCAGTGGCTCATGCCTGTAATCCAAGGACTTTGGGAGGCCAAGGTGGGCAGATCACCTGAGGTCAGGAGTTCGAGACCAGCCTGGCCAACATGGCAAAACTCCATTTCTACTAAAAATACAAAAATTAACCTGGCATGGTGGTGGGCACCTGTAATCCCAGCTACTCGGGGGGCTGAGGGTTCAAGAATGACTTGAACCCAAGAGGTGGAGGTTACAGTGAGCTGAGATCATGCCATTGCACTCCAGCCTGGGCTACAAGGCAAAAACTCTCTCTCAAAAAGAAAAAAAAAAAAAAAAGTTATTTCTTGTTGACAGTGTACTAAGTGCAGACCCCATGTTCTTGACATTGCCCAAACAGAATCATCTCACTATTTCTCACAATGATCCTCTGATGAGTGTATTATTATCCACTCTTCATAGATAA
>NW_012100987.1:3326214-3327405 GCF_000951045.1 Mandrillus leucophaeus
GCCAACATGGTGAAATCCCATCTCTACTGAAAAATACAAAAATTAGCCAGGTGTGGTGGTGCATGCCTCTAATCTCAGCTACCCAGGAGGTTGAGGTAGAAGAATGCTTGAACCCAGGAGGCAGAGGTTGCAGTGAGCCAAGAGCGTACCACTGTATTCTAGCCTGGCCAACAGAGCAAGACTCTGTAAAAAAACAAACAAACAAACAAACAAACAAAAATCTCTCTGTATTTACATCTCCTACAGATAATATGACCCTTCTGCCTATCAAATGAGTATATTCTTTACTCAGAATACTCCCTTATGATTTCCCCACAACCCCCAACACCACCAACTCTTCAATATTCTTCCAGGACCTTAGGGGGCCAAGTCATCCAAGTGGACCACCATTTGTGGTAGACACAGCGGTACCACCGAATCTCCTTTCAAGGAAGGATTTGCTGCCCAGCTATAGGGGTGTTATCAGCAGAACAGGTATCAACTCCTCCTGGAGAGAACCCTTTTGACTGAGGTCAGGCCTTTCCCAAGGCAGCCCACATGTGCTGACTAAGAAAGGTAGGGATGTAAAGCCTCAGTCATTTGGGCCGAACATGGGACAACTCTGGTGGGCAATGCTCACTCCAGAGCTCCCTGCTGGGTTGGCCAAGGCTTAATGGGGTCTATATTGCAAAGTCATGCATCGCTTAAAGACAGGGATACATCCTGAGAAATACATCAAGTCATCAGGCTATTTCATTGTTATGCAAACATCATAGAGCAGGAGTCCCCAACCTCAGGGGCCATGGATCAGTGTCAGTTTGTGGCCTGTTAGGAACCAGGCCACATGACAAGAGGTGAGCAGCAGGCAGGTGAGCATTACGGCCAGAGCTCCACCTCCTGTCAGACCAGCAGCAGCATTAGACTCTCGTAGGAGCAGGAACCCTGTTGTGAACTGCGCATGCGAGGGATCTAGGTTGCATGTTCCTTATGAGAATCTCACTAATGCCTGATGATCTAAGGTGGAACAGTTTCATCCCACTACCATCTTCCCCACCATCTGTGGAAAACTGTCTTCTACAAAACAGGCCCCTGATGCCAAAAAGGTTGGGTTCCACTGTCATAGAGTGTACTTACACAAACCTAGATGGTCTAGCCTATTTCTCCTAGGCTACAAATCTGTACAGCATGTTACTGTACTGAATACTGTAGGCA
>NW_012100987.1:3328288-3332664 GCF_000951045.1 Mandrillus leucophaeus
TTTTTTTTTGAGACAGAGTCTCACTCTGTCACCCAGGCTGGAGTGCAGTGGTATGATCACAGCTCACTGAAGCCTTGTCCTCCTGGGTTCAGGCTATCCTCCCATCTCAGACTCCCAAGCACCTGGGACCACAATACCCGGCTAATAATTTTTTAAATTATTTTTGGGAGAGAAGGAGTCCCACTATGTTGTCCAGGCTGGTCTTGAACTCCTGGGCTCAAATGATCCTCCCATCTAGGCGTCCCAAAGTGCTGGGGTTACAGGTGTGAGCCACTGTGCCCGACCTTCTACATAACCTCTCCAAAACCTCCCTAATTGCTTTACTCTCCCTCTGCATATGAATATATATAGGTCTATTCCATTTCATACTGTACTTAAACGACATGGGTGTTTCCCTACTAAAACCTTTCTGATTGCACGCAATTTCTTAAGCTCTGCCTCTCCTTCCCCATCTCTCACTCTCCTTCTGCCACAGGATTCAAAACTCAGGAGTGATGGCTGAAGGCAAAAGCTCCGATTCTCTCCTCAGTTGCATTTCTGGGCTCTCTCTTGGTACCAGTTGGCACTACGGACACCCCTTACCCCTTGAGACACTCTCTCTCCCCTCCATGGCTGCCAGGGAAGTCCTGCGTACTCATTCTCTGTTTGTGACCATTTTCTGTTTCCTTTAATGGAGCCATTCTTAATGTTGGCTTTCTACGCACCTGGAATGTCTCTGCATCCTCTGCTCCAGGGCTCACAAGCTTTCTGTAAAGGAACAAATGGTAAGCACTTTAGCCTGTGCAGGCCATAGGGTCTCTGCTATAAGTGCTCTCCTCTATTATATCTCAAATGTATCTGACCACAGACAATACTAAAAGGATGGATGTGACTGTGTTTCAATAAAACTTTATTTATTGGCACTAAACTTGAATTTCATATAATTTTTAGGTGTCACAAAATATTATTTTAAAACAATTTCTCCATGATTTAAAGGCCATTCTTAGCTCACAGGCCGTATTAAAACAGATAATGTACTGGGCAGTAGATTGCCAACACCTACATTATAAACCCTAAATCTTCTTTAAAATCTAGGTCAAATTTGACCTCCTCCCTAGAGCCTTCTGTAAGTACTCTAGGGTAAAGTGATATCTTCTGCCTCTAAGTAAACACATCTGATAACTCTCATCATTACCTGTTTCATATTCTCTATTGTTCCCTGACCCCTAAAACAAGGTTAGGTCGGGGCGCGCAGTGGCTCACACCTGTAATCCCAGCACTTTGGGAGGCCAAGGAAGGCAGATTGCTTGAGATCAGGTGTTCGAGACCAGCCTGGCCAATATGGTGAAACCCTGTCTCTGCTAAAAATACAAAAAAAAAAATTAGCTGGGCATGGCGGCGGCCGTCTGTAATCCCAGCTACTCAGGAGGCTGAGGCAGGAGAATCACTTGAACCCAGGAGGCGAAGGTTGCAGTGAGCTAGGATGGTGACACTGCACTCCAGCCCGGGTGACAGAACGAGACTCCTCTCAAAATAAAAATAAAATTAAATTAAAATTAAAAATAAAACAAGGTTAAATATTTTACTGATTTTACACTTTTCACACATACAAATCCTCTTTCTCTCATATTGCAAAAACCCTTAAGAACAGAAACAATGTCTTACATTTATATATCCTTCATGATGCCTTGCAGATTGTAAGTCTTCAATAAATTCTGGTTTGTAAAACAATGTTAATATGTTAATATTAAATGTTAATATTAAAAATACATATAAATATATATGTAAATACATATGTGTGTGTATATATATACATATAGATAGATAGATAGATTTTTCTTTTTGAGACAGAGTCTCACTCTTGCCCAGGCTGGAGTGCAGTGGCACAGTCTTGGCTCACTGCAACCTCTATCTCCCGGGTTCAAGCAATTCTCATGCCTCAGTCTCGCGAGTAGCTCAGATTACAGGTGTGTGCCTCTATACCAGCTAATTTTTGTATTTTTGGTAGAGACGGTGTTTCGCCATGTTGGCCAGGCTGGTCTCAAACTCCTGGCCTCAAGTGATCCTCCTGCCTCGGCCTCCCAAAGTGCTGGGATTATAGGCATGAACCCCTACACCAAAATACATATATTTTAAAAGACTATGTTGTCCAAATAAACTTCCTTCTTGCACAATAAATTGAGTGAATGGAGGTCTAAATGCCAGCTCTATATCAGGTACTTATAAGCTTTTATATACGTTAATACATTATTTCAATTAACTGTCATGACAGTCCAGTAATGTAGGCAGCATTATCTCTAATTTACCAAAGAGGAAATTGAGGCTCCAAGGCAATTGAATTTCCCATGTCATCAAGATCTTCTAACTTTGAACTCCACACTTCTACATTTGCTTCAGTTCAGAAGAAAGAATTTAAAAGACTTTTTTCTGATAATCGTGGTTATTATCATCCCTTTAGGAAGCATTTGGCCATGGACGAAGAGGATGAAAGCAAGTGTAAAGTTCAAAAATGCTCAAGGAGCTTATTTTACCCAGGCTCCTCTACCCAAAATCACGTCCATTCTTGACCTCACAATCCCATCTATCTCCAATTGCTGATTCCAGCTCAGTGCTGTCCCCTTCACTCTGCTCTGTTAAATACTAATCGGTCTTCCCATCTCAAGTCATGCCCCTCCTTCCTGTTCATTCTTCACTCTGTTATCAGAATGACCCTTCTAAAACACAAATTTGTTCATGTTACTTTGCTGCTTAAACCCTGCAAAGATGTCCTTTTGCCCGTAGAAGGAGTCTACACCTCTTGAAACAGTACATAACGCTCTCCACATCTGCCGGGTGCAGTGGCTCATGCCTGTAATCCCAGCACTTTGGGAGGCTGAGGCGGGAGGATCACCTGAGGTCAGGAGTTCAAGACCAGCCTGGTCAACATGGAGAAACCCTGCCTCTACTAAAAATACAAAAAATTAGCTGGGCGTGGTAGAGCATGCCTGTAATCCCAGCTACTCGGGAGACTGAGGCAGGAGAATCACTTGAACCCTGGAGACAGAGGTTGCAGTGAGCCAAGATCACGCCGCTGCACTCCAGCAAGGGTTACAGAGCAATACTCTGTCTCAAAAAAAAAAAAGTTCTCCACATCTGGACTCTACCTGACCCCCACCTCACCTGACCCTTCATGTGCCTTCATGCTCAGTGTTCCAAGTTCTCACAGTTGCACCATCAGGCCATAGACACTGTACTCAACCACCGCCCTCATGTCTGTTCTCTTCAGTAAACGGGAAGACAAAGGGGGACCTGGATATGAGTGGCACCATGACAAAGACACAGGGTCCCATGCCTTGGAGCCCTTGGCTTAGAATTCTCTTCTCCTTCTTCTTTACCTGGCTAATCCTCACTCTTCAAGGCTCATCTTTTTAATAAATTAATGAAGACTTCCTCTTTTCTTCTGACCGTAACACCATCCTCTGATAGACATTTCTGCCTTTATATTATTTTACCATCCACATCCATCTCTTTTACCTTGTTTTACAAAGAGATTTTCTGCCTCTACACATTTAGTCACCTGATTACTAATCTGTTCTCCCAATGTATATGCTGCTGCTGAAGGGGCTGTTAGTGTTACCTCCATCTGTCCACTGCTTATGCTCCAAGGTAACCAGATGGAGCACATCAAAAAGTTCTAGAAGAAAAATTCTGTATTAACCAGGTGGGGTTGCTCATACCTGTAATCCTAGCACTTTGGGAGACCAAGGCAGGTAGATCACTTGAGGCCAGGAGCTCAAGACCAGCCTAGCCAACATGGTGAAATCCCATCTCTACTGAAAAATACAAAAATTAGCCAGGTGTGGTGGTGCATGCCTCTAATCTCAGCTACCCAGGAGGTTGAGGTAGAAGAATGCTTGAACCCAGGAGGCAGAGGTTGCAGTGAGCCAAGAGCGTACCACTGTATTCTAGCCTGGCCAACAGAGCAAGACTCTGTAAAAAAACAAACAAACAAACAAACAAACAAAAATCTCTCTGTATTTACATCTCCTACAGATAATATGACCCTTCTGCCTATCAAATGAGTATATTCTTTACTCAGAATACTCCCTTATGATTTCCCCACAACCCCCAACACCACCAACTCTTCAATATTCTTCCAGGACCTTAGGGGGCCAAGTCATCCAAGTGGACCACCATTTGTGGTAGACACAGCGGTACCACCGAATCTCCTTTCAAGGAAGGATTTGCTGCCCAGCTATAGGGGTGTTATCAGCAGAACAGGTATCAACTCCTCCTGGAGAGAACCCTTTTGACTGAGGTCAGGCCTTTCCCAAGGCAGCCCACATGTGCTGACTAAGAAAGGTAGGGATGTAAAGCCTCAGTCATTTGGGCCGAACATGGGACAACTCTGGTGGGCA
>NW_012100987.1:3337769-3355452 GCF_000951045.1 Mandrillus leucophaeus
GCCTGTAATCCCAGCACTTTGGGAGGCTGAGGCAGGTAGATCACTTGAGGCCAGGAGTTCAAGGGAAATCCTATCTCTACTAAAAAAATACAAAAAATTAGCTGGGTATGGTGGTACACGCCTGTAATCCCAGCTACTTGGGAGGCTAAGGCACGAGAATCGCTTGAATCCTGGAGGCAGAGGTTGCAGTGAACAGAGATCACACTGCTATACTTCAGCCTGAGCAATAGAGTTCCTCTCAAAAATTAAAAAATAAGACACAAACACACACATTAGCCTAGGCCTACATAGGGCCAGGATCATCAGTATCACTGTCTTCCACCTCCACATCTTGTCCCACTGGAAGATCTTCAGGGCAATAACACCAACGAAGCTATCATCTCCTATAATGACAATGCCTTCCTCTGGAATACCTCCTGAAAGACCAGTCAGAGGTTGCTTTATAGTTAACTTTTTTTTTTAATAAGTAGAAGGAGTACACTCTAAAATAATAATAAAAAACATAATATAGTAAAATGTAAACCAGTAACATAGTCATTTATTTATGATTATCAAGTATTATGTACTGTACATAATTTTGTGTGCTATGCTTACATGCCTGGCAGAGCAGTAGGTTTGTTTATATCAGCATCAGCACAAACACATGTGTAACGTGCTACTCTTTGACATTGGAATGGCTACAGCGTTTCTAGGTAATAGGACTTTTTCAGCTTCATTATAACCTTACGAGACCACCATTGCATATGCAGTTCAATGTTAACCAAAATGTCATTATGCCAGGCAAAACTGTAGTTTGACCTCTTCCTCTGCCCATTTCTGTTTTTTTCCACTTTTCTTCCTCAAGTGTGAATTCCTGATAACCATCTTGCCCATCTCAGTGGCTGTTTCCAGAAACCCTGAGCTGCAATAGCACTTCATCAAAAGGCAGCATGATAAGCATGGCAACTGGTTCTAAAGTCCCAGGAAAAAAAAACAAAAAACAAAAAAAAACCTGTGTCTGAGTGGAAGAGACCATTTGGCTCTCTTTCTAATATATACACCACTCATCCCTGCCAAAAGTGAGAAGATCTCTTCAGATTACAGAGATCAATAGCCAGTAAGCCTTCTTTCTTTAGTCAATCAATCCACTGCACAATGCCTTGTTATCACTCCCAACTACACCTATGTGGCCAAGACATCTGTGACAATTCCCCATCCCCACCCTCTGCAAGTATGCCCATGCTCTGCCTGATAACACCATATGCAGAAATAGTCCCCTGGGAGAGTGATGAGACAGAACAGGGATCAGGAATCTTCCTCCCCATTCAGAAGGTTTGTACAAGTGTGTTAAGCGGATCCATCTTGCAAACTCAGAGAAAATAAAAATAAAATTCTCATTAGTTTGCATGTCAGGATTCATGCTGACAGTTTCCCATTTTCCTGTTCTGACCCACAGCGCCTCACACCTCACTGGGACGTGATACTTGCATCCATTTCCTAGGGCTGCCATAACAAAGGAGCACAGAGACCTGGCGCTATGGCTCATGCCTGTAATCCCAGCATGTTGGGAGGCCAAGGTGGGCTGATGGCTTGAGTCCAGGAGTTCGAGACCAGTCTGGGTAACACAGTGAGACCCCATCTCTACAAAAAAGTAAAAATAAGAAATTAGCCAGACATGGTGGCATGCACTGGTAGTCCCAGCTACTCAGGAGGCTGAAGCAGGAGGATCAAGCCTGGGAGGTCAACAGTGCAGTGAGCCATGATTGCACCACTGCACACCAGCCTGGGAGACAGAGTAAGACCCTGTTTCAAAAAAATAATAATTATAAGCAGCACAAACTAGGTCACTTTAAACAACAGACATGTATTCTTTCACAGTTCTGGAGGCCAGACAGCCACAGGTGCGGCGTCTGCAGGATCATGCTTTCCTTGAAGGCTCTAGGGGAGAACCTCCTTTGGCCTCTTCCTAATTTCTGGTGGTTACCAGCAAACCCTGGTATTCCTTGGCTTACAGTAGTAGCATCATCAGTTATCAAGTGGCTGCCTCCTGTGTGTGTGTGTGTGGGTGGAGGGGAGGGGGGCGGGGGCAGAGGTGGAGGCATACACCTCATCGCATGACATTCTCTCTATCTCTGTCTAAGGTCTCTTTTCCTCAAAAGGACACAAGTCATACTGGATTTAGGGCCGACTCTACTCCAATATGATCTCTGGGATTTTTTTTTTTTCTTTCATATTTTTCAGGGACAGGTTCTCACTATATTGTCCAGACTAGTCTTGAACTCCTGAGCTTAAGCAATCCTCCCACCTCAGCCTCACAAAGTGCTAGGATTACAGGTGTGAGCCACTGTGCCTGGCCTCCCATATGATCTCATCTTAATTTGATTACATTTTCACAGTCTTGTTTCCAAATAAGGTCACAGTCACAGGTACCAGAAGTTAAAAATTAAATATACTTTTTCCACCTGTCTGGAAACTGCCAATAAACATACCTTTTTGAGGGACACAAATTCAACCCACAGCAACACTACATTAGCACAACCATGAAATTCTTTATTGGATGCAATTCTCATATCCCCTATTTCTTGAGACCATTAATAGAAGACTTCAGGAACTACACACATACATATGTGCATGCACAAACACACACACACACACACACACACACACACACTTTGGCCTCCACCCAAAGACTGACCACTTAGGCCTAGAATGAGGAAGGGGCTGATTTTAGAACAATGCTAACCTTAGTTTGCCAATACTAATAGCCTTGTATCCTGAAATGGTACAGTACCTGAAGTTTAAGAATCACACCCATGACATTTTGTTGAAATTTATCATGCTTGTAGTTAGAACCCATTAAATCTACTTATCTGACCTTGATAAAACTAAGCCAAGGCCAAGTGCGGTGGCTCACGCCTGTAATCCCAGCACTTTGGGAGGCCGAGGCGGGCTGATCAGAAGGTCAAGAGATCGAGACCATCCTGGCCAACTTGGTGAAACCCCATCTCTACTAAAAATACAAAAATTAGCCAGGCATGGTGCTGGATGCCTGTAATCCCAGCTACTCCGGTGACTGAGGCAGGAGAATCGTTTGAACCGGGAGGCAGAGGTTGCAGTGAGCCGAGATCACACCACTGCACTCCAGCCTGGCGACAGAGCAAGACTCCGTCTCAAAAAAAAAGAAAGAAAGAAAGAAAAAAGAAAAGATTTTATTCATCACTAAAGCTGTATTTGATTTGTTTTTCTAGTAGAGAGATGGATTTCCACTAATCATATTCATTTTCCTGGTTGGCCTGGCTCAGGGGTGTGGTATCAGACCATAGAATAGAGTTGACTGGCCTGTATGTGACCTCACCTGCTCCATCCTCTTACTGACTGAGCTATTTGGTCATGAATTAAGTTGTGTTCTCCTTAAGGTTACATGCAAAACTGACTTTCATTTGAAAGCACTTTCGGTATATAACACAAGTGACATATTTCCTTTAAAGGACATCACTGTGAACATTATTAACAAGAGTTGCTCTTTTGAAGCATTCCCCAGTGGTCTGTCAGGTCACTGAGTTTTCACATGCTGGTCTAAAATTCAATCAAGCCATGACATGTTTCATTTTACGGGAGAAACTAGCCAGGATGGGTGGAGTGGTTCACGCCTGTAAACCCAACACTTTCGAAGGTCAAGGCAGGAGAATCACTTGAGCCCAGGAGTTCGAGACCAGCCTAGGCAACAACTACTTCTTTCTATGAAATTTACTTCAGAGAGTTTGCTCTCCTCTGTAAAAAACAACCATCACAGGTAGATATTTAAAATATATCTATCTAGCTAGTGCGTTAAATATAAACATCACAGGTACAAGAAATCAATACAATGGAAACGATAAGGCTGAAGGCAGGAACATTAGAAAAACACGAATAATGTTAACATACGCACATAACAAACTAAGAAAGGGGCCATTTTTTAAAAGCCTCATTTCAGCCTCATTGCCATTTATCATGTGTTTATGTTCAGTATGTGTTTTAGTACCACGTAATGTTAAGGACCACTGAGACAATAACAGATGATTCTGAGTTTCAGTCTTATTCACAGATTAAAAATGTAATGAATACCATGTCAGTCTGATTACTGATACAATTTTTTTATTATTTTTTAAGGCAGAATCTCACTCTGTTGCCCAGGCTGGAGTGCAGTGGCTATTCACAGACATAATCACTACACAGTACAGATTCTGACTCCTGGGCTCAAGCAATCCTCCTGCTTCAGCCTTCCAAGTAGCTGGGACTACAGGCATGAGCCACGTACCTGGCTGTCTTTCTGATACAATCTTGATAGGTACATAATAAAATGCAAGCAAATCCATACATGGATTTTTTTTATATGAATCTTTTGACAAACCCCTAAACATAGATACCTTATTTTATTTTATTTTGTTTTATTTTTGAGACAGAGTCTTGCTCTGTCGCCCAGGCTGGAATGCAGTGGCACAATCTCTGCTCACTGCAGCCTCTGTGGCCTCCCCAGTTCAAGCAATTCTCCTGCCTCCGCCTCCCGAGGCTATGGGACTACAGGCACGTACCACCATGATCAGCTAATATTTGTATTTTTAGTAGAACTGGAGTTTCACCATGTTAGCCAGCTGGTCTCGAACTTCTGACCTCAAGTGATCCGCCTGCCTCAGCCTCCCAAAGCGCTGGTATTATAGGTGTGAGCCACCACACCCAGCCCATAGATACCTAATTTTAAAAAGGGAGAAACGTGGCACTTAGAAGTCAAAACTTGGCCAGGTGCGGTGGCTCATGCCTGTAATCCCAGCACTTTGGGAGGCTGAGGCAGGCAGATCACTAGGTCGGGAGATTGAGACCATCCTGGCTAACACGGTGAAACCCCCGTCTCTACTAAAAATACAAAAAATTAGCCGGGTGTTGTGGCGCACGCCTGTGATCTCAGCTACTCGGAAGACTGAGGCAGGAGAATCGCTTGAACCCAGGAGGCGAAGGTTGCAGTGAGCCAAGATCGTGCCACTGCACTCCAGCATGGGTGACAAGAGGGAAACTCCGTCTCAAAATAAGAGAAGTAAGTCAAAACTTAAACAGATTGTTGAATTAGCACATGGAAATATATTCATTCGTTCATTCATTCAGTGGATGTGTTTATTAGCAAAGATGTTTCTTTTGCCTTCTACTCTGTTCCAGCCACTGAGCTAAATACAGTGGGAGAGGGGAGGCATGTCAAATAGAACACATTCTTTATCCTTAAAGTGCCAGATGCTTTTCTAAGTTCTAAAATGTATTATCTTTTTCATTCTCATACTAATTCTCATAGTAAATCAGGGGCAGGTCAGGTTTTGTGAAGCATGAAACTCATACAATTTGAGGAATACACTTCAAGGAAAAGAACAGCATTAACCACTGCAATGCAATGCATTCTGTTTATCATTTTTCCCACGGGGCTTACAGTCTGGGCAGGAAGACAGACTGAGTAAATAGCTAATACGTGCTTGGAAAGATACATTGGTTCAACCTCAAATATTTATGCACACACACTATGTACAAGACATTCTTTTAGGCGCTTGGGATAAACAAAGATCCCTGCCCTTGTGAAGTTTCCATTCTAGCATGAGAGATTTTTTTAATGTAGTGAATAAATAAATGGTATAGTATTAGAGGTTAATAAGCGCAATTTTTTTTAAAGTGCTAAAGGATAAGAGGGAGATATGGAAAACAGATTGTAGTTTTAAGTAGCATAATCAGGGGAGATCTCATTGCGAGGTGATATTTCAGCAAAGATTTGAAAGAGCCAAATGTAACCACATGGATATCTGGGGGAAGAAGTTTCCAGGCACAGGAATAGGCATGTGCTTAAGATACAGCAAGAAGGAGGTGAGCTGCTGAAGAAGTGATGAAGAGAGTGGCAGGAGATAAGTGTGAAAGTTAATGGAGTCAGGGGGTTGTTGTAAAACCATGTGAAGGATTTGTTTTTTACTATGAGATAAGGAGATATTGGAAGCAAAAGAGTAACAAGATCTGACCTACAATTTCAAAATGTCATCCTGGCTACTGTGTTGAATTTCTGGTAGCTCAGACCAGAATGGCAACAATGCAGATGGTGAGAAATGCTAAGATCCTAGATATGCTTTGAAAGTCAAGCCAAGAAGATTTGTTGGGGAGGGATAATGGGGTGTGAGACAAAGGGAGGAGTCAAGAATGACTCCCAGGGTTTTGACCTGAGCCACTGGAAGGATGGAATTGCCTTTAAACAGGCAGGTTTTGAGAAGAAGCAGGAAATCATTCATCTTGGGATATGTTGTGTTTGAGATGTCTCCAAAATATCCAAATAGAAATATCAACTAGATGCTTGAGTACATGAGTCTGGAATACAGGAGATACTGATTTGACGGAGTATCATGGAAGAGATGAAAAGGTGTGCCTGCCCTGGCCCACTCTGGAGGAATCGGTAAAAGCTGCCTGCCTTGGAGGATACTCAATCAAAGGCCTTTGGTATAAAGGTCTTCCAAAGAGATGTTCCCTCAAATCCTCACCCTGAAAGTTTTAAGACTAGTGGTTAGTCATGAAGAATATGGTGAATACAAAGTGTTACTCAAAAACGAAAGATATGAAGGAAAAGGGAAATAAAAGAGTCCTGAAGGGAGGAAAACTGAGCTGGCTGTTTTCATCCTTTACTTTGTCATCACTTGGTCAGATAGAGGTTGGATGTTTGTGTCTTTGCCACACCAAACTCACCTCCCATCCTGGACTCACCACTGTCTCCCCTTACTCCTCACTAGCCAAGTCTTTCTAACGAAGCAAAAGTTCCACAATTCAGGACTTAGCAATGCTGACCTGCTCCCCGGGAAGGAAGATACATAAATCCCTGGTTAAGACAAGATGCAAAGTTCAAGGGCAAGAGAGGTTGTCCAATGAATAATTTCCACAGATGAGGACTACAAATCATCTTCAGTATAAGGACGGTTCTCGTCCTATTCCTTCTATGCACTCTCTCTTCAAAACCCTACACTCTCTGGCAATAAACCTGAAAAACAGGCCTTGTGACATTTGTTGCTCTATTCTTTTCCCCGTATGTTTGCTACATGTGATCATCCTGGTATCCTTGGTTACTTCTGCAATATTCAAGAGGCTCTCAAATAGAACACAATAAGCCAAGAAGTGGGTATAGCTACAAATAAATAGCTGTTGTCCCTATGATGTTTTTCTCTGAGCATAGGAGACAGACACAGGGGGCTCTAAGCAAACATCCCATTTATTCAACAAACATGTATCAACCATTTCCTATGTTTGAGGGACTGTGCTAGGCCCTAGGGAGAGGATTCAAAGATGAGCAGACATATTTCTGACCCTGAGGTCCTTTCAGGGCAGAGACACCATCCTTTTTCAAGCTCCACACCTGCTGTGGTTGCCTTTTCTCAGGTCATAAATCTTCACCCTGGCCCAGCACGTTTCCAGGCATAAAGAAACCATGCATGTTACTAGGTCATGCTATCTACTATAAAGTGGCAGGTCTCAACTGGAGATTATTTTGTCCCCCATGGGGCACTCGGCAATCAATGTCTAGAGACATTTTTGGTTTTCCCAACTCGGGGTACTGGTAGGATTGGAGGGTGGTGTTGCTATTATCTGATTATCTAGTGGGTACTCAGTCAGGGTGATGCTAAACATCCTACAATGCACAGAACAGTTCCCATTCCCCACAACAAAAAATACCCAGCCCAAAATGTCAACAGTGTTGAGACTGGGGCTGCTCTATAAGGTCTTCATTTTAGCTATTTTGTCCTTATAACATGTGCCACTTTATTCAGCTACTTATTATCTTAGCAACAGCAGTGCTAAGAAAGGCTCATGCCTGGCATTAAGATGTGGAAAGCAGGAAAAAATGAAGGAAGTGTATCCTCCTCCCATATCTTGCTAGTTGCCAGCTAGAGGTCTTCCCAGGATTTATTTTGTCCTCTTTAACCAGGTCTAGAAAACTGCAGGAGGCCAGGTACAGTGTCTCATGCCTGTAATCCCAGCATTTTGGGAGGCTGAGACAGGTGGATCACTTGGGGTCAGGAGTTCGAGACCAGCCTGGACAACATGGTGAAACCTGTGGTGCACACTCGTAATCTCAGCTACTCAGAAGTCTAAGGCAGGAGAATCGCTTGAACCCGGGAGGCAGAGGTTGCAGTGAGCCGAGATTGTCCCACGGTACTCCAGCCTGGGTGACAGAGTGAGACTCCGTCTAAAAAAAAAAAAAAAAGAATCCTTTTTCCTTAGGCAAGGCTGAAGGAGAAAAGAAATATTCCTGCCTCTAGGCTGGTAGGTAAAGGAGTTTGGAAAAGTTTTATTTAAAATATAGGCACTTTAACTGATTTATTTAAAAGTAGGAGTGGGTTGTATGAAAAACAATAGCTTTTTCTGCACAGAAAAAGAAAGGATCATCTCTAACTTTAATAAAAGTAATGACTCACCATTGCTCAGATTTAGAGAAAAACAAGCTGTCTGTATGTCACATATTATTTCCTGTCTATCCAGATGAGAACAGAAGCTCTTCAGTGCAGCTGAGCCAACCAAGAACATGTCAATTCCCAGCCTTATTACCAGCCCTTCTTTATCTTATCTTTGAAAAGTCAGGCCAAATCCAAAAAGATGCATCTGTTCTTCTACCCTTGCAACAATAAAGTCATGGGAGCAGGGATGTAGGAAGCCATCGCAAAGAGGGCTCCATCCAGTAGGTGGCCCGGGATGAAGGCTGTGTTGGGGCTAAACCACACTCTGGAATGCTATGTCAGTGAATTCTTCGCTGTGTGAGCTTGAGAAAGCCATTCACATTTCTTAAGCCATTTTCTTGATATTTCATACAGACTCACCAAGTATTCAACGAGAACATGTAAGTGAAATCCTTCACAAAATGCCTGGTAAATAATACATGCTTAGAAAACGGTAGAGAGAGAAAAGAGCAGCCTCTTCCTTGTAATGCACTTGTTTTTGCCCTCAAATCTAGATGCCATTCCTATAATTTGATAACTTTTCCTCAGACTTCCCAGAAGTAGGATTCCTTCCAGTTTGTTAACAATATCCTCTGTCTCTTATACTAAGGACACATTTGGCTTCCTTTTGATTGCATACATATTTCTTAAAAGGCACCTTGGGAGAGATGACATGTTTAAAATGCAGTGGAGTAACCTGCTCATAAACTCTGAGGTCCTGAACAAGGTGAGAACATGACGAATGAACAGGGATTATGTGCTGCATCGCACGAGAGTTCCGAAACAGGAAAATTGACTCTAATGGGTGCGGCTCTACAGTCATATAATATGGTTTACAGTTTAAAATATCGACTATAAAACGCCAACTCAGAGCGAGTTTTGGGTTGGTCATAACCACTACAAAAAAAAAAAGAAAAGAAAATCCCATTCACACTGAGAGCGACCTTTATACCTGTTTGGGTTTCTTAGTAACTTATTTTAACAGATTGTCTATACAAGATGGAGTTTTATGACTGCTATCAGTTCAAAGGTGGAGAAAATGTGAACCAAGTGTGTTTAGCTATATTTTCCAGTGCATTTAGTTCTCATGAAATGTAACAACAGATGGACTCCTGGAGTATGGAATTTCCTTTCTTTTCAAAAGGAATAACTACCCAACAAGCAGAAACTATAAAATGAATGTCACTGTTCTTCCAATTGTCCCAATGGGGAACACACTGTTTAAAAAGCATTCACTCCAGTTAGGGAACAGAAAATAATAACCTGTACCAAGCCATTTTCTTTCCCCCAAGCCCATTGTCTCTGGCTGCTCATCTTTGGCCTTCAAGCCCTTTTCATAGGTGCAGAAGCATAAAATGCAGAAACGAAGTCTAGGACCGTAGACTGCCAATCAGTCAACAAGAGAGATGTGAGAAATTAGATTCTGTCATAGAAACAAATAACCACATTGGGAGACTGGAAACAATGATTATTTCTTTGCTAATCATCCTCCTTAAAAAGATACCTGTAAATTAATATGCATTTGATATGGATTATTTTTGACCCGTACGCATTTCAGGAAATAAAAACCGGATTCAGAAAGGCCTGTGAGACCCAGTGCGGTGGCTCACACCTGTAATCCCAGCACTTTGGGAGGCCAAGGTGGGTAGATCACCTGAGTTCAGGAGTTTGAGACCAGCCTGGCCAACATGGTGAAACCCCGTCTGGACTAAAAATACAAAAATTAGCCGAGCGTGGTGGTGGGCACCTATAGTCCCAGATACTCAGGAGGCTGAGGCAGGAGAATCACTTGAACCTGGGAGGCAAAGGTTGCAGTGAGCCGGGATCATGCCACTGCACTCCAGGCTGCGCAACAGAGCGAGATTCTGTCTGAAAAAAAAAAAACAAAAAAGAAAGAAAAGGCTGTGAGTTGAGGGGAAGGGGTAGTAAATAAGGCTATTCTCAAAAGCTGTCACAGGTCCTCTGCTACATGCTAGTCAAAAGCAACCCAAGATTGAGAGGAGAAATACCGTAACTCCTCCAAAGAACTGCTTCTCCCCACTAGCACCTTCGTGGTGGGGAGGGAGGGTGTTAAGTCAGCTCAGCTGGTGTCTTGCTTGGTTTTGCGTTTGCATGCATCTGTATCCTCTTTTGTTTCCCCTGAAGTGGAAGTTTAAGTATCACAAGAATGCTGGGTCTCACAATGTTCCTATCTGCCCTGTTCAAGGAAGTAGGCAGAATAGTACACTGGTCCCTGTTCTTGGAAAATTTGCAGCACAAAGAAAAGAAAGAAAGAAAAAAAACAAAACAAAACAAAAAAAACAGAAAAGATGAGATAAACCCTGATTAAGCAGACAAGCTTTATAATGTTTATCCAAATTAAATCTCTTCACACTGGTGTTTACCCATTATTAATTCTTACGTAATCACATTAGAGGAAAAACGCCTTGCATTAGTGGATGCTGATACTGGCCTTATGAAAGTGAGTTACCTTTTCCTATAGCAAATCTGTAGCAAGCCAATACAGAGGCTTAAGTCAGTTTATCAAAAGTTATCGGTCACATGGAGCCAGAGGACAGTTCTAACAGAGAATCAAGGATGAAAGAAGAAAATCTGAAAAGAATCACTTTGAAAAGCTTGAAAGCCATTAGAATTGTGAGACCCAGAGCTAGGAAGACAGCAAAAGCTGGGAAAACCTGTGATTTATTTATCTTTGTTTTGTTTTTGTGTTTGTTTTTGTTTTGATGGAGGACATTTCTTTTTCCTGCCTTTTGTCGGTGAAAACGACGCTTTTGGCTAACAGCTCCAGAACTGCAGGAAGAGTGATACATGCAAATGGTTTGCTTCTCGTCCCATCTCTCTCTCATGCTTCAGTTCGGCAAAGCAACCCAAGTTTCGGCATGAAAATAAGACAACCTAGCCTCCCACTTTGCTTGATTGATTTCCATATCCAGTAGGACAAGTTCTCCTGGGACAGGCCTGCAATCACGGGCACATGTCTCACCCTGTTGAGACGCAACAGCAGGTAAAGCAACCTGAACTCCTCACGGTAGAATCGGGTACACAAACTCACACCCACGCGCAAAAGTGAGGGAAGGCAACGTGGACAAAACTTTCCGTCATTTGCTTCCAAAGCAGATATTCCTCAGGGGGAAGGGTGCGGGGAGGGCAGCTCCACGGACAGAGACGTGCCCAGACCTTTCCACTTGCTTTGTTGTTCTACCTCTGAGCATTCGAGCAGGAATCTGAACCAGATGTGGGGTTAAAAAGCATCACTTTGGAAGTTTCTGGGAATGAAAAATGACCTCCTCTCAAAAGAATTTTTTTTCTACTCTGCTCTTTGTTTAGGTTTGCCTTTTATGGTACTTTCTTTTCTCCCCTCTTTCTCTTAAACCCACTGCCCTCTTCCTATTTGGAGCTATCCATTGACACGGGTCATCCCTCAATCTCTTGTTACCCACACTGAAAGTTTCTCTTCTCCTACTGGTGAATAAAACTGGTTCATTCTAGGACATCGCCATTGTCCAGTTCTGTTTGTCACATTTTAACTCTTCACTGAGTCATGGGGCCTGGGTAGGACAGGGGACCTTGGTTAACCACTCTGTCACTAATTCAGGCAACAAACATAGAGTGTAGTAATAAACAACATGGGCTTGGGACAAAGAACAGAAATGGTTTTGGATTCCAGGTCCAACACTTCACTAGCTGTGTGACCATGGTCATGTCCATGAATATCTTTAAGCCTCAGTTTCCTCACAACATATGGACATAATATATTTTTTGTTACTTTCCACCTGGCTATTTATGAGAATTAAATAAGGTAATGTATGCAAAGCAGTTAGCATAGTGCCTGGCATACAGGAAGCTGAGTAATAGAGGCCATTATCAGCATCGTCACAACCATCATTGTTACTAAGCTACACACAGTGCCATGCCAGACAATGGGAAACATGAATAAGGTTCTGCTGCCAAGAAACTCATAGTCTACTCTTAGAAGCACACATGCTCTAATCTCAGCACTTTGGGAGGCTCAGACAGGAGGATTGCTTGAGGCCAAGAGTTCAAGACCAGCCTAAGCAACATAGTGAGACTCTGTCTCTACAGAAAAAAAAGAAAAAATGGTTTTTAAAGAAACAAACACATATGTGTTACAGGTCTTTTAAAATTTGTCTAGCAGGTTTTCCAATATTTATTGGAAACCCTCCCCAACCCGCCACACACACACACACACAAAGACACAGACATGTAAACAAATAATAATATAACAAACCAAATCTGACCTTCTGCCCCAATTTTTCTGAATTCCTTATATTCAAAAAGATACAGAGCCATGCCTTTGGATCAATGAACTGAAGCTAATTTTTTTTTAACTCATCACACTCCCCAAACCTCTATGAACTGAATCTATGGGTGAAGCTTCATCACTCATTTTTATTCTTAATTCCCCTAAACTACCTGTTATTATTTTATTTTTCTCATGAATAGGAACCACCCATAAAAAAATATGCTACAGTGGAAATCATAAGAAGTTCATTCTCTGGGTTCAAATAAAACCACTAAAAATCAGAACAGCAAATTTAGAACCTCCTACCGCCACCCCAGTTCAAACGAACATACCCACAGTTCCATTAAACCTAGGCAGCTTCCAAAAATCTGGTATTAGTGGCTAACATGGCTGGCTCTCAGAATTATTAATCATGTTAGTAAATGAATCATTCACTAAAGAGATCAGGGCTGGTATTCTGACACTAATTCCCAAAACGCAGAATACAAAACTGAATCATATCTGCCATTTTTAGGTGATTCTGGCCATGGGCTTAGATTACCAAGCTTTGACAAAATACTGAATTTTTTCTATGTCGTGCCTTAAGCTTTTTGTCACAATAACAAGGTATGCTTTTGTTGCAATGTAGCTGGAAAAAATAATTTTAAAAAATCTTAAAAATTTTTCCACATCTACATGCTCCAAATTTTTGTAGAAGTCTTTATGACTGTTACTTTGATGTATATGCCAAACAGGATAAACCCATGAAAGGCAACACTGCTAATGAACACAAGGAACTTTATGTAATTGTAATAGCCAGTTTGGCTAGTTTTATGGGTGTGTGTACATTTAATTTTGAGTTGAGCAATATCCAATTTGGCAATGAGATAGAATAATATAAGACTTTCTGCTTGTTTGTTTTAATTACTAACAACCAGAGAAAAACTATTCACAGCAGCCAAAAGAATTCAAATCAGAAATGAACTTTGCTACTTGCAGACTGCCATTAATATGCCCACAATGGATGTCATTTATTTGGGAATTGCAAAAGTCATAAAGGGTAAATGTGGAGATGTGATAAATGAGGAAAACATGTATAGGTAGATAATACGTTTTTTGAATAATGAAACTGCTTTCTCTCTAAGTTGTAAAGGAAGCCCCAGTAATAATCATCATTCATTCAGGAATACCTGTCGTGTGCTATTGTCCAGGAGTGTTCTAGGTGCTGGAGATAGCACAATGAAAAAGTAGGCAAAATACTCCCTTTACAGAACTTACATTTTAATGAGCAATACACAAAATAAACAAGACACCAGACTGGGCAACAGAGCAAAATCCCTTCTCTACAAAAAAAAAAAAAAAAAACTAGCTAGGCATGGCAGCATGTGCCTGTAGTTCCAGCTACTCAGGAGGCTGAGGTGGGAGGATCACTGGAACCCAGGAGGTTGAGGTTACAGTGAGCCGCGATCGCACCACTGCACTCCAGCTTGGGCAATAGAGCAAGACTCCATCTCAAAAAGAAAGCAAAAAGCAAATAAATCATTAAAGTTTAATTTCAGGTAGTCGAGTGCCATCAAGGCAGCTAGTTGGAGGGTGGCTCTGGAACAGCTGACATTTGAGTAGAGATCTGAGTGGCACTGGGTGGGGGAGGGCACAGCCATGTTGGAATCTGGGAGGAGAACATTTCAAGTAGAGGAAACAGCAAGAGTAAATGTCCAGGGGCAGGACCCCACTGAGTGTTCAAGGAACATCCAGGAGTCAGTGAGAATGGAGCACTGTGAACCGAGGAGAGAGGTAGGAGGTAAGATCAGAGGTCTTGACAGGGATGGGAACACACAGGACATTGTGGGAGTGCAGAGAGATTGGATTTTAATCTAAGTGTAATGGAAGCTATGGAAGGGTTTTATGAAGATGAGGGATGAGATCAGATTTCTGCTCTCATGACATTGTTCTGGCTTCTGTATATGGATAGTCTCAAGAATAAAAGCCATGAGCCCAGTTGAGCGGTTATGAAAAGCGTTAGGCAACAGATAATGATGGCTCAGACCAGGGGCTTTATAAGGAGCACTATAAAGGCATCAAATCCAAAAAGTTAAACACTGAGGCAATAAGAGATGTAATAGAAGTTGAGTGCAGTGACACGCATTTATAATCTGAGCTACTTAGGAGGCTGAGAAAGGAGACTCACTGGAACCCAGGAGTTTGAAGCTGCAGTGAGCTATAATCACGCCACTGCACTCCAGCCTGGGCAACAGACTGAGACCCTGTATCTAAAAATAAGGCTAGGAGCGGTGGCTCATGCCTGTAATCCCAGCACTTTGGGAGGCCAAAGCAGGTGGATCACTTGAGGTCGAGATCAGCCTGGCTAAAATGGCGAAATCCCATCTCTACTAAAAATCCAAAAATTAGCCGGGCCCGGTGGCACATGCCTGCAGCCCCAACTACTTAGGAGGCAGAAGAATCGCTCGAAACCCAGAGGCGAAGGCTGCAGTGAGCCATGATTGTGCCAATGTACTCCAGCCTGGGTGACAGAGTGAGACTCTATCTCAAAAAATAAAATAAAATAAAAGTTTTCCTCCCCTGCAGGGCTCCAATTTTTGCTAGGTTTTATTTAATAGGCTCCTCATTGCCTACTGAGTAGAATTCATACTCCTGGATCTGGTATTTAAAGTCTTCCATGTTCTATATACCCACCCCTCTTACTTCCAAAACTTTCACTTCAAACGCCTTACATTCCAGTCAAATTGAATTGCTCATTGTTGATGCCTTGTAAGTTTCTTTTCTGCTTCCATATCTTTGCCAATGCTGGAGATTTCCTCCTCCACCATTTTCCACTTATCCTTCACAAGATCTGGTTCAATCTTCATAACTTTTTCCTCAGCAATATCCCCTTTCCATCAAGATTGAACTTCTAAAAATTGTCACCCTACAAACTGGAGAGGAGATCCACCCATTTGCCAGTCACCTTGTCGTGTGTGTGCTTTTAGGATAAAGAGGAGCCTTGCACAAGTCATTGGCTAACACGTGTCAGGAAAAGCCCAGACGTGGGTTCGACTTCTTTTCCTGTATCTATCATAGAAGGAAGAGTGTGGTTCCACGCTGCATTAACCTCCACTTCTAGATGCAAAAGTTGGACTGAAACAAGCTAAGAACAACCACAGACCAATTTTTCTAGCCTATCTGAACTCACAGGCCGTAGCATACGTCAAGAGGCACAAGTTTAGACCTAGCCACATCTCCTTTCCAACACAACAGACATCTTTATGAATTTGTAAGTTTCTTGACCTTAGTTACCTCATCCGTAAAAATCGGGAGAATCATTCCACACCTCACAAGGCTTGTTTTGCAAATTAACTTAGTTAACATAAGTAACAGTGTCTAGCATATGTGTTTGATGTTGCCATTCACATAAGGTCTTTTCTGGAGGGACAGAAGTCATATAGCTGACTACTCACAATTGTTGATATAGATGAATACCATCTTGTTGGTAGTCAGATGTTGTCTAGCCCTAGAGGAGGGTCAAAACTACTTAAATTTTGCATCTTTACCAGACCTTAAATTCCAGCCACTGATGGACGTGAACTCATACAGGCCTGTGAACCACACTACATGCCGGTCAGTCCAAATACCCACCCTATCTAAAGCTACTGCTATATAAATGGGCACTGCAAATGGGCATCCCCAGTAACTCATAGAAAACACACAAACACAATCAAAGCAGGTCACAGAAGATCAAAGGGAGAAGCTAATGCTCTATGGCTTCTGTAGGCAATTGTTCTCAGAGACCTGTGGGACTCCTAGCAGGAGACACATGACCAGAAGAATCCCACCCCACTCCTTGGAGCCCCATTGCCAGAATTTCTCTCCTCCACCATCAATAGCCATATTGTGGTGTCCTATACTGTATGCCACCTTCTAGGAGGTAAGTTTAAGCCTTTAAGTAAGAGATATACTCCCTGCATGTGAGTCACTCATACTCTGGTAATAGGAAGTCCTTTCAGGAAAGGCAGCTCTCTCTCACTGTGGAGAACATACATTGCCTGGTTCATTGTCTTGCTTTTCCACATAACCTACTCTCACACCTCAGGCTCTGGTATTTATTTATGCTGTACATCAATTCCTAATGCCTATGCTTCAAACACCTCCTGTTTTGATGATGACCATAACAATGACGTGGATGATGATGATGATGATGGTGATGATGATGATGGTGGTAATGGTGATGATATTGAACACTTACTATGACCCAGAGACTATGCCCAGAGACTCATAAATATAACTCCTCACAGCAACCTAATGAACAAGGTATTACTATTCTCACTTAACTCATGAAGAAACTGGGGCTTAGAGAAGTTACATAACTTGACGAAGTCAGTTAGGAAGTGACAGAGCCAGAACTTAAGTTTAGAACAATCTGGTCCACAGCCCATAACCTTAACCACTTTGGTTTCCTTTCTCCTTTTTTTTAAAATCTATAGGTTTTTTCGGTTTTTTGTTGTTGTTGTTGTTTGTTTGTCGTTTGTTTTTTGAGACGGAGTCTTCCTCTTGTTCCACCACGCCCGGCTAATTTTTGTAT
The DNA here is from genome assembly GCF_000951045.1 of Mandrillus leucophaeus. Lineage (NCBI taxonomy): Eukaryota > Metazoa > Chordata > Mammalia > Primates > Cercopithecidae > Mandrillus > Mandrillus leucophaeus. The sequence continues at coordinate 3,355,042 of NW_012100987.1, forward strand.
TTTTAGTAGAGGCAGGGTTTCGCCACTTCGGCCAGGCTAGTCTCAAACTCCTGACCTCACGATCCGCCTGCCTCAGCCTCCAAAAGTGCTCGGATTGCAGGTGTGAGCCACTGTACCCAGCTTTTTTTTTTTTTTTTTTTTTTTTTTTTTTTGAGACGGAGTCTTGCTTTGTTGCCAGGCTGGAGTGCAGTGGCACCATCCCACTCACTGCAACCTCCATCTCCCGGATTCAAGTAATTCTTGTGCCTCAGCCTCCTGGGTAGCTGGGATTACAGATATGCGCCACTACCGCCTGGCTAATTTTTGTATTTTTTGTACATGAGCCACCGCACCCGGCTTTCTTTTTTTTTTTTTTTTCTTTGAGATGGAGTCTTGCTCTGTCACCCAGGCCAGAGTGCAGTGGCACGATCT
>NW_012100987.1:3356582-3358797 GCF_000951045.1 Mandrillus leucophaeus
TAAGTGAGAACATGCAGTATTTGGTTTTCTGTCCCTGTATTAGTTTGTGTAGGTTAATGGCCTCCAGTTCCATCCATGTTGCTTCAAAGGACATGATCTTAATCTTTTTTTTGTGGCTTCATAGTATTCCATAGTGTATATGTACCACATTTTTTTATCCAGTCTACCACTAATGAGCATTTAGGTTGATCCCATGTCTTCACTATTAGGAATAATGCTGCAATGAACATATGCGTGCATGTATCTTTGTAGTAGAATGATTTATATTCCTTTGGGTATATACCCAGTAATGGGATTGCTGGGTTGAATGGTAATTCTATTTTAAGTTCTTTGAGATATAGCCAAACTTCTTTCCACAATGGCTGAACTAATTTACATTCCTACCAGCAGTGTATAAGCATTCCCTTTTCTTCACAACCTTGCCAACATTGTTATTTTTTGACGTTTTAATAATAGCCATTCTGACTGGTGTGAGATGGTATCTCATTGTGGTTTTGATTTGCATTTCTCTAATGATTAGTGATGTTGAGAATTTTTTCATATGCTTATTGGCCACATGTATGTCTTCTTTTGAAAAGTGTCTGTTTATGTCCTTTGCCCACTTTTAACTGGGGTTCTTTGGGTTTTGCTAGTAAATTTGTTTACGTTCCTTATAGATTCGGATACTAGACCATTGTCAGATGCATAGTTTGCAGATATTTTCTCCCATTCCATAGGTTGTCGATTTACTCTGTAGTTTCGTTTGCTGTGCAGAAGCTCTTTAATTTAATTAGGGCCCATTCGTCAAGTTTTGTTTTTGTTGCAATTGCTTTTGGCATCCTCAGCATGAAATCTTTGCCAGGTCCAATGTCCAGAATGGTATTTCCTAGGTTATTCTCCAGGGTTTTATAGTTTTAGATTTTATATTCAAGTCTTTAATACTTTTTGGGCTGACTTTTACATATGACATGAGGAAGGGGTCCAGTTTCAATCTTCTGCATATGACCAGCCATTCCCCTGGCACCGCTGATTGAATAGGAAGTCCATTCCCCATTGCTTGTTTTGTCAGCATTGTCAAAGATCATGGTTGTAGGTGTGCAGCCTTATTTCTGTATTAACCTACACAAACTAACACAGGGACAGAAAACCAAATTCTACGTGTCTGTTTTTGTACTTGGTACCATGCTATTTTGGTTACTATAGCCCCCTACAGTACAGTTTGAAGTTGGGTAACGTGATGTCTCCAACTTTGTTCTTTTTGGTTAGAACTTAGGCTCTTTTCCGGTTCCAAATGAATCTTAAAATAGTTTTTTCTAGTTCTGTGAAAAATGTCATTGGTAGTTTGATAGAAATAGCATTGAATCTGTAAATTGCTTTGGGCAGTATGGCCATTTTAACAATATTGAGTCTTCCTATCCATGAACATAGAATGTTTTTCCAATTTTTTGTGTCATCTCTGATTTCTTTGAGCAATATTTTGCAATTCTCATTGCAGAGATCTTTTACCTTCTCCTTTAGCTGTATTTCTAGTTATTTTATTTTATTTTTCTTGTGGCTACCGTGAATGGGGTTGTGTTCTTGATTGGGCTCTCAGCATGGATGTTGTTAGTGTATAGAAATGCTATGGATTTTTGTACGTTGATTTTGTATCCTGAAACTTTGCTAAAGTTGTTTACCAGATCAAGGAGCTTTCGCGCAGAGGCTACGGGGTTTTCTAGGTACAGAATCATATCATCTACAAACGGAGAGTTTGACTTCCTCTCTTCCTGTTTAGATGCCTTTTATTTCTTTCTCTTGCCTGATTGCTCCAGCTAGGACTTCCAGTACTATGTAGAATAGGAGTGGTGAGATGCGGCATTCTTCTCTTGTTCCAGTTTTCAAGGGAAACGCTTCCAGCTTTTGCCCATTCAGTATAATGTTGGTTGTGGCAACCATCTTGAGACAATGAGTCAGCATGCCAATACACTAAGGATGGTGGAGCAGAAATTTACAAAGAATCTTGGACTTTGGCCAGGCATGGTAGCTCATGCCTGCAATCCCAACACTTTGAGGAGCTGAGGCAGGAGGATCACTTGAGCCTAAGAGTTCAAGACTAGCCTCACTAGCAAAGATAGACCTCATTTCTACCAAAAAAAAAATTTTCTTAATTAGCCAGGCAAAGTGTGATCATGCCACTGCACTCCAGTCTCAGTGACAGAATGATATCCTGTCTCAAAAAACCAAACCCAAGCCGGGT
>NW_012100987.1:3359817-3363440 GCF_000951045.1 Mandrillus leucophaeus
GCCGAGGCGGGCGGATCATTTGAGGCCAGAAGTTTGAGACCAGTCTGGTCAACATGGTAAAACCTTGTCTCTACTAAAAATACAAAAATTAGCAGGGGGCAGGGCATGCAGTGGCTCACGCCTGGTATCCCAGTACTCTAGGAATCTGAGGTGGGCAGATCACTTGAGGTCAGGAGTTCTAGACTAGCCTGGGCAACATGGTGAAACCCCATCTCCATCAAAAAATACAAAAATTAGCTGAGCGTGGTGGTGCATGCCTGTAGTCCCAGCTGCTCAGGATGCTGAGGCAGGAGAATCACTTGAACCCAGGAGGTGGAGGTTGCAGTGAGCCAAGATCTTGTCACTGCACTTCAGCCTGAGTGACAGAGCAAAACCCTGTCAAAGAAAAAAAAAAAAAAGCTCAATTGTATCAAATTGTATATGGTACAATGATACAATGAATGAAGGGAAATATAAGTTCAAACAAACATAGCCACCTCTATGAAGTTAAGCTGGACAATACCACAGGGGGAAAAAATAGCAAGTAATATCCAGGACTCAGAGCCAGAAACCTGGGCTCTGATCCCTGTCTTGCTGTCTTCGGCATATCGTTTAAGCCTCTAGGCCTCTGAATCCTCATTTGTGAAATGAGACGGGGAACTAGAAAACTTCTTGAGGCAGAGGCAGATCTAGAACACTTCTGTTCTTTGATTCTGTGTATTTTCCCACTCTAAGATAAAAACACATGACTTTGAGGTCAGTAAACTTTCCTTTACCCTACCAAGAGCATGAAAATACAACCTTATACCTCTACTTTGTGGATACACTGAGTGCAAAGGTAAATATTCCTCAGCAAATTACATGGTAAAATTGCAGCAGAAGGATCTGCTGACAGCGTACATCATTATCCAAAGTCTGACCAAATCATAAGACAGAATCAGTGTTTACTTCTTGAAAGTTCTTGGTGACATAAGGCAGCCAGGGACCTCATCTACTCCCTATCAAGAGACTCACAGAGAGGACCTGTCTGAGTGAGGGGTTGCATAACTGGAATCGAAGCTGCCCCACGGTCAACTAATAGAGCAAATTTTTCCTCTGCCACCTCTGCCATACACCTGTCATCTTCCATTCTAAGTCTACCTAGCCATCCCCTGCCCCAAACAAAATTAATTTCATCTCATTTCCCCTTCTAGGTCACTGTTCTCTGCTTCCAAGTTGATATAACTGGATTACCAAATAAACTAATCCCATGCCATTACATCAAAAGAAAAATTCTGGCCCCACAGAGAATGTTAAACCAAGAAAAACAAAACAAAAAAAGAAGTGTAAGATTTATCTGAGTGATAAATGCAAGAAAATCAAAAATCGTAAAATCCTGTCACTCAATTCTTCCATATTATTTCTTTATATAAAAAACATGATTGAGTTTCGTAAGTAGTTGTTGAAGCCTTTCTATATTGAAAGTTGTTTCTAGACACTTTAGGAGCTTTGGGATAGATAGGCATCTATCTAGATGAATAACATATGTTCTCTAACATCGAGGAAATTAAACTTTATTATCAGCATAATTACACAAATAGCTCTAATATATGACAATTCAGAAAACAATATGGAAATATCAGGAGGAAGGAATTAATTTCCACTAAAGACATTTTAAAAGGCTTCAAAGAAGAATTAGAACCTATGGTGAGATAGTGCATGCTGGAAGTCCCAGCTACTCAGGACTCTGAGACAGGAGGATCACTTGAGCCTGGGTGACATAACAAGACCCCCATCTTGAAAAAAAAAAGAATTAATTAACCTAAAAAAATAAAACCTAGATGAATGTAGTCAATGGTTCATGTTTATGTTGTTTTCTGAAATATGTTTTCTAGCTTCTCAAAAGTCCCAAACTGCCCAGAACAAAACTTAGATCAACAAGAAACTAAATTGGTATTTTGAATGAGTTCACTAGGATCTCAGTGGCATAACAAGATTTAACTCTTAAGAAAAGGCTTTGTTGCCTACCCATCACATATGACAAAGGTAAGCAAGGAAAGAGAATGTTGAACCGAAAGCCTTTCCCTAATCCTACCAGCAAGAAAGGCCTCCCAGAAGCTCAGGTCCCAAAGACCTCAACTCAACAGTCATTTCTTTCATTCCCAGACTTCTTCCTCCCTCAACTCACACTTCCTATCAACTCCTTCATACCCTTCCTAGAGAGTATTCTGGCCTTTGCCTTTTTTTTTTTTTTTTTTTTTTTGAGATGGAGTCTCACTCTGTCACCCAGGCTGGAGTGCAGTGGCATGATCTCGGCTCACTGCAACCTCCACCTCCCAGGTTCAAGCGATTCTCATGCCTCACCCTCCCAAGTAGCTGGGATTGCAGACGTGCACCACCACGCCGGCTAACTTTTGTATTTTTAGAAGAGATGGGGTTTCACCATGTTGGCCAGGCTGGTCTCAAACTCCCCACCTCAGGTGATCCACCTGCCTCAGCCTCCCAAAGTGCTGGGATTACAGACCTGAGCCACTGCACCCAGCCTGGCCTTTGCTTCTGATATGCTTCTTCCCAAAGCTTCCATATGTCATGTTGATTTAAAAAAAAAAAAATCATGTTATAAAGGTGCTGTCCTTTATAGGAAACAAGCATGAGAAGCCAATAATCAAAATTAAAAAAAAAAAAAAAAGAAAGAAATGGTTCTGTCTAATGCTAAAGCAGTGAGCAGCCAAGGAGCTATAAAGATCTGTTTAAAATCATGACCACTTAGCAGGAGTAAGGCCACTAGGACTTTATGACCATTAATTAGTTTATCCTCTCTGAGTCCCTCTAAGGCATCTCTTATTATCTCCATTTGACAAATAGAACAAAACTAAAATGCAGAGAAATTGACTAATTGACTGAGTTGCAATAAGGGGAGGAAGATAGAGGAAGACTATTAAAAAGCAAGTCCTATAATGAAACTTGAAGATTCTGAATCCATGCCGGGATTTCTGCAACATATTAGCATCTAAGCTTTTTTGAAGCTGGGAGATTCTTGGAGAGTCTCTCATTTACTTACCTCCATTTTCCAAACCAGAAAATTAAGGCCTGCAGAGACGGATTAGCTGAAAGTCACACTGTGACTTAGAAGACTCCAATCCAGGCATCATGGCCCCAGACACAGTTCTCTTTTCTCTACAACGAGGAAAGCCAGGGCTGGAGACATGAAGTCACACAAGTTGCTGATGGCAGAGCTATACAAGAGCCCCAGAACAGGCACAACAACAGATGTACACTTTCCACACTGTACAAAGATGCCTGACTAAGGACGCCAGCTATGCCTAAAATCCAACCCACATGCTCTTGGTCAAGCTATATTCTCTGGAATAGGAATCCACCCATCTGGGATATATCCACCTGTCTGCCCACAGGGCTGCCACCAAGAGAGAAGGTACCTTCTAATATGCACTAAGGCTCTGTAAAGACTAGCAGCAGCTCTGAGCCCAAGTCTCTTGTCTCTTTTTCTAGTGCTAAATAAGAAAATAAGTTGTCTTCAGAATGTGGAAAAAGGAAAACTAAGAATGGTAGGTAGCTTCTAACTTCTACGGCACTACCATATACCAAGAAGAAGGCAATGCTACTAAATTGCCTGGCTTAAAAACTTGCATTCTTTTTTTTTTTTT
>NW_012100987.1:3363990-3367366 GCF_000951045.1 Mandrillus leucophaeus
GTTTCATCGTGTTAGCCAGGATGGTCTCGATCTCCTGACCTCATGATCCACCCGTCTCGGCCTCCCAAAGTGCTGGGATTACAGGCGTGAGCCACCGGGCCCGGCTGGGATGTTTTTAAACACTTTTTGGAAGGTGTGTGCAATTGGTCTCAATTTTACAGAAAGAAAGATGTCAGAATAACTCTTAAAAAATTGTAAGTGGGTGCAGCCTCCTCTGCACCTACCCTGCTTGATTGCAACTGATCCTTGATCTAACTAAGACCAAAGGTGAGACGAAAGGAGAGAAACCTATACCCATTTGCTCTGGAGGCACAACTGACAGAAGAGATTTTTCCACCTTCACTACAGGCCTGGTTACTCCCTCTTTTCTAGCACAGGCTGACCGTGCCACACTCCCGTGGCTACAGCCCCTATTACGGTTGTCTTGGATCTCCTGACATCCAGGCCCAACCCACTCCAGTGCAACCAGGCCAGTAAATGAACAGTATGAGAGTTTCAACACAAGTCAAAACAAATCTGAGATTTCTAACTTGAGCAAATGGGTGTGGGGCAATGCCAATAACAAAAATGGAGGAAAGAGGAAGAGGAGAGTTTTGAAATGAAGGAAAATGAATTCTGCTTTGGGAAAATTCATATCCAACTGGAAATGAAAGTCTGAAGCTCAGAAAGATGCAGGAGTTACCTTGCTCCCCGAGCACAGGGGCCATGAGGGTGCCTTCCCTCTATCTTTACATTGTCCACAGGGCCCACTATCTCAGAATATTTGTTGAAAGAGAAGGAGGGAGGGAGGGAGGGAAGTAGGAAGACCGCTCTCAATTGCTTCAATTATCTGTGATTATATCACAAGCAATCCTCAAACTGAGTTAATGGAAACAACAATGTATTATTTCTCATGATTTTAAGGGCTAGAGGAGGGGTTCTGTTTCACGTTGTGATGACCAGAGCACTAGAATAGCTGGAACATCCAAAATGACCTCATTCACATGCCTGGCAAAGGGTACAGATGCCAGCTGGGGGCCCAATGGGGCTGTCAACTGGGAGACTACAGTTCTCCCCCATGGGCCTTTCTGTGTGGCAGCTTGGGCATCTTCACATCTGGTAGCACAGTTCTAAGAAATAGTCTCTCAGCCAGGACAACATAGCAAGATCCCTTGTCTCCACAAAAAAAAAATTTTAAATTAGCAAGGCATACTGGCACATACCTGTAGTCCCAGCTATTCGGGAGGCTGAGGAAGGAGAATCACTTGGGCCCAGCAATTCGAGGCTGCAGTGAGCTATGATCACACCACTGCACCCCAACCTGGGTGACACAGTGAGACCCCGTCTCAAAATAAATAAATAAAAGTCTTCTAAGGGAATAAATCCAAAAGTGTAAGTGGTTACTGTGCTTCCTCTAGCGTTGTCTGCTAATGTACTATTGTTCAAGCTAGTTAAATGGCCAGGCTGCAATCAAAGTGGGAAGGAAGTACACAAGGGCATGGATACCAGGAAGCATGGTTCACTGGCGGCCACCAGAGGAATTAGGAGCTCTCCTCTGCCCATTAATAGCACATCTAGTCTTTTTTTAAAAGGGCCTCAGGCTGGGTGCAATGGCTCATGCCTGTAATCCCAGCATTTTGGGAGACCAAGGTGGGAGGATCACTTGAAGTTGGGAGTTTGAGACCAGCCTGTCCAACATGGTGAAACTCCGTCTCTACTAAAAATACAAAAATTAGTCAGACTTGGTAGTGCCTGCCTGTAATCCCAGCTACTCAGGAGGCTGAAGTAGGTGAATCGCTTGAACCCGAGAGGTGGTGGTTGCAGTGAGCTGAGATCATGCCACTGCATTTCAGCCTGGGTGACAGAGCGAGACCCTATCTCATAAATAAATAAATAGATATATAAATAAATAAATAAATAAATAAATAGGGGTTCAAAGTCTGATCCAACCTCATCACTCACTTTCCCACATGAGCTGTCAGCTCTGGAAGGACTAGCCTTCTTAGAATACTGGACTCTGTGACTGGAAAGAATCCCTAAATTTTCCCTGTGCATTCACACACAGGCCAGTCTCAGTCCCACCTTTGCTACTTGTCTCAGATCTTTCCCTTTGCTACTTTTCTCAGATCCTTCTTCTTAAGCCTTTAAGACCCAGCTTTTTGTTTCTTTGTATCGTCCTCTGAGATCAAAACCTTTAACTACCTTGCTCTTTAAAGAGGCTTATCATGACTTCACACAAAATGTATTTTGTACTTAAGGAATAAATAAAAGAAAGTAAGAGTTCTTGAAAGGCAAGTTGTTATGTAGTGGGCTCTGGAAACAGACAGACCTAGGATTGAGTCCTGGCTCTGCCACTTAACCAGCCATGTGACTTTGCACTAACGTTGTGTTCTTGTCATTTTCCTGAGCCTCAATTTCCTCATGTGTAAAACGAGGGTTATAAGAGTAATTACTTCGAGGCTGGGTCCAGTGGTTCAAGCCTGTAATTCCCGCTTTGGGAGGCCAAGTGGAGAGGATAGTTTGAGCTCAGAAGTTTAAGACCAGTCTGGACAATATAGTAAAACCCCATCTCTACAAAAAATATATACAAAAACTAACTAGGCGTGGGGGCATACACTTGTAGTCCTAGCTACTCAGGAGGCTGGGGTGGGAGGATGGTTTGAGCCCCAGGGGTCAAAGCTGCAGTAAGCCTTGATCACACCACATGCTCCAGCCTGGGCAACAGAGTGAGACCCTGTGTCAAAACAAAAACAAAAGAGTAGATACTTCAAACGATTATTGAAAGGACTGACTGTGATAACAAATGTCAAGTCTTTATCATGATGTCTGACATAGGCAAGCACTGAATACATATTAGCTCTTAATATCCAGAGGAAATATGCACTATGGAGTCAATTGCCTACGAACAAAGAGTTCACAATGGGACTGTCTCACTAAGAGACCAAATTCTCAATGTAAACAGACTTAAAAATAAGAGGTGTGTATGTATGCGTGTGCACGTGTGTGTGTCTGTCTGTCTACTTGGAGGACCAGGTTAGGATTGAATGGTTCAACAAATAGAAAGTTCAGATGCAGAACAGGCTGAAATAGTGCTCAAATGACCTCATCAAAACTTGGGTTTTGTTGGTTTGTGTTTGTGTTTGTTGTTTTCTGTTGTTTCTGTCTTTTGGCTCTGCTCTGCTTTGCCTGTGGGTGGTCCCCCAGGAGGCTCCCCATAGCAGCAAGCCAGTCTTAGTAGTATTGTTTTTATGCCCCCTTATTTGTTTTTGTTATTTGTTTGTTTGTTTGTCTTTTGAGATGGACTCTCACTCTATTGTCCAGGCTGGAGTGCAGTGGCATGATCTCGGCTCACTGCAACTTCCACCTCTCAGGTTCAAGCAATTCTCCTGTCTCAGAC
>NW_012100987.1:3368361-3374322 GCF_000951045.1 Mandrillus leucophaeus
AAATAAAAAAGAGAAAGAAGCCAGAATATTAATACAAACACACACACACACGTGCGCGCACACACACACACTACAATCCTAAAATGCTGACAGTGAACAGAAACTATTGTGAGAGTACCAGAAACTAGCCTGGTTGAACTAGAGAAGAGAGGAAAAGAAGAAAGCTATGAGGAAAAACATAAGAACTCTATTAATTACAACAGAAAAAACACAGAGGCTGTTTAAAGGGAAGTAAGTTTTCTTTTGCCCATTTTTTTTTTTTTTATCTTCTTTTTTTAAAGAGATGGAGTCTAACTATGTTGGCCAGGCTGGTCTTGAACTCCTGACCTCAAACAATCCTCCCTTCCTGGCTCAGCCTCCTGAGTGGCTGGGATTACAGGCGGGAGTCACCACGCCCAGCTTGCCCATCTAGTAATATATTTTTAATGTTGTCATAGTCAAAGAAGACATGCCCTAAGCCATGTGTCTGCTTCTTTTTTCCTCATCTTCCAATAGGAAATGCATGGAAGACATCAAATTCCTGTCTCAGAAATAGCCTTCAGGTTGTTTTTGTTTTTTGAATTTCTTTTAGTTTTAAATTTATGTGTACATGTGGTGAGGACACTTAAGATCTACTCTCAGCAAATTTCAAGTATATAATATATTATTATTAACTATAGTCACCATGTTGTACATTAGATCTCCAGGATTCAGGGGTTTTTTTGTAGGGTTTTTTGAGACAGAGTCTTGCTGTGTCACCCAGGCTGGGACGCAGTGGTGCCATCACAGCCCACTGCATCCTGCACCTCCTGTGCTCAAGCGATCCTCCTGCCTCAGCCTCCCAAAATGCGAGATTATAGGCACAAGCTACTACACCCAACCTGAATTCAGGGATTATTTTAAAGAGAAAATTGTTATATCCAAACATCAAGTTGCACACCTTAACTATACCATTTTTTAAATCAGAAGTGTCTCCATTTGAAGATTGCAAAATTATTAATTAGAAATGCTAAGAAAAACACACCAAAGTTCTTATATTTAATAACTGAGTTTAACAATGTTACAGGACAATGGTCAGGTGCTGTGGCTCATGCCTGTAATCCCAGCACTTTGGGAGGCCGAGGCAGGCAGATCACGAGGTCAGGAGTTTGAGACCAGCCTGGCTAATATGGTGAAACCCCATCTCTACTAAAAACACAAAAATTAGCTGGGCATGTTGGTGTGCACCTGTACTCCCAGCTACTTGGGAGGCTGAGGCAGAAGAATTGCTTGAACCCAGGAGGCAGGGTTGCAGTGAGCCAAGACTCTTCCCCTGCACTCCAGCCTGGGCGACAGAGCGAGACTCCGTCTCAAAAAAAAAAAAAACCAAAAAAACGAAAAACAAGGTTACAGGACAATACATCAAATATCAGTTTTAATTGTATTTACCAGCAGTAAGCAATGAAAGAAATTTAAAAATCATAATAACGTCAAAAACATGAAATACATAAGATTTTTTTTTAGTAACTTCACCTTTTGTTTTCAATTCAAGGGGTACATGTTCAGGTTTGTTACCTGGGCATATTGTGTGATGTTGAGGTTTGGGGAATGAATGATCCTGTCACCCAGGGAGTGAGCAGAGTACCCAAGTGAGTTTTTCAGCCTTTCTCCACCTCCTTCCCTTCCCCCTCTAGTAGTCCCCAGTGTCTATGGTTGCCATCTTTATGTCCATGAGTGACCAGTGTTTAGCTCCCACTTATAAATGAGAACATGCAGTATTGGGTTTTCTGTTCCTGCGTTAATTTGCTTAGACTAATGGCCTCCAGCTGCATCCATGTTGCTGCAAAGGACATGATTTTGTTCTTTTTTATGACTGCATATATACAATTTTTACTTGTCATTTGTACCTCCAAATGCTGGGAAAAGGGGAGAGTATATGCCATTTCTACAGGAAGTTCAACACTATACATTGACCTGTGAAGCAATGAAGACATAAGAAGGTTAATAAAGAATTAAGGATGCCCCCTAGACCTGCGTTCACCACGCTTGCCCTTCTGAAACATTTAAGGACTCTTCCTCACACTCACGCACTAATTATCTTTTTCTTGTTTTTGAGACCGGTTTTTGCTCTATTGCCCAGGCTGGAGCGCAGTAGTGCTGTCACAGCACAGCTCACGGCAACTTTGAAGTCCTGGGCTTAAGGAAACCTCCTGCCTCAGCCCCCTGAGTAACTGGGACTACAGGCACATGCCACCATGCTGGGCTTATTTATTTATTGATTGATTGATTGATTGATTGATTTATTGAGATGGACTCTTGCTATTTTTATTTTTTGTAGAGACAGTCTTGAACTCCTAGCCCTGAAAGGATCTTCCTACCTCAGCCTCCCAAAGGGCTGAGATTACAGGCCTCACACAGGAATTAATCTATTGATGTGAAGACATATTGAGAAGAACTTGTGACTTCAGTACTGCTTTGATAGCCTGTATTTTATTAATAACATCCACAATCTTTGTTCTTCTTCTTCTTTTTTTTTTTTTTTTTTTTTGAGATGGAGCTGTACTGTGTCACCCAGGCTGGAGTACAGTGGCACGATCTCGCTCACTGAAACCTCCGCCTCCTGGGTTCAAGCGATTCTCCTGCCTCAGCCACCCGAGTAGCTGAGATTACAGGTGCACGCCATCGTGTCCAGCCAATTTTTGTGTTTCTTGGAGAGACGGGGGTTTCACCATGTTGGCCAGTCTGGTCTCGAACTCCTGACCTCAGGTGATCCACCCACCTCGGCTCCCCAAAATGCTGGGATTACAGGCGTGAGCCACTGCACTCAGACGATATTGTTAGTTTTTAACAAACTCCCCCAGGACCTACGCCTTCTTATGCTCCCCCTTCTTATCTTTTCCATCCCAACCAAGGCAAAAACCAAGCAGCCTCCAACCCCCATTGGCACTGGTGCTCATGAGCCAATGAGAAAAAATTTTCGAGAATGGGGATGGGGATAGGTCTAGTCCTTCTCTGGCCACACTGCTTTTTTAATAGTGGCATTCTAAAGGCTAGGCTTTCCCCTTCCTGACCTCTTTTGTGTAGAAACCCAAGTGATGACTCTTATGGTAGATATTTCAAACCAAGTGAAAAAGAGATTGTGACATGGAAGATGATGTCATCTGAGACTCCCCGCAGACACTAGATCTGCCACCAGGAATTCAGCCACCAGCGAGACTCCTGTCAGCCAGCAGGCCTTCTTTTTAGAGATTTATTGAATGTGTTTGTGGTTTGGGGTTTGTTTGCTTGTTTGTTTCTCCCAGCAATTTCCTTGGATGAAGTTCCTTGAGACAGCCCCAAATCCCCCCCATGTATGCTGGCTGACTCTGAATCCTGTTTAAACTAATATCAAGAACAACCTTCTTTCTTGAGTTGAATTGAGATTTTTTAAATCCCCTAGGGGTAGTGTGATACTTCACATATTGTCCAGATCAGAATATGCTGGGACAATCAGCATAAACCAGGCCTTTCCTGAGCAAATACTGACATATGATCACTAACTGTAGGCCCTACAGTTATGAGCTTTGCCCATAATAGATGCTCAGTAAATATGATGTCACTGATTGGCCCTGCATGCATTGTGTTATTTTCCTGATGTTCAGTTAATGCCACAGTGCACTTTAAAGATCCTTTGTTATTGTCGTTGTTTTGCTTTTTTCTGTTTTATAACTCCAGTTACGTGCAGCCAGATATGATAGCAGGTTCTTTCCTGACCAATCTTAAACTGCCCCCACCAAACCTTTTTCCAAAAAGGTATCTTTCTTTAAATACATCACTATCTGTGATGTTAAACTACAAGAATGCATTCATCCAGTCGATAATCATATAGTCAGCACTTATCATACACCAAGCCATGTGCAAGGAAAGAGAATACAACCATGAACCTGATAGATGGATGGTTTGTCCCTGTCCTCCCAGAACTTGCAGTGCAGGTCTGCTGTAGGGAACACGTAGGTAAGCAGGTGATTACAATAGGGTGTAAGAAGTGCTCAGATGGTAAACCATAGTGGACAATGCGATTCCCGAAACTCTTTTTCCCAAGTTCCACACACACACACACACCTACCACCTTGAGCCAGAAATGTCAGCATTATCCATTACTATCACTCTTCCTCACTCTATTCTCGTCACAGAGTCCAATATGGCACTAAGTTCATTCAATTCTACCTCCTAAATATTTCTCAAATCTCTTCACTTGACTTCTTCCTACTGTCTTTTTCCCCAGGAAAGGAATTTAGCTGTTAAGTATCCCCAGACTTCTAAAATCTGATTATAGGGGAGTATTACAGTAATCCATGCCCAAGATGGTATCCAGAATACGGAAGTAACAATGAGGATGAAGAGAAGTGAATAGACTCATAGAATGTTTAGGAAGCAGAATTGATAGACCATAATTATTAATTGAAAGGGATGGTGGGAAGTAGAAACAGAGGGTGAGGATGATGCCCAGATTTCCAACTTGAATTCCTCAGTGGGTGGTGAGGAATACAGAAGAAAAATATGATCCTGAAAAAAAACAAAATGAATGTAATGAGTTCAAGCTTTTGAACTTTTCAATTTATTTGAATGCCTTTGGTCATTCAAGTGGAGAAGACCTACACTGATCTAGGTCTCAAGAGAAAGATATCATTTGTAACTAGATTTTATTGAAGGCATAGAAATGGATGTCCAGGGAGTGAGTTGAGTTAAAAAAAACAAAACAAAACAAAAAAACAGCATTAGAATGAATCACAAAGAAAACCAACACTAAAGAAAAATCACAAAAAAAGACTAAGAAGCAGAGTAGATTCTCAGGAAAACCAAATGAAATATTTCCAGAAGAAGAAAGTGGTCAACAGCGTCAACATTGCCAAGAAAGCAAATAATGTAAGAGCAGAAAAGTGAACACTAGAGTCAGCAAAGTTCATTATCTGAGACTGATTTTTCAAAATCAAAGGATGGTATGCCTACTAGGTCCAGAGCCTTTCTTTGAAGGACATAGAGATTTGCAGCTCAGAGTCTCTGCTTACCAGGGACTAATCGTCTAGCTTACATGCAAAACCGCAGAAACACAGGAAATTGTGGAAATTGTGCCTCCTTCCTCCTTGACAAAAAAAAAATATATATATATATATATAAATTCTACAGTGTACAAGCCTAATAAATGGTACAAATATCTGAAGTTCTCTAGAATTAATACTATAGATCGGGAAAGTCATTCTTTTTCTAGAATCTACATTTTAAAATTATTAACACCCTGGAGTACTTCCAGTTAACATGGTCAAGTTAGAGAACAATTTACCATGTTAATGTAAGAAGTAATTTAAGAATCTGGGTTGTATGTGGGTTAGTGAAGATAGCTATGATAGTATACATCAAATATTTGAGGAGCTTTGGTATAGAAAGATGATATTTCTTTTGTATTGTTCCTGAGGACAGACCAAAAACAAAGGGGCAGAAATTATCTAAGAGAGAGAAAATGAAGGAATGGGTTTGGGGCTAGAGAAGGAAAGAAATTCTTATCAATAAGAGCTGTCTAAAAATGCAGTGAGTGACCATGTGTGTTTTCCAACTTGGAAGCCATCTGGACCACTGAGGAGACAACCCCCTGACGCCTGGTAGCCACTATGACCAGGCCCTTGTAGTCTGGGTCCTTCAGTGCTTTGGCCTTATACCCTTCCCCATAACCTTGTCCTGCCCCAATCTCATGGACAGCCTGTGCAAGGGGGCTGCGCTTCACCAGGGGATGCAACGTGGAGGAAGAGGCTTTTTGTAAAAGAAATTTCTGTACTTTGAAACTGTCCTCTAAGAGAATAAGCACTTCCTGTTCTTCCAGCTCCAGGTCCACCTCCTGTCCTGTGCCAGCGCCTGGGTACCTCCTGTCCTTACCCATCTCAACGTTTCTCCCATCCAGCGTTGAGTGTGTATGTGTGTGTGTAACTCATAAATAAACTCATAAGGGACATTTAAAAAAAAAAAAAAAAA
>NW_012100987.1:3374742-3376663 GCF_000951045.1 Mandrillus leucophaeus
GATCCTCCTTCCTCAGCCTCCCAAAATGGTGGGATTACAGGCATGAGCCACCATGCCCAGCCGACAAAAGCTTTCAATGCCTGGATGAGAAATCTCAGCAAAATCTTTTAGGTGACAAGGAGTTATTGAAGATGTTTGTCGAAGAAAATGTTAATACAGTTGAATTATGCAGTGTTTCAAGGAAGATTGTTCTGGCATGTACTTGGGAGGGACTAGCAATAGGTGAGACTCAAAAATAGCAGGGGATTATTAGGAGGGATAAGAAAATAAGACCGGCTGAGCATGGTGGCTCATGCCTGTAATCCCAGCACTTTGGGAGGCCGAGGTGAGTGGATCACCTGAGGTCGGGAGTTCAAGACCAGCCTAACCAACATGGAGAAACCCTGTCTCTACTAAAAACATAAAATTAGCCGGGCATAGTGGCACATGCCTGTAATGCCAGTTACTCAGGAGGCTGAGGCAGGAGAACTGCTTGAACCCAGGAGGCGGAGGTTGCGGTGAGCAGAGATCGTGCCATTGTACTCCAGCCTGGGCAACAAGAGCAAAACTCCATCTCAAAAAAAAAGAAAAAAAAAGAAAAGAAAAGAAGACCTCAAACTCAAGGAATGAGGAAAAATGAATAAAGCTTAAAATGAGGAAAACTTTGGGAAAGAAGAATCCACAGCACTTCGTGACTGGTTATGTTGGGAAAGAGGCAGAGGGAACAATCAGATGAGCGAATGCATGAAAAGACTGGAGTCCAAGTGAAAGGCACAGAGAGAGAAGTACCATTAAAACAACAAGGTCGGGTGTCTAATCTGAGAGGCAAGGCACGCCTCTCGATGTGGGAAGCCAGGCTAAGGAGAACCCCGACCAAGACACCATCTCTCAGTCGCATAGTGTCTCACTAGCATCCAGTGGAATATTACCAGCTGCTGCTATCTTGGAGGAAACTGGGCTCCTTGCTTTTCTAAATGAGCCAAGCTGTTGTGTTGGCAACCAACACACATGACAAGCACTTAGCCAAGCAGAAAGCAACAGGTTTAAAACGTGTGAGTGTGTAGATAAACCATCTCCAGCCCTTTACTCCCTGCTAAAGGGAATTCACAGAGCCAGATGAAAAAGAAATCGCCCCAAACTCCTAATGCCATCTGATAGAAAAACATGTATACATCCATGATGAGATTTACTTTCTTGCTGAGAAACAGGGCAGAGAGGAATACTTTAAAGCACAGGCTTTTTTTTTTTTTTTTTTTTTTTTTTTGTGGTAGCACTTGAGATAATATTAGGGAAAAAGCTCTTCAACAACTTAAGCCCAGGCTATGTAGAAAAAGTAAATATAGATGCAGAGCAGGTGAATCTGAACAATGAAATTTGAACAATGTGGAGAACTGGACTGGATCATTCGAGCTCCTAAAGCTGCTTTTTTTCTCTACGGTGGCTGGTTTCATTTTGTTTCGATTTGTTTTTGCTTGGATTATCCGGACAATTGCCTCAACTCTCCATTTCACTCTGGTTCTATAGACATAGTCCTCTAAGTGTTCTATTTTTATCATGCTCGAATAAGGAATGAATACAATGGAGCTCATTGAAATGAGCCTCACTGAAAGGATTAAGCCAGTTGAAAGGATTTGTTTCCTGCACATCCTATATTTTCCATGATGCAGAAAAATGAGCAATTCTCTGCCCTTGGTCTGCCCTCTCCATTAACAATACTTTCCTCCTCAGAGGCAAGGGTAAAGCAGAAAGCAACATTTGGACAAATATTCATGTCGATAAGAACAAAATGAAACAACAGCAGCCTGGGAAAGCATATCTAATTGACTAAGTCATGCAACCCCAGTCCCTGGCTCTGGAAGTTCCCTGGAAGGCTGAGCAGGGTTTCCCCTGCATGGTGGCTTTTCCTAAACAATTCCAAAAATCAATGATTCCCTTCAGTTCT
>NW_012100987.1:3376713-3377805 GCF_000951045.1 Mandrillus leucophaeus
CAGTGTCATTATTTTCCCACCTACTTCTGTCACAAAGTCTACTTAAAGGGCCGTTTCTTTCTTTAGTTCTTTAAATGCTTCCAAAAAAATATCTTGGCTCTGGAAGTTCCCTGGAAGGCTGAGCAGGGTTTCCCCTGCATGGTGGCTTTTCCTAAACAATTCCAAAAATCAATGATTCCCTTCAGTTCTCTGGGTCAGCGCAGACTACAGCCAGGGGTTCTGAGCTGGAGGTGTTTGCACCGTGAGCTCTGGATACAAATGCAGGTCCGTGGCTTAGACACAGCTAGAAGCTTTGGGAGGCAGTTTACTTCCTTAGCTATCTTTTGGCTTGGTGACCTTGGGCTTTGGTTTTCCTCTCCATACAAAACCCACTCTTCCTTTTAAATAAGCTTAAGACAACCCAGGTGCTTCTTAAATATTGTTTTGCAGAAGAGAAGCATTTTTCTATTTACAGGAAGAGAAAAGGTGTTGCGAAGGGACTGAACAGCTTCCAGCTGCTGTTGAGGAAGGGAGGCAAGGTGCAGGATGGGGACTTCCCCTCTCCAGGCTCTGATTCCTGGGACTGGACTCCTCTATGGAGCTGAAAACTCCAACTCAGAGAGCATGCTCTGTCTTGGCCTTACTGCCAGAGGGTGAACTGAGACTAAACACACATGACTCACTTTAAGATCTTGGAATCCCTGTTACTTAAAGATGGGAGAGATTGAGGCACTCTGGGTTTACGACCTCCCAGTTAAAAAAATTTCTGCCACAGATTTTATATCCAGCAGCCATTTCAGAATGGTTGAAAGCAGGCAATATGGTTGGGAGGTCAGGCACATGGCTTGTCCCAAAGCTGAGTTTTCACAGCAATCACACTGTTTTTATTTAGATTGGATTTTACAATCAACAAAACTTGCAAAAATCCCTAAAGACGCCTTTACTTAAAATTCATATAAGAGAATACTGCCAGGCACAGTGGCTCATGCCTGTATTCCCAACATTTTGGGCGGCCGAGGCAGGAGGATTGCTTAAGGCCAGGGGTTCGAGACCAGCCTGTCAAGCATAGTAAGACCCCGTCTCTGTTTTAAAAAAGAAAAAAAGGCCAGGCAC
>NW_012100987.1:3382139-3383679 GCF_000951045.1 Mandrillus leucophaeus
GTAGGGGATGACAGGTCAAGCAAAGAAAGAACTTTCTTAAGTAAATATCAAATCAATTAAAGGAACAGATCCCTGGAAATAAATCATTTACAGAAACAGGTCCTACCTGTGGTTTCAAACACAAAATACACTGAATGCTCTGCACGAAATGAAAACAGATTCCAAAGTAATTCAGTCTCTACACACGGTAAGAGGCGAGCTGCTAAAGCAAACCCTGCAAAACAAAGGTTTTCAAGATATCAAATCCATAGCCTTCCTTATCACAAAAGAGGTCAATGAATATGATGGTATTCTTACAGCATGTTTGCTATAGCATTTGTCATGGAGTTATCCTGTGCAAAGGTAAGATTTGGTATGCAGTGTCATTATTTTCCCACCTACTTCTGTCACAAGGTCTACTTAAAGGGCCGTTTCTTTCTTTAGTTCTTTAAATGCTTCCAAAAAAATATCTTAAGGTCAAGAAACTCCAGCAATGTGCAAATATCTTTTGGGAGTCGTCGATTTCCCCCAGTACCATTAGGGGAAATTTTATTGTAGGCAGTCTACAACAAGTTAATGGAAGGCCAAGTTTCTGTTTACTTTGAGACAGTATTAGTAATCGGAACCAGGAGGAAGGAGACCTGGCGGCACAGAAGCACAGCGTTCTCGGTCAGGCTGCCTTCGTTTGCTAGTTCGGATTCCCGAGTATGTTGAAATGACATTTCACATTAAATATTTGCAGAAAAAAATACATACATATATATACAAACACACACACACATACAGAGAGAGTATCTATTTTGCCCTCCTCTCAAGGTTTTTAGCCTTTCCACCTTGGCAAAGTCTGGATTATAAGATTTGGATTCATCAGTGTTGCAACACCTTAGTGAGATTTGGTAGCTGAGGATTTTTTGTGTTCTTTGCAAATTAGTCATGACAAGATGGGGTTTGATGACATTTTTCTCCTCAAACAGCCTCTTAGTAACCAAAGTTTAATAAACAGATTAATACTCCTTTATCCAAACAAATTAGGCAAATTCCCCCAAGAATATTTGGCTACATACTGGTACATTTAACAAATATTTATTTGGTGCCTATCACATACCTGGCACTAAACAGGGCACTGAGGGGACAAAAGTGAACAAGACAGACTAGTGCTTATGAAGAGACAGCAAGAGGAGTGTCTTTGTAGAGATGGAACAGCTCTGTGTCCCGATTGTGGTGGATACATGAACCTGTACAATGGGTACAGGTTCATAGAACTACACATATGTGCACACACACACACACACATACACACAAGTGTATATAAACTGGGGAAACATCAGAAAGGTCCTGTAAGTCTAAACAATGATATTATATCAATGTCAGCTTCTGAATTTTGATAATGTACAATAGTTACATAAAAGTATAATTCTTGGAGAAACTAGATAAAGGGTACATGGAAGTATTTATATTATCATTTTAATTTCTTTCTTTTTTTCTTTTTTTTTTTTTTGAGATGGAGTTTTGCTTTTGTCACCCGTGCTGGAGTGCAATGGTGTGATCTCGGCTCACTGCA
>NW_012100987.1:3388844-3389614 GCF_000951045.1 Mandrillus leucophaeus
TGAGTCCTGGAAAAAAATTGCGATGCGGATCCTTTTGGAATAATAGAACCATCCAACTTTTTTCTAAGTATCAAAGGGCGTTATTTGTCCTGAGGACATCTAAGGAGCTAAAATGCCAAATTCGAGGTGTTCTCTTTTAAAAAACAACAAAAAACTTCCATAACCAGAATTTTTCCAAAGTCATCACAATTTCTTCCAAGCAAATGTATACGTTTGTTTCATTATATGTCTTCTTACATCAAAGTGTAAGTTTGGTTTTTTTTTAACCTGTTTTCCCACAAAAGCAAGAGCTCCTATTCATCTTTCTATCCCAGGGACTATGACACTGTGAGCATCTTAAAGTGAATAAAAAACTGCCACAGATGTCTCTCATGGACCTGAGATTAAGTCTAAGATCTCCTTCCCACCAGCCTCTTCAAAAACACAGACGCCAACCCAGTTGGCTTCATGCCTTAGCTTCCTAGATTCATCCAATCCTATTTGGATCTCTGACCTGCTTTTATATTGTTTACACTGGCCCTGACCTGGCACTCACTGCCTTAGGACACAGTTTCTGGCATTTTCCCACTGACTCCACCCATCCCAACCGCAGAACCAAATCTGTCAAGGAAGAGCATCAGACAGTCAGAGATTGAAAGAATGTCTGGAAATAATAGTGGCTTAATAAGTATTTAAAGACTAAGGTCAGCCGGGTGTGGTGGCTCACACATGTAATTCCAACATTTTGGGAGGCCAAGGTGGGAGGATCGCTTGAGCCCAGGAGTTTGAGA
>NW_012100987.1:3391699-3393845 GCF_000951045.1 Mandrillus leucophaeus
TAACAAGTAGACAAAATAATCCCCAAATTACTTTATGTGGTGTGAAGAACATTGTTTAACAAGTGCCATGATATGAAATAATAAAAGATCCCATTCTTATAAAAGGGCAATGAGAGAAGAGCTCTGTGAGGATAAGACATTCAAGCTGAGACCTAAAAAAAGAAAGAAAGAGCCAGCCAGGCTTAGAGAGATGACCAGGAAACACGGAAGAACCTGTCTGGTTTAAATCATCAGAATGACCTTGAAATTGTGATTTTATTAAGACAAAGTCTTGAAGGGTAGCCAGAGTTTGATGAGATGACCTTAGATTATTGAGAGGGTTGTGGTCCTAACAGAAAGCAAGAATATAAAAAGAGTGCAAATACCTCTTGAGTACAATTGTCTTTAGATCAAATAGAGTGCAAGACATTTAAGTGTCTTAAGAGTCAAAAAAAAAATGCAAAATTCAATCAAGTGCTGAAAGCAGGTGGAGTAGATGGAAGAATTAGGAAACATAGCTCTTGAAATCAGAGTTTAGGAATCTGAAACCACTCCTACTGCAAATAGGATCACAGAGTCTCAGTCTTCAAGAGTGCATTTAGCCATACACATGCAGCTATGACTGTAGAGGAAAAAATATTTTGAGATATAATCTTGTCCACAGAGCATAAGCATCTTCCAGCCCTAAAAAAGTTTCCAATTATGTAGAGAAATGACCAAGCACAGTGGCTCATTCCTGTAATCACAGCAATTTGGGAGGCTGAGGTCGACCGATCGCTTGAGCCCAGAAGTTCAAGACCAGCCTGGGCAACATGGCAAAGCCCATCTCTACTAAAAATATAAAAATTACCAGATGTGTTCCCATGTGCCTGTAGTCCCAGTTACTTGGGAGGCTGAGGTGGGAAGATCACCTGAGCCTGGAGAGGCTGAGGCTGCAGTGAGCCATGTTTGTGCCACTGCCCTCCAGCCTGGGCACAGAGTGAGATCCTGTCTCTAAATAAATAAATAAATAAATCATGCAACTTTTAGCATTTAATAGGAAAATCACAAATATTAAATTATTTTTGATTTTTTGTTGTTGTTGCTGTTGTTTTGTTTTTTGAGATGGAGTCTTGATCAGCTGCACAGGCTGGAGTGCAGTGGCGCGACCTCGGCTCACTGCAACTGCCATTTCCTGGGTTCAAGTGATTCTCCAATCTCAGCCTCCAGAGTAGGTGGGATTACAGGCACCCACCATCATGCCTGGCCAATTTTTGTATTTTAGTAGAGACGGGGTTTCATCATGTTGGCCAGGCTGGTCATGAACTCCTGACCTCAGGTCAGCCACCATGCCCAGTCCAAATATTAAATTATAAATGCAGTTTTAAATGTTTAAAAGCCCTCATTTAACAAGCTTCATTTAAATTTCTATAAAAGTTATATAAGGCCGGGCGCAGTGGCTCACACCTGTAATTCCAGCACTTTGGGAAACTGAGGTGGGCAGATCACCTGAGGTCAGGAGTTCAAGACCAGCCTGGCCAACATGATGAAACCCCATCTCTGCCAAAAATGCAGAAAGGGCGTAGTGGCAGGCACCTGTAATCCCAGCTACTCAGGAGACTGAGGCAAGAGAATCACTTGAACCAGGAGGCAGAGGTTGCAGTGAACCGAGATTGCGCCACTGCACTCCAGCCTGGGCGACAAGAGTGAGACTCCATCTCAAAAAAAAAAAAAAAAAAAAGTGATATGCTTGTCTTTTAGTAGAATAAGATTTAGAAAGTTACATTAGCAAGGTGGCCAACCAGAAGTCATTCATGCGTATTCCCATAGCAAAGCCAAAACAAAACAACAAATAAGTAACTATATTTTGATGAAAATAACTAAAGGAGAGTACCAGAGTATATCAAAGGAGTGGCAGAAACCCTGTAGAGCACAGAAACTCAGGGTAGCCACATAAAGAATGGAAGGAAAGGCTGGGCACGGTGGCTCATGCCTGTAATCCCAGCACTTTGGGAGGCCAAGGCGGGCAGATCACCTGAGGTCAGGAGTTTGAGATCAGTCTGGCCAACATGGTGAAACCCTGTCTCTACTAAAAATACAAAAATTAGCCAGGCGTAGGGCACACTGCTGCAGTCCCAGCTACTCGAGAGGCTGAGGCAGGAGAATTGCTTGAACCTGGGAGGCAGAG
>NW_012100987.1:3395785-3396576 GCF_000951045.1 Mandrillus leucophaeus
ACTGACTCCACCCATCCCAACCGCAGAACCAAATCTGTCAAGGAAGAGCATCAGACAGTCAGAGATTGAAAGAATGTCTGGAAATAATAGTGGCTTAATAAGTATTTAAAGACTAAGGTCAGCCGGGTGTGGTGGCTCACACATGTAATTCCAACATTTTGGGAGGCCAAGGTGGGAGGATCGCTTGAGCCCAGGAGTTTGAGAGCAGTCCAGGCAACATGTGAGACCCTGTCTCTACAAAAAATTAAAAATCGTCTGGGCGTGGTGACGAGCACCTATAAGTTGAATGTCTCTAGTTCCAAGAGGTGAACTGATTTGTCTAAAAATAATCCCATCTCGTTTGCTGGTGACTGCAAGGAGCTGGTGACCTAGTGAGAATCAAGAAAAGTTTGATGGGGATTCAGACAAATTCTTCATTACTCTCTTGGAAGAACTCTTAGCAATTATACTTTTCCTTCTTCGGATGTCATCCTAGATAAATACAAAGCCTAGACTTGCTGCAGCTTTCTCTCCCTGCCAATCAGAGAAGTAGCTATAGTCCTAGCTACTTGAGAGGCTGAGGCAGGAGAATTGCTTGAGCCCAGAAGTTTGAAGTTGCAGTGAGCTATGATCCCACCACTGCACTCCAGCCTGAATGACAGGGAGACCTGTCTCTAAAAATAATAATAATAGTGACTAAAGTCATTCAATAATCATCTAACATTTCTGGAACACCTACCATGTCCAAGGTACTCTGCTGGGAAGAGCAATTTTTTTTTTTTTTTTTTTTTTTTTGAGACAGAGTCTCACAC
>NW_012100987.1:3396908-3397766 GCF_000951045.1 Mandrillus leucophaeus
TGCAGTGAGCCGAGATTGCGCCACTGCACTCCAGCCTGGGCGACAAGAGTGAGACTACATCTCAAAAAACCAAAACAAAAAAAAGAGTGGAAGGAAACATCTGACCTCCACCACCTCATCCATACCACTGCATCTACTTGAAACCAGAGCCACCGCACCCTTCCTAACCAGTGCACTGTGACCCATCTGCAGAAGAAACTCTTTCTCTATGAAAGCTACTCTGTAACATTTGGAAGATGTGATCATTACACCAATGCACAGACATCAAAACAGGGACATAAGAAACATGAAAAAGCAAGGAAATATGACACCACCAAAGGAATGCGAAAACTCTCCAGTAATTGACCCCAAAGTAAAAGAAATTTATGAAGTGCTTGAAAAGAAATTCAAAATAATGACCTTAAGGAAATTCATCAAGATACAAGAGAATACAAACAGACAATTCAACAAAACCAGGAAAACAACTCATAGTCTGAATGAGGAATTTAACAGAGATAGATAGTATTTAAAAAAAAAAAAAAAAAAAAACTGAACAGACATCTTGGAGCTAAGGAATTCAATGAACAAATGGAGGAAAACTTCATCAGCAGACTAGATCAAGCAGAAGAAAAAATCTCTGAACTTGAAGATAAATCCCTCTCCCAGTAGGAGAGGGAAAAAAAGAAAAAAGAATGATAAACAGTGAAATCAGCCTATGGAACTTATAGGACACCATTAAGCGAGCAAATATTTACATTATGGGATTTACAGGAGGAAATGAGACAAAGATAGGAACAGAATGCTTATTTAATGAGACAATTACAGAAGTTAAACTAAGCTTAAGGAAAAAACAGGTACTTATAATTAATAATTTAAATA
>NW_012100987.1:3402161-3403623 GCF_000951045.1 Mandrillus leucophaeus
TTGGTTTCCTAACAAGTGTCAATTCCCTGCACTCCTTCACATAATTCCTACCCACATGAAGTCCATGGGCCTCTAAGGAAGCTGAATGTCTCTAGTTCCACGAGGTGACCTGATTTGTCTAAAAACAATCCCATCCCCTTCGCTGGTGACTGCAAGGAGCTGGTGACCTAGTGAGATTCAAGAAAAGTTTGACGGGGATTCAGACAAATTCTTCATTACTCTTTTGGAAGAACTCTTAGCAATTATACTTCTCCTTCTTCAGATGTCATCCTAGATAAATATAAAGCCTAACTTGCTGCAGCTTTCTCTCCCTGCCAATCAGAGAAGAAAGCCATACCAAGGAAGAAAGCCAAAACTGGAGAATCCCAGACACCGGGAGCTGGAGCCAAGCCTGATACTTGCTCTACCTCTAGATGTCCATTTACATGAATCTATGAAGTTCCTGATTGCTTAAACCAATTTGGGTCAAGTTTTCTGTTACTTTCGTCCAAACCAGAGCTAACTGATACAGTAGTGTCACTGAAACCAAAGGAGGTGAGGGCTCCGGCAGGAAGTGATCAAGAGTGTTGAATGGTGCCTAGAGGCCAGGTGATGAAGGGCCTGAAATGCATCCAAAGAATGTGGTAAGCAGAAGGCCTTGAAGGAGCAGTTTCAGAAGTGGAGGCTGTGGTGGGGTGTGGCCCCCATAGCAATGGGTGGAGAACTGAATGGGAAGTGAGCACTTACCTTTTTCTCTTTAGCAAAGCTTGACTGCAACGTGAAGAAAAGGAAGAAACTATAGCTATAAAGGAATATCATGTCAAGCAAGATTTTTGTTTGTCTATTTGGGAAATGAGAGCTAGTCAACAGGTGGATCTCCAAGTTTCTTGCCATTACCATGTTCTCTCCTGTCCCTCAAGTTCATGGGGAATCTCAGAGAAAAGTTTACTCCTCACCCTAGATTCAGCTGGAAAACTTTGGAAAAGTCAAAAGTAGCACCTCCACATTTCATATTTCAATCTTTGCGGTCCATACCCAAGACCCCAAATATGCAGAACAAGCCTCCTAAGGCAATACATTAAAAGAAAAGAAAGCACTTGAAGAAACATGTACAAGAAAGTTCATTATAACATATCTTGTAGCTGAAATCTTGGAGGAGTTTCTAAATGATTTATTAATAGAGATATGATAAAACCAAAAAACAGTGCAGTAGATAGTATTTTATTGATTACTTAATTTGCAATATTTAAAATGAATGAACTACAGCCTGGGCAACGAAGAAAAACCCCATGTCTACAAAAAATACATGAGTGTAGTGGCGTGTGCCTGTAGTACCAGCTACTTGGGAGGCTAAGGCAGGAGGATTGCTTGAGCTTGGGAGGTTGAGGCTGCAGTGAGCCAAGGTCATGCCACTGCACTCCAGTCTGGGCAACAAATAGTGAGAGACCCTGTCTCAAAAAAACAAAATAAATAAATAAATAAA
>NW_012100987.1:3407353-3409393 GCF_000951045.1 Mandrillus leucophaeus
TGCTTCCCAAGTAGCTGGGATTACTGGTGCGCCACCATATCTGGATCTGTGGTTTCTTAATCAAACCTTGTCCAAATAGGCTGCGCATTGTGGCTAAAGGCTGTAATCTCAACACTTTGGGAGGCTGAGGTAGGAGGACTGCTTGAGGCCAGGCATTCAAGATCAGCCTGGGAGACAAAGAGAGGCTCCATCTCTAAAAAAAGAAAAAAGAAAAATAAAAATTGGCTAGGCGTAGTGGCTCATGCCTGTAATTCCATCACTTTGGGAGGCCGAGGTGGGTGGATCACCTGAGGTCAGGAGTTCCAGACGAGCCTGGTCAACATGGTGAAACCCCGTCTCTACTAAAAATACAAAATGACCTGGGCGTGGTAGTGCATGCCTGTAATCCCAGCTACTTGGGAGGCTGAGGCAGGAGAATCACTTGAACCCAGGAGGCAGAGGTTGCAGTGAGTCGAGATCGTGCCATTGCACTCCAGCCTTGGTAACAAGCATGAAACTCCATCTCAAAAAAAAAAAAAAAAAAAAATTAAAAATAAGCCAGGCGTGGTGGAAAATGTTGGTAATCCCAGTTACTCAGGAGACTGAAGTAGGAAAATCGCTTGAGCCCAGGAGTTCAAGGTTACAGTGAGCTGTGATTGCACCACTGCACTCCAGCCTGGTGACAGAGTAAGGGAGATGCCGTGTCAATCAATCAATCAATTTTAAAAAGGGCTCAAATAGGTGGTTTCCATCAACAGAAAACCATCAAACACCTAGAGAAGTAAGACACTGAGAACCCAATGCTCAGATAAGCATTTGTGCCCCTTTTGTATAAACATACAGCCACTTTATAAATAAATTGTCAAGAAACCTTCTATTTATATGCAATGAATGTATAGTGATTACTATAAATCTAACATATCTTTAAAAAGCATATGCAGGCATACTTAGAGATACTGTGGGTTTAGTTCCAGACCACTGCAATAAAGCAAGTCACATAAACTTTTTGGTTTCCCAGTGCATATAAAAATTATGTTTACATTATACTGTGGTCTATTAACTGTGCAATAGCATTACGTCTATAAAAAACAACATACATACCTTAATTTAAAAATACTTTATTGCCAAGAAATGCTGATGATCATCTAATCTTCAGCAAGTTACACTCTTTCCTGGTGGAGAGTCTTCCCTTAATGCTTAATGATCAGGGTCCTGGTTGCTTAAGGTTGGGGTGGCTGTGGAAATTTATTAAAATAAGACACATACGAAGCTTGCTGCACCAATTGACTCTTCCTTTTATGAAGGATCTCTCTGTAACATACAATCCTGTTTCATAGCATTAACCACAGAAGAACTTCTTTCCAAGTTGCATTTTATCCTCTCAAACCCTTCTGGCTGCTTTATCAACTAAGGTTATGTAATATTTTAAATCGTTTGTTGTCATTTCAAGAATGTTAACAGCATATTCACCAGGAGTAGATTTCATCTCAAGAAACCACTTTCTTTGCTCATCCACAAGACAAAATCCCTTATCCATTCAAGTTTTATCATGAGATTTCCACAATTCAGTCAGATTTTCAGGCGCCACTTATAATTCCAGTTCTTTTGCTATTTCCATCACATCTGCAGTTCCTTCCTCCACTGAAATCTTTAACCTCCAAAGTAGTTCAGGAGGATCAGGATTGATTTCTTCTGAACTCCTGTTAATGTTGATATTTTTACCTCCTCCCATGAGTCAAGAATATTGTGACAATAATAATAATAAATATTATTTTTATATTATTTATAAAATAATAATAGTCAAACATACATTGAGTATATACCATATACCATATACAGAGCTGATCATATAACAGGAAACAGAATCAGTAAGACCGCTATCCTCTAGGAGCTTCTAAATTTTAGAAATTGACAAATATTATCTAAGAAAAATCAAGTCTCCTGTCTCAATACCAGATAGCTTTTATTTTCGATTTTTAGAGTTACTTCTACAAAGAAATAAACAAGTTGAACTTCAGGTTTTCGTATTAGAAACTAAACTGAAAAGTTTTTTTAAATCAT
>NW_012100987.1:3409443-3414475 GCF_000951045.1 Mandrillus leucophaeus
TTGGGGTGGCTGTGGAAATTTATTAAAATAAGACACATACGAAGCTTGCTGCACCAATTGACTCTTCCTTTTATGAAGGATCTCTCTGTAACATACAATCCTGTTTCATAGCATTAACCACAGAAGAACTTCTTTCCAAGTTGCATTTTATCCTCTCAAACCCTTCTGGCTGCTTTATCAACTAAGGTTATGTAATATTTTAAATCGTTTGTTGTCATTTCAAGAATGTTAACAGCATATTCACCAGGAGTAGATTTCATCTCAAGAAACCACTTTCTTTGCTCATCCACAAGACAAAATCCCTTATCCATTCAAGTTTTATCATGAGATTTCCACAATTCAGTCAGATTTTCAGGCGCCACTTATAATTCCAGTTCTTTTGCTATTTCCATCACATCTGCAGTTCCTTCCTCCACTGAAATCTTTAACCTCCAAAGTAGTTCAGGAGGATCAGGATTGATTTCTTCTGAACTCCTGTTAATGTTGATATTTTTACCTCCTCCCATGAGTCAAGAATATTGTGACAATAATAATAATAAATATTATTTTTATATTATTTATAAAATAATAATAGTCAAACATACATTGAGTATATACCATATACCATATACAGAGCTGATCATATAACAGGAAACAGAATCAGTAAGACCGCTATCCTCTAGGAGCTTCTAAATTTTAGAAATTGACAAATATTATCTAAGAAAAATCAAGTCTCCTGTCTCAATACCAGATAGCTTTTATTTTCGATTTTTAGAGTTACTTCTACAAAGAAATAAACAAGTTGAACTTCAGGTTTTCGTATTAGAAACTAAACTGAAAAGTTTTTTTAAATCATGTTAAACATTTCCCCCAACAATTTTTTTTTTTTCTTTTTTTAAGAGAGAGCCTTGCTGTGTCACCCAGGCTGGAGTGCAGTGGCATGATCTCGGCTCACTGCAACCTCCGCCTCCTGGGCTCAAGCGAT
Source organism: Mandrillus leucophaeus (assembly GCF_000951045.1). Classification (NCBI taxonomy): domain Eukaryota; kingdom Metazoa; phylum Chordata; class Mammalia; order Primates; family Cercopithecidae; genus Mandrillus; species Mandrillus leucophaeus. The sequence continues at coordinate 3,410,408 of NW_012100987.1, forward strand.
TCTCCCACCTTAACCTCCCGAATGCCAGAAACTACAGGCACATGCCACCACGCCTGGCTAGTCTTTGTATTTTTTGTAGAAACAGAGTTTTGCCGTGTTGCCCAAGCTGGTCTCAGACTCCTGAGCTCAAGTGATCTGCCCACCTCGGCCTCCCAAAGTGCTGAGATTACCCCCAATAAATTCTTTACACCCACATACACAAGGTTCAGTAAGATATTTAAAAAATTGCTCTTTAATGTCACTACAGCATCATTTTTTGATTTTGTTTTGTTTTTTGTGTTTTTTTAGAGACACGGTCTCGCTGTCACTCAGACCGGAGTGCAGTGACACGATCATAGTTCACTGCAGCCTCAAACTCTTGGGCTCAGGTGATCCTCCCGCTTCAGCCTCTGGAGTAGTTGAATTACAGGCATGCACCACCACACCCAGCTACAGCATCATATTTAAAGGAAAATATAAAATAGACATGTTTCATAAGATCAAACAGAAGCAAACTCAATTTTTTAAAATATAAAATTCACATAATAGGCCAGGCACAGTGGCTCATGCCTGTAATCCCAGCATTTTGGGAAGCCAAGGCGGGCAGATCACCTGAGGTCAGGCGTTCGAGACCAACCTGGCCAACATGGCAAAACCCCATCTCTACTAAAAGTACAAAATTAGCCGGGCTTGGTGGCGGGTGCCTGTAATCTCAGCTACTTGGGAGGCTGAGGCAGGGAGAATCTCTTGAACCCAGGAGATGGAGGTTGCAGCAAGCTGAGATCACGTCATTGAGTTCTAGCCTGGGTGACAGAGTGAATCTCAAAAATAATAATAATAATAAAATAAAATTCACATAATAATACCATTCAGTCTATCCAAATTCTTAATAAAATGGTTCTGTGATTTTTTTTCCACTACTGCTATTATAAACTGGATGGTATTTATATACATTTCTTTATTACTTCAGAAGTATATGTCTTATATTTATTCACATCATCATCATTCAAATTTAAATTCTTGTCAATTTTTAAAACTAGAGAATTTGTCTTCTGATAGCTGTTAACTGCAGTACAGAACACCATCGCTGGCTATAAATTAAATCTTACCCCCTTAAAACCAGATTTTGTTGAAGAACTACAGGAAGAAAGACAGTGTCACATATTCTCTCCACAAGCTCTGTATTTGGTGAATTTTGCTTTAAAATATTCTAATAATGCTGAATATTAACTACAGGTTGTAATTTGATATCCATGACTTTGTAACAATTGGCATAACAGTCAGAAGCTGTCTCCAAAGAAACCAACCAATGGTCCAAGAACAGGAACACAAAAACATGGGCTGAAATTCATGCTTAAGATACTTTCTTTGTAATACTTCCAAAGATTAGCATGAAGAAGTGACCCTGGAAGAGATAAATGGACAAGGAATTTACCCCTATTTAAGAGATGAAAAATATGTGGACTACAAAATAGTCTCCTGACCAGAAAGTCACATAAATTGTTGGATACATGACTGGGATAAGAACTCAGTTCTCCATATTCCCGGCACCTGCCACAATAACATGCAGGGAAAGGACATTAAAAAATAGAGACGGGCTCAGTTGTCACTCGCACACACCCTCCGAGAAGCCAGTTGCAGTGGCTCATACCTGTAATCCCAGCACTTTGGGAGGCGAGGCGGGCGGATCACTTGAGGTCAGGAATTTGAGACCAGCCTGGCCAACATGGTGAAACCCCGTCTCTACTAACAATATAAAAATTAACTGGGCATGGTGGCAGGCACTTGTAATTCCAGCTACTTGGGAGGCTGAGGCAGGAGAGTCACTTGAACCCCAGAGGTGGAGGTTGCAGTGAGCCAGAGGTTACAGTGAGCTGAGATGGCACTGTTGCACTCCAATCTGGGTTACAAGAGTGAAACTCTGTCTCAAAAAAAATAAAAATAAAAATAAAAAATAAAATGCAAAGAAAAAAAGACAAATCAGTCAGGCATGGTGGCACAAGCCTGTGGTCCTACCCAATAGGGAGGCTGAGGTGGGAGGATTTGCTTAAGCCTGGAGGTCGAGGCTGCAGTGAGCCCTGATCATGCCACTGTACTCCAGCCTGGATGACAAAGCAAGACCCTTCTCAAAAAAAAAGACATAAAGTGAATATTTTTTATTTATTCTATTTCTAATATTTATCTATATGTTTAGCCGGAATATGTTTATCTAAATCTCTGTTTGGTTTTCTTTAAGTATGAACCTGAGAAATGCTTTTTTTGTGTAAAAGTAAAAAGCAACATTAATTCCTAAATGTAGTCAATTATTTGGGGTTTTTTGATTGATTGTACTCCATATAACATAAATTCTGTGTTTTTAAAAAAGAGTAAAACTAAGCAATACTTTGTTATAACAATAAAATAACTTTAGACAAAGCAGAGGCCACAATCATAATAATTTTTCAACCTTCTCTGTGTATTTCTTAATATAACATTTAACTAGTTTATTCTCAGTATTTTTTTTCATTTGTTATAATTCAGTAATGGGCTGGGCGCTAGGAAAAACAGAAAATGAAACATGGTCCTAATAAATTTAAATTTGAAATGCTAAAATGGAATGTCCCGTGAGTGCAGTTTTTATCCCCTCAAAGCAGGGCTCCTTTTGATGTCATGGGAGAGTTCAGAGAGCAGGGATACACGGGCAAGGAAGAAAAGGAGAACAGACGGACAATGACTAGAAGTTGGCATCACATTTCAAAACTTGGGTGCTGAATTGCTCTTGCAGCCCTAAAATTATATTCTGAAATACAAGAACCTGCTGATTCTGAATATACTTGAAAGGAAAAAGGCTAGGACCTCCAACCCTTGAGCACTTTCATTGATAATCAGTGGAAAGGGTTTAAAGGATCAAACCGAGAGGTCTTGAGATACGGGTAATATGTTGAATCACGTGAATTGAGATTAAAAAAAATGTAAGAAGCCACTTCTACATAAACAACACTCCAGAAAAACAATAGAATTAGGCAGAGAGAACACCGTAATGACACAACTTTGGAAAACAGTGCAAAGTGGCTTTTTCTAAACAAAATTTTTAGTACATCCGAAGCAGTTGTATTTTTAGCTGCAAACATACATAATAATAAACACCAGTGCTTGCTCCTCTGTCAATCAAGATAAAAAGTAGAAATTTATATTCTTGGTCTTTTGCTTCTAATTTTACAGGAAATTATACAATTTGTCCCAGATTGTCATGGAGTGTCAACGAGTGTCATGGAGCAAATTTGACGTGGCAGGCTCGCGACAAAATCACCAAATCTCAGGCCGATCATCTTTCCCACAACCATGGTTCCTCTTGGTTTGTCTAGTCCTTTCCAGGAAGACTTTGTCAGGGCAGAGGGGATTTTTACTCTTGAACTGTGCCTTCCAGGCAGATCCAAGGCTTGCTCTAAAGACTACATCGTCTTCTCTGCATCTCATTCCCTGCCTGGATGATTAGATTTGCTAGAGCTCAAGGTTCACAGAACCAAAACTTAGGGTGAAATATGTCCCTTGCAAGTTGAATTTAGGCTAGACCAACTCCAACTCCTGCCGGTAGGAGGTGTGTGAAAAGAACGCAGACCGTAGATTCAATCCTCAGGCAGCTGGATGCAATGCCAAGAGTTTCCCAAAACACTGGGAATTCAAAAGCATTCATTGGTGTCCCATATTGATAAGAAGCCATGATAGTGACTGCATGTTAAGCTCTTGAGAGAGAATGAGTGATTAAATCACACTAAACCATTTAAATGATAGGTTAGTAACAGGACAGGTATTTCTAGGTCCTGGCTGTACTGTGTAGTCATATAGGGAAGTTACAGCAAACTAGGCCGGCATGGTATTTCCATCTTGTCTAATTTGACCATTTAAGGTCTTCCACCTTGTCACCACCTCGGGGGACGGGGCAGGAGAGAGAGGGAGAATATAAAAGAAAAAAGAGGCTGGGTGTGATGGCTCACACCTGTAATCCCAGCACTTTGGGAGGCCGAGGCGGGCAGATCACCTGAGGTCAGGAGTTCGAGACCAGCCTGACAACACAATGAAACCCTGTCTCTACTAAAAATACAAAATTAG
>NW_012100987.1:3416190-3417150 GCF_000951045.1 Mandrillus leucophaeus
TCCCAAAACAACCACAAACAGTAAGTGTATGTCAGGTCCAGTCACCATCCTGAGTGCTTTACATACATTATCACATTTAATCTTTACAGTTACCTGTAGGGCAGGTATTACTTTCCCCCTCTACAGGTGAGAAAACAGGAGCTTATAAAGATTAAGTATCTTATGCAAGTCAATCCCATTAGTAAGTGGACTGAACTCAAATTTATGTGGCTGTGTTCTTAGCCACTATACTTCCTCATAAATCAGGTTCCGCAAAGGAAAAGCACACTCAGAGACGCGCTCTCAGACACGCAGGTTATTCACAGAATCAAGGAATCTTGGAGTGATCGTCCCTACTATATTTTGATTACCCCAATATTCCAGACATTAATTCTACTAAATATCTAGGCTCAGCTTTCTGTTAGTAAGTTTAGTGAGTGAGAAAAAGAAAGGTGCAAAAATAAGTCTATGTTATCACAGAATATCTTTTCGTGATATTCCCTGTACCTGTACACTTTTCTGGAAGAAGGCAGGGGAGAGAATAACTAAGTCAGCATCTCATAAGTAATATAAAATGAGCTCTCTGCTTCAACTGCAAATAAATCAGTTCTATGAGGTACCTCATAGCAATGGAATTACGCCTTTAGAATTACCCCCCATACATGGAGAAAGAATAATGGTGCTTATGAGCCCCACACCAGAGGAAATATTGGAATATGGTCAATAAAATAGTGATGTTTTTCTTATTTGCATACAGAGACTCTAGGACCATATATCAAAATTTATGAGCCTCAATTACTTAACGCTGGAGAGGCAAGTAAGTTAACCTCAACTGGGAAGCGCAGTCCCACAAACTGTGTATTGTCAAATGTACTTTCAAGGACACTAGGGACAACAGTTAGAAGCAGAAATTAAAGAACAAATTAGGGGCTGGGCACAGTGGCTCATGCCTGTAATCCCAACACTTTGGGAGGCTGAGGC
>NW_012100987.1:3424247-3425622 GCF_000951045.1 Mandrillus leucophaeus
TAGAAAAAGAGAATATTACTAAAGAGCTAAATTCTCATCTTCCATATCAGGAAGTAAGTAGACAATGTCTTAACTGAAAAATCTTGATATAGCACTATAAGTAATAAGCAGTTGCTTAGTGACGTGGCTATAATTCTCAAAAGCAACAACTAAAAGTTTGAAAGAAGATGCTTCTAAAGAACCTAAAAATGGAGAAAAGAGGCAGGCAGGTGAGAACTGATTTTCATACATCTTACAGAATTATTTAACTCTTTAAACCATGAGCATTAATAATTCTAATAAAAATAAAATGTTTTAAATTAAGGTGGATTTTCATCTTTTATACAAGGAAAAGTAAATGAAAGTCTAACGGCCTAAGAGGAGAAAAAAATTATCATAAACTGGGAGGTGTCTGAAAGTGAGCAAGTAAGGGAAAGACCATTTTAACTTGAAGAATGCATGTTTCGAAGCTGATAGACTTATCCTTTCCTCAGATATCATCCAAAGTCAACAAGAAAAACAAGAAGCAACAAAAACTTCTTCACCAGTGAAACCGATACACATCTATAGCCCCAAACAGTAAAATGCAAAGACCCAACGCTCATGAAGAAGCAGTAATTAGCACGGCCCAGAGCGGGAAGTGAAACCTAAGAGCCTAGACTAGAAGCTAGTATGTTGGTCCTCAGGCTCAAGAGTTAGAAGAATCAGATACTGAAGATGGTGATAGAGCGGGGGTTGCTGAAAAGAGAGGGCTTCACTGAAAGTCTACACAAAGAGCATTTGGACTCCAGACCCCAACTCTCCCCTCTGCAGTCAAGGGTCCACCCTCCCCACCTTCACAAGAGGCAGGAGGTTTATTCTCTGGAGCCACTGAACCAAGCTTGAGATGCCTAATCGTTAGGCAGTAGGCACTGTGTTGGGCACAGCTCAGGTGCTGAAAGCAAAGTAGAGGCATTAAGTAAAACTCTGTGTACAGAACCACATGATACTGGGCCTGGCCCAGTGGCTCGTGCCTGTAATCCCAGCACTTTGGGAGGCCGAGGTCGGGGAATCACCTGAGGCCAGAAGTTCAAGAGCAGCCTGGCCAACATGGTGAAACCCCATCTTTACTAAAAATACAAAAATTAGCCAAACATGGTGGTACGTGCCTATAATCCCAGCTACTCAGGAGGCTGAGGCAGGGGAATCACTTGAATCCAGGAGGCGGAGGTTGCAGTGAGCCAAGATCACACCACTGCACTCTGTACAACAGAGCAAGACTCAGTCTCAAAACAAAAAAAGAACCACATGATCCCAGCCCAGCTCCAAGGATGTCTGCAAACCTCTATGAAAACCTCTACTCCCTTCAAAAAGGAGCACCCAGGCACAGTAAGCGCTGTGAACACCCTTCCTACGG
>NW_012100987.1:3425672-3427076 GCF_000951045.1 Mandrillus leucophaeus
ACCCTCCCCACCTTCACAAGAGGCAGGAGGTTTATTCTCTGGAGCCACTGAACCAAGCTTGAGATGCCTAATCGTTAGGCAGTAGGCACTGTGTTGGGCACAGCTCAGGTGCTGAAAACAAAGTAGAGGCATTAAGTAAAACTCTGTGTACAGAACCACATGATACTGTGCCTGGCCCAGTGGCTCGTGCCTGTAATCCCAGCACTTTGGGAGGCCGAGGTCGGGGAATCACCTGAGGCCAGAAGTTCAAGAGCAGCCTGGCCAACATGGTGAAACTCCATCTTTACTAAAAATACAAAAATTAGCCAAACATGGTGGTACGTGCCTATAATCCCAGCTACTCAGGAGGCTGAGGCAGGGGAATCACTTGAATCCAGGAGGCGGAGGTTGCAGTGAGCCAAGATCACACCACTGCACTCTGTACAACAGAGCAAGACTCAGTCTCAAAACAAAAAAAGAACCACATGATCCCAGCCCAGCTCCAAGGATGTCTGCAAACCTCTATGAAAACCTCTACTCCCTTCAAAAAGGAGCACCCAGGAACAGTAAGCGCTGTGAACACCCTTCCTACGAAGCCCAGGAAACAGTCAACATCTCAGTGGCAACTATGATGCCCCAAAGACCAGAGGCCCATTCCCAAACATTTTAGACCGCCTACATTAGCCCCTTGTGTCCCCACCCCAACAAATGACACATTGCGTTTCCTAACAAGAGGTGGGTGGGGACCCTGGCCATTTTTCATCTTGTTTAGAAAAAAACAACACAGATGTATATTTTTCTCACATCCAAGCATTGTGGCTGTCACACTTGTCTTTGTTCAAACTATTTCTTCTGCCACAAGTGCCCTCCAGCCCCTCATCTTCCTGGTAAAATCTTCATTCCAAGAACATCCAGAAGGTTGTCTTCTTTCTCTAGTTTTCCTTTTTTCTCTTCCACTTGGCAGAATTAATTACTCTTGTATGTTTATTCCCATAGCTCTTTCAGCTTACCTTCAAGATAGCATTTTGTCCTACTGTACCCTTGTCATTACCTTGGGTGTGTGTATCTGTACTGGATTATGAACTCCTTGGTGAAAAAAAAAAACAAAAACAAAAAGCAATGTGTCCTATCCTTCATTGAATCGCCAATATCTCCAATCTCTTGGATCAAAGTCTGATAAGAATCAGCTAGTGCCATCAAAGGACTAGCTATCATCTTCAGGAATTCCACAAAGCCTGAGGAAGTGCCTATGTATTGGGAAAAATTAGCATAGTATACTCCGTGTAAGAATGCAACATGAAATATATTTATTACTTTTATGTAATAAAAAGCATGAAAGTTTCTTTTTTTTGAGACAGAGTTTTGCTCTTGTCGCCCAGGCTGGAGTGATAGGGCACGATCTCAGCTCACTGCAACCTCTGCCTC
>NW_012100987.1:3427541-3441189 GCF_000951045.1 Mandrillus leucophaeus
CATTCTTGGGGAAAAAATCACCGCCCAATCAATTCAGTAAACACTTTCAGAAAGCTTGGTCCTGAATAATAAACAGCATGGTTCTTAATAACTAACCCATTTGGATCATCTAGTTTCCCACATCAGAGGGACAGTTTTGGGAGAATAAGAAGAAGGGGAATTTAACAAAGCCCTTGCCAGCATCTTAGAAAGCACAGGACATGCTCGTAACCACGTGCTGGTTGTCTGACTACACAAGGAAGGCCTGGAAGAAGAGATCTCTAGGACTTTCTCTATGGCCTATGCTCTACGCCTTATTGTTAATAGCAGCAACTACTCTTAGTGTGTTTAGCCCTGGAGGATCACAGCAGACACCAATGAGAAACATCCCACTTGATATTGCCACAGTCCAGAGCAGTTGGACCCTTTCAAACAATTGTCTTTGACAATGAGCTCACCATCAAAAATCTTAACACCAGAGGAAACCAACATCCTTCCTGAGAGGGATGCATTAAATACACAGAAAGGAAGAATTTACAGTACAGGAAGTAGGAGTAACAGAACAATCTGAAACGGACTTTAAAATAAGTTTGGAGCTGGGCAAGGTAGCAAGAAGCTGTAGTCCCAACTACTGGGAGGCTGAGGCAGGAGGATTGCTAGAGCCCAGAAGTGCAAATTCAGCCTGGACAACATAGCAAGACCCTGTCTCAATTTTTAAAAGAATACAAAGGCATGCAGTGAAAAGAGTATTACATCATCCTGGACAAATCACTTTAAATGATATTAATAACTTTGTTTGAAATGTGTATACAGCTTGAGAAAGAATAGAATCTACAAGGCAAGAACAGGACATTATTTTTTAAATTATCTCCATATTTTTAAATGGACTAAATGAAATAGTAGAGATGAAAATATTGAGGCTGGGCACAGTGGCTCACACCTATAATCCCAACACTTTGCGTGGCCAAGGTGGGAGGATCATGAGGTCAGGAGTTGGAGACCAGCCTAACCAACACGGGGAAACCCTGTCTCTCCTAAAAATACAAACATTAGCCAAGCGTGGTGGTGCATGCCTGTAATTCCAGCTACTTGGGAAGCTGAGACAGGAGAAGCACTTGAACTCAGGAGGCAGAGGTTACAGTGAACCAAGATTGCTCCAGGCCAGGCGACAGAGTGAGACTCTGTCTCAAAAAAAAAAAAAGGAAAGAAAAAAGAAAGGACAATATAATCACTTGGATTTTCAATAGGTAGAACACTATTCTAGGGCCTGGTAGAAAGTATAGCTTTTAGACTCCATGTATATTCAGCTTATTTTATTTTATTTTTGAGACAGGTTCTTGCCGTGTCACCCAGGCTGGAGTTCAGTGGCACAATCATGGCTCACTAGAGCTTCAACCTCTTGGGCTCAAACAGTTCTCCCATCTCAGCCTCCCATGCAGCTGGGACTACAGGCACGAGCCACCCTAGTGTCATATTCAGCTAATTTTTCTTTTTCTTCTGCTGAGATGAAGTCTCACTTTGTCTCGAACTCTTGGTCTTGAACTCCTGGGCTCAAGCCAACCTCCCGCCTCAGCCTCCCAAAGTGCTAGGATTACAGGCATAAGTCACCACACCCAGACCCTGCATTCACTTTCAAAGAGTCTTTAACAGAGTTCTCCAGCCTGGATTCCTCACTAGGGTTCCTTCTCATACACCATTACCAAAAAAGTGTTGCATGCTACCATGTGACCGGCATTAAGCTGGAGAGGAGGGGAGTGGTAAGAAAAATGAAGGCCAGTCTCTGTCCTTGAAGAATTTACTGCTTAGTAAGAAAGTGATTTCTGTGAGAGACGTACAATAATAGAATATACTCTAATGATGAAACCTGTCATTGTAACAGTTACCACGTGCCCAGCTCTATATAAAATGCCCACCCTATTGCATTTTGTAATCCTCATAACACTGTAAGATCAGTATTATCATCCCCATTTTACCATGGAGAAAACAGGTGCTCAGAAAGTTACAGTAACTTTCTCAGGTCAAACGAGTAGTAAATTTTAGAGTTAGAATTTCAACCCATGTCTTCTGACCCCAGCACCACCTACCCACCTCCTCTTTTTTTGCTACACTTGGCTGCGTTTGCACAAAATGCTTTCAGGGACTCGCTTCAACAGCACATCTACTCAAACTGGAACAATACAGAGATTAAGCATGACCCCTGCACAAGGATGACACGCAAATTCATGAAGCGTTCCTTAAAAAGAAAACAAAAAGTAAAGATGCTTTCAGAGCTTGCAGGAAGGAGAAATGGTTTGACCTCATAAAAGTCTCCGTCTTCCTCTTAACAGGAACCATTTTTTTCTACACCATAATAAAACAATCATCACTCCGGGCATAATGTTTTGTCTAAAAAGTCAATAAATTATACATAAGTCATGGTTCCAACTTACAAGGAGCTTCTACTTTAGATAGAAAGTGAAGGGAAAACTATATCATGTGTAAATATTATAATATGTAAATAATATATGTGTAATGTATAAAAATGAATGCTAGGAAGAACAGTAAAGATAGTCAAATAGTCAAAGAAAGCAGCATGAAGGAAAGGATAAGAGAAGAAAAGCAAAGGAGTCAAAGAAGAATAGAAAGATCGTAGTGGGCTGGGGCAGTGGCTCACGCCTGTAATCCCAGCACTTTGGGAAGCAGAGGTGGGTGGATCACCTGAGGTCGGGAGTTTGAGACCAGCCTGGCTAACATGGTGAGACCCCATCTCTACTGAAAATACAAAAATTACCCGGGCATGGTGGCAGGTGCCTGTAATCTCAGCTACTCGGGAGGCTGACACAGGAAAATCACTTGAACCTGGGAAGCAGAGGTTGCAGTGAGCGGAGACTGAGCCACTGCACTCCAGCCTGGGCAACAAGAGTGAAACTCCATCTGAAAAAAAAAAAAAAATCGTAGGGAAGTCGACTCAAACGTTTGGGAAATTTAATCCGTGTGTTCACATGAACATTGGCAGTTTTTCAATCCTGGCTCTTCTATTTACCAACTATTTGAAAGGTATTATTAACCTCTGAACCCCAAGTGTCAATTTCTTTATCTCTCAAATGAGGCGAAGAATTCCAACTTACAAGGAGCTTCTACTTTGTATAGAGAGAAAGTGGGGGGGGGGGGGAGGCGGGGAATTATCTCATGTGTAATTATTATATTTATATAAAATCTATGCAATATAAATATTATGCAGGCTTTTGTCAGAACTAAATGAGATAATTTATGTGACATGCTCAGTGCCCTACACATCCTCAGAAGTCAACAAATGTCAGAAATATGCATGTATATTATTCCATCAAAAGCTGAGAAATTTGAGAGAAATGTAATTATAGCCTTCTAGAACATGAAGAGTTTTGAGAGAAAAGATGATAACTGTTTTCCATGTTCACAGAGGAGATAACCAAAAAAAAAAGGATTTAAATTAATACGATAGGAGTATCAGAGGTTGGAATACATTTCAGAGAGTTGGAAGAGGGGCAGGTTATTAAATGAGAAGAGATTGTTGTCTCTTTGGACACATTTTAGAGAAGGCCTTCATAAGGCAGGGGGGATAGATTCCTTCTAGGACTAAGATGATAGGATTCTGTGAATATATAAGTTGGTATTTGCCAATAAAAACTTCCTCCTGTGTGGCCCTTTTTATCCAATAATGATTTCCTGCTCTACTTTGGCTGCCAAATGTATCCAAAATGTAATCAGTGTGTAGATTCATAAGTGAAACTGCAAGCTTTAGAAATCATGGCTAATGCTCTAATCATTTGTAGTAGAGTTTTAAAGCCAGCCAGTGTTTAAGGGGTCTTGGGTTTTAAACTCAGCTGTAGTTTTGTTTTAACCTTTTCTCCTTCCAAAGCCTCAGATATCAGCAAGAATCCTCTTCTTCAAGCACTTTCTTTTCTCATTAGAATTACTCCCAATTTCATCTTGAGTCAAAGTAAAATTTCACAACCTGGGCCTCCAGGGTGTCAACCAAATTAAACCACTCCTCCACAACCTAATTCTCGAACACTTTTTCTAACCAGGAAAAACTACTAACCTCTGTTAAGCGCCACTTCAAGAGCATCAGCTGCTCGGCCTTAACGCTTTGAGATGCTGAAGTTGAGACAGGCTGACCTGGCAGAGTCCAACCAAGTGAGGCAAGGAAGGACCCAGCAGCAGGCGCAGAAACTGGACTTCCAGGCACTAGGTTCTCTCTGGAACTAATTTGCCTGTGACCTAAACCTTCCCGCTTTGAATGCGCAAGTCCCTGAATCTAGTTTGGCAGGCTGATAGCTGCCTCCTGTGTCTGCTTCTCTTATTTCCTGCTTTTGCTTAATCCCAGTCCTAACCTCTGGCTCTCTAGCAGCCCCTGGAATACCCTCACTTCCAGTCCTGAGGGCCCCCTGGTATTCCTGATTTTGGAGCTTAGAATGGCTAGGAAGGAAGATTTCACGCCAGCATTTTCCACATGCCTTCTACACGACGCCAGTGTAGACATGCTCCTCAGACTAAATTCTCTTGCAGATTCACTATGTGCAATAGCCCCACAGAGGTCTAGGACACCCTAGAGGACACCACAGAGGTCTAGAAATAAAGGGAGAGAAAATTACCTGTTTTTAACTTTGTCTAACCCAGGGTTTTCCTAACTAGACTGAATGGCTATCCTCTGGCCAAAATGTTTACTTCTCCCATATTAATCTCCTCCATCTAAATAGTGATTTAGGATTCATACTGGGCTCAAACCTTGGCTCTAAGACATACCACCTCTGGGTCCAAGTCACAAGTTCACCTCTTCAACCACAGTTTCCATATCAGGAGATCAATGCTAACATGAGTTTATATCAGTATTACCTTGGGTTGTTGTGAGAATAAGATGCCTTTCCAGCATGTAGTAAGCTGTCATTAAAAGCTCTACTTTTACTTATTTCTTTCCATGTCCACCACAATCCTTCTAGATAAAGTTCTACCCACTGTAGATTACAGTATCCCATTCCGGCCAGCCTCCCTGCTCTGGGTGTCTTCTCTGCTCCGGTAATTCCTGCATGCTGTTGCCAAAGAAGCGTTACAAAATACTGCCTTTATCAGGTCCTATGTTCTTTTATCTTTTCTTTTCTTTTCTTTTTGTTTTGTTTTGTTTTGAGATGGGGTCTCGCTCTGTCACCCAGGCTGGAGTGCAGTGGCACAATCTCCGCTCACTGCAACCTCTGCCTCCCGGGTTCGAGCAATTCTTGATTCCCTGGTCCAGCTACTCGGTTCTGCCTCTCGAGTAGCTGGGATGACAGGCACCCACCACTATGTCCGGCTAATTTTTGTATTTTTAGTAGACACGGGGTTTCACCATTTTGGTCAGGCTGGTCTCAAACTCCTGACCTCAGATGATCCTCCCAGCCCCAGCCTCCCAAAATACTGGGATTACAGGCATGAGCCACTGCACCCGGCTGGGTCCCTATGTTCTGCGGTCTTTAAAAATAAGTGGGCCAGGTGCAGTGGCTCCATGCCTGTAATCCTAGCACTTTACGAGGTCAAGGCAGCAAGATTGCTTGAGCACAGAAGTTTGAGATCAGCTTGGGCAACATAGCAAGATGCCATCTCTACAAAAAAATTTAAAAATCACCAGGCATGATGACATATGCCTGCAGTCCCTGCTACTGGGAGACTGAGGTAGAAGGATCACTTGAGCCCCAGGAGTTTGAGGTTATAGTGAGCCATGATTGCACCACTGCACTCCAGCCTGGGTGACAAAGTGAGACCCTGTCTCGTTTAAAAAAAATAGAAGAAGAGGAAGAAGAAGAAGAAGGAGGAGGAGGAGAAGGAGGAGGAGGAGGAAGAAGAAGGAGAAGAAGAAGAAAAGAGAAAAGAAAAGAAAAGAAAAGAAAAGAAAAGAGAAAAGAAAAGGGATTAAATTAGGTCCAAACTCCTATGTCTGACTATGAAAGTTCTCTAAATTCTCTGTTCTTCTTCCTCCCTGCCTGGCCACCAAAGCCCCGCATTACCAGAGTCAAGTCTCCCTCTCTACCCTATCTTCCAACACAAGCACACTGTCCCTTCATATACTGGTCCTATGGAAAACATGCTTTTTTTTTTTTCCTTATTTTTTTTGTTTGTTTGTTTTTTTAATTCTGGGCTGGGCACAGTGGATTACGCCTTTAATCCCAGCACTTTGGGAGGCCAAGGGGGACAGATCGCTTGAGCTCAGGAGTTCCAGACAAGGCTGGACAAAATGGTAAAACCCTGTCTCTACAAATAATGCAAAAATTTGACAGGCGTGGTGGCAAGTACCTGTAGTCCCAGCTATGTGGGAGGCTGAAGTGGGAGAATGGGTTGAGCCCAGGAGGTTGAGGCTGCAGTGAGATCATGCCATTGCACTCCAGCCTGGGCTGGACCCTGTCTCAAAAAAAAAAAAAAAAAAAAAAAATTATCTGAATTGTTGTGGGTATATGGTGGGTCTATATACGTATGGGGTTCATGGAAAACGTGCTTCTTTAATTCACCTGTTTAGTGAAGCGTTCCTGAACTACACTGGTCCATGTAGACCACTTCCTTCTTTCAACGTCCTGTGGTCTGTTCCACACAATTTAGCCCTTAATTATATGCTGTCTTCCATACTCCACTAATTGTTTCCTGTATCTTAGTTTCATCTTCTCAAATACATTGTAAACAACTTGAGGGCAGGTACCACATCGCACACTTTTCTTCTTAATAACCCGAAACAGGCACACGAGTCAGGTGCTTAATTCGTCTTTGTCAATTAACTGAAAGTTAGTCTAACCAGACTGCCAAGGAGAGATCACAGGGCTTGTACATAATTGGTCTACACACCCTGAAAGACCCTCAGGTAACCCACGCTTCTTACATGTATGTTTTTGTTGAACCTAATTTACCTGTTGTCTAAATATTCCCATGCTTTAGCAACCTTTCAGCAAATCGATTTGGGGGTTGAAAATATTGATATTCCAAGATCCACATCCCCTGTGACTTGTTTATAAATAGTAATGAGGGATGAGAGCCCAATTCAGCTTCTCCCAGCTCTTTTGGGAGCTGCACTTCTGTCTTGGGAAGTTTATGCAAATGATTCAATGAGTTGGTGGGAGACTTAATTACTCTCTAGTGAAAACCAGACTGCTCATTACCATCTGTTTCTTCAAGGAGAGCCAGCCACCACACAGTAGTCTGCTGTAAAGCTGCAATCCCAGTGGTAAAGTACTTTGCCATCCTTGGATGAAAGGAAACCTACTGGTCGAGACACTATTATTATTGTCATAAATAATGGTGCTTTGTATTTTATCAAAGGAGCTCAGAGTGACTTGCAAACATCAGCTAATTAATCCTTTAAAAAAAAAAAAAACCTGTGAAGTAGGTAAAAGGGAGATATTATTATCCCCATTACATGGCTAGGGAGACTGAGACACTGATGAATTCATCGACTTACCCGAAGTCACATGTCAGAGTCAGAAATAGAACCCAGGTCTCCCGACACCCACTTTGAACAGACCACACTGCTTCTTGTGATGTATTAAAAAAAAACAAAGTTTGATTTATGACATATAAAAATAAATCTTGAGAAATTAAACCACATCTAACCTTTCAATAACTGTCATGTAATAAAACAGTAGACATGGGAAAAACAACATCTTGAAGGAAAGATGCGTGGGTAGAACAGTTTAATAAATACAATGCTTTAATCAAAACTTTCCAAAAGGAACTAGTGACTCTTTAAGGAATCTGATATTTAATCATTGCTGTTCTAATGGTTTAAAACAAAGAGGTATAATCCACTGAGTTTTAAACAGAAACTTGTCTAACAAGTTCTATACTTTATTTTTGAACTCTATTTCCTTATTTTCCCGTGTTCTCAAGAACATTTTTAACGTTTATCCATGTGATGCAAATGTCACGTGGAAGATATAAATACTACTCTTCAGATATTTTGCATTTTTCCTGATTCAAAGTCATAGTTAATATTAATGCAATTCAAAAAATTGACGAGAAACTGTGTCTCCAAGGAAACTGGTGCAGGAGAGGGAGAGAGATATGAATCTGTGATTTGATTAATAATTAGACACTCTGCCATTTTGTCACTCTCCACATCATCCACGAATATGCCATCATGTCCACTGCAGAGCCAGCAAATCTCCAAATAGCCGGAAACCTCTAGCAGGTGACTCTAGGCGAGTTTTTTGTTTTTTTTGGGTTTTTTTTGTTTTTTTTTTTTTTGAGACAGAGTCTAACTCTGTTACCCAGGCCGGAGTGCAGTGGCCAGATCTTGGCTCCCTGTAACCTACGCTTCCTGGGTTCAAGCAATTCTCCTGCCTCAACCACCCAGGTAGATGGGATTACAGGCACCCGCCACCACACCTGGCTAATTTTTGTATTCTTAGTAGAGACTTTTTATAGAGAATTTTTAGTGACTTTTATAGAGAATTGCTTGGATTACTGTATCATCTCGTAAAAATTCTATGAAGCAAATACATGCTTCATAGAGTGCGATCTTGGCTCACCGCAATCTCTGCCTCCGGGTTTCAAGCGATTCTCCCGCCTCAGCCTCCCAACTAGTTGGGATTACAGGCATGTACCACCATGCCCGGCTAATTCTGTATTTTTAGTAGAGACTGGGGTTTCACCAGGCTGATCTTGAACTCCTGACCTCAGGTGATCCACCCACCTCAGCCTCCAAAAGTGCTGGGATTACAGGTGTGAGCCACTGCACCCAGCTTCAACAGAATTTTCTAGGAATGTTATTCAGTTTCCAATCAAGAAGAAACTTTCAGTCATTTCTTTTGACTAACCCATTGTGTCCATATTTAGACCCTTCTCTAGTGCTTATCACTAAAGTACCTATGTACTCAGGAAAAGATATTATAATGAAAATCACAGCCAGTTGTTAAGAAGCACTCCTGGGCCTATACACCAATGACCAGATTAAGGATGAGGACCTATGAACTTTTATCCTGTCACTCACCTATTGGATAGCCATGGGCAATTTACCTTACCCTATGTGCTCATGTTTCCATTTAAAAGAAGAAGAAGGAGGAGGAGGAGGAGGAGGAGGAAGAGCAGGAGGCGGGGGGAGGGAGGAGGAGGAGGAGAAGGAGGAGGAGAAGGATCCAAGTGCAGTGATTCAAGCCAGCAATCTGGGAGGCCAAGGCTGGCAGATCACCTGAGGTCAGGAGTTGAAAACCAACCTGGCCAACATGGTGAAACTCCGTCTCTACTAAAAATATCAAAATGAGGCCGGGCTGGGTGGCTCACACCTGTAATTCCAGTACTTTGGTAGGCTGAGGCGGGTGGATCATGAAGTCAAGTGATCGAGACCCCGGCCAATATGGTGAAATCCCATCTCTACTGAAAATACAAAAATTAACTGGGCGTGGTGGCGCATGCCTGTAATCCCAGCTATTTGGGAGGCTAAGGCAGGAGAATCGCTTGAACCCGGGAGGCGGAGGTTGCAGTGAGCCGAGATCACGCCACTGCACTCCAACCTGGCAACAGAGTGAGACTCTGTCACACACACACAAAAAAATCAAAACAGTACTTTTACTAGTGAAAAATATGTTAGGCATTTGTGGGGCTAACTTAGTTCAAGTGCCTGAAAGCCTTTACAAAATGGATGTTTTATGCAAAAACAAAACAGAAAGAAGAAAGAAAAAGTCACATTAGTGCCAACAGATACTTCATCACCTTCAGCTGCTTGACAATATTCTTTATAGGATACCTTCACCAGTCAACAATAGAAGAGCAATATCTCCAAAATACATTTAAATCTATAAAAGGGAACTGATAGAATCTACTGCTTCAAGCAAAATCAAATATAAAGGAACTGACAACATTCCACTTCGAAAATAAAATTTTTGTTACTATGGGCTTATCTGTTCTAATTCCCACTCTTTGCTGATAAAAAAGTAACCCATCAGGATTTAAACATTTCTTCAAACCAAGCAACCTGCTGAACAACTTCTTAATGTGCCTATCAATCATCTGGTGATAAGAAGAGTTTGCATTTATATTAGCTAGTTGCTAAAATAAATATGAGTTACTATAACTAACTCAATCAACAATGGGACCTCAGAGGTCAGCAGAGAAATAATCAAACAATAAGTATGAATAGGTTGTTAATTTTTCTGATTAACAAATGTTCTCCTTGTCATAGGATGTTAAGAGCTGCTTAAAGCGCTCAGGTAAATTTAGAATGTATGTATTTACCTTGGAGGGGTCTGTGTGCACACTCCCAGTTAGAAACCCATGAGCCTATAAGTTTTGCAAACATCAGGTTTTGCTTTCGGAAAATATTTCTCTATATGGCATTTATTTTTAACAGGCTCCAGTACTGCAACTGATAGAAACCAACAGAGATCAAATAAAATCCCAACCCCACTTTTTAAAGATATTCATACTAGACTATTCCAAAAGGATTTTAGAAACCAATTGATGTGTTAAAACTTGATAATTTTGTCTTCCCAATTAGAATTACATTATTTACCATGGAGGGGAAGGAAGATACTTGGATCCTGAGTCAGGATTTGTCCCCCTCCAAACAATCAACGTCAACTGGAGAGCTGAAGGGTAAGGTCAAAAAGTTGATCATATCTTATTGTCATCACACATTTACAATCTGACCAAAATGTAAGATCTAGGTTTCTACTGCTCCTGATTCCTCATATCTACTCCTACTTTCCCATTTTAAACCCAGAGAAGTACAGCAGCAGTAGCAAATAACGTTCAGATGCAAAATAGAGCGGTGAGGGTAAAGGTTTGGGGGTTAGGCAGTGGAATTAACAAAAGGAAAACAATAAAGGAAGCAAACAGAAATGGGAACTGAAAGTATCAGTGATGAATAATTTCGGCCGGGCGCGGTGGCTCACGCCCGTAATCCCAGCACTTTGGGAGGCTGAAGTGGGCAGATCACGAAGTCAGGAGATCGAGACCATCCTGGCTAACACGGTGAAACCCCATCTCTACTAAAAATACAAAAAAATTAGCCGGGCGAGGTGGCGGGCGCCTGTAGTCCCAGCTACTTGGGAGGCTGAGGCAGGAGAATGGCGGGAACCCGGGAGGCAGAGCTTGCAGTGAGCTGAGATCACGCCACTGCACTCCAGTTTGGGCAACGGAGAGAGACTCTGTCTCAATAAATAAATTAATTAATTAATTAATTAATAATTTCTCCCTTTAGTTTAGACACATAACTTCATTGCGATCCCAAATTCTAACGTTTTTAAACAGCTGGTTGGTTTAGCCTTCTCTTGGCCATAATAATTTATCATGGATTTTTAGGGCTAAATAAAAGAATGAATGGAATGAATGAATTGGATGAATGACAGTGGTTGACTTCATGTATTGATGCTTGAGGCATCATTGTAGATTCCTGCAGAGAAATTCAGATGGACAAAATACCCCTCCTTTTAGAAACATGGGCTCATTGCAAGCATTTAAGAGTGGTTGGGATTAAGGTCTCAGAAATACAGAAAACTGAAAAATGTGCCACGTTTCATGTATAAAGGAAGCAACTGACACAAAATGACTGTTAAATGCCTAGCTATGAAAGCATAAATGTCATTAGACAGTCAGCTTCTTCTCTGGAAACTAGATTTTAATAGGTTTTTGATTGTCACTTTTCTTCTTGTTTCTTTATTACTCACTCCTTGGAGGGATTTGCTTTCAAAAGGATTTGCTTAAATTTCCCCCTCAAAATCCAATTTGCAAATACACCTGCAATTGAATTTTCAATATGCACAGTCACACAGGTGCTATCTTTTGCATGCGAAAGAGTCCAAGCTAGTAAGTCTGCCCAGGGTAACCCAGCTGACCCAGCCACACATCAGAGTCCAGGGGACTGATTCCTGCAGCAGGGAAAGGAATGGAAGAACTGAGGCCACTAGTTAGCTCCCCGGGGCTGAACGTCGACTTGGAGTGAATTTGGAATTATAGACATACCTTCCTATAATTTAAGTGTTGGGCCTGAACTCTGAATAAATAGATCGAATTTAGGTTTCAGTTTTACTGGAGAAAAATCTGTCCAGAAATTTTTTTCCCGATACTTGGGAAAAAAATATGAGTTGAAATGACCATGGACTATTGAATCCACATTTTTAAACTGTTTTCTGTAGCAGTTCAAAATGATAAACTCTGATTGTGCATATCCAGTCACTGTTTTCATCAGTCAACGAATATTTTTGAATGCCTAGTATGTGCCTAGCTTGCATCAAGAGCAGAAAGAAATAAAAGGAAGCACTGATTTCAGTGAAGAAGGCTGAATTATATCTATTAATAACCAAATCTGTGTAGCACAGATTCAACCTAGTTGTTAGAAATGAAAAGCTATATAAAACAACTTAGGATTCCGTTGCAGTAAGAACCTTATATAATCTTAGAGGAAAACAGGGCTATCTTTTAAATTTTATTTAAAGCTAAGCATACAGTTGGCATTTACTAACTGAATTATAGTAATTTTAAGCACTGGATTTTATTCCAACTAACTTTATTATTGACTAGGCCAGATTGACTATTAATTTTCAATTAATCTAACAATTACAAGAGTAGATTATAAAAGTATAATATTCCTACCCTTGAAACGTCCTACAACACTCCTGATTCAGAAGTCCTTTTTGGTGTTTGTTTTTTGAGACAGTGTTTCGCTGTTGTTGCCCAGGCTGGAGTGCAATGGCACGATATCGGCTCACCGCAAACTCCGCCTCTCAGGTTCAAACTAGTCTACTGCCTCAGCCTCCCAAGTAGGTGGGTACAGGCACGCACCACCACGCCTTGCTAATTTTGTATTTTTAGTAGAGATGGGGTTTCTCCATGTTGGTCAGGCTGGTCGCGAACTCCCGACCTCAGGTGATCTGCCCCACTAGGCCTCCCAAAGTGCTGGGATTACAGGCGTGAGCCACCGCGCCCTGCCTAGGAGTTCCTTATTAAAAGATGAAGATATATTTTTTTCCCTTGCTAATCAATAAGATAACACACTTTGAATGTTTACTTTCCCCTGTGTAGGTCTAAACTATAATGTCTGATATTTCCTAATTACAACCATTTCCATGTTTAGAATATTTTCTTTTTTTCCTTTCTCAAACTCCAAATAATTCCTACTTCCTTTCCCTGCACTATCCCTGCCCTGATACCAATAGTCTGGGGCACCTTCAGTTTTTGGTTTTTTTTCTTCTCCTATCCAGTCTATCCCCGAGAAGTCTTTTGTTTTGTTTTGCTTTAGAGACAGAGTCTTACAGTGTCGCCCAGGCTGGAGAGCAATAACATGATCTCAGCTCACTGCAACCTCCACCTCCCAGGTTCAAGCAATTATCCAGCCTCAGCCTACCAAGTAGCTGGGATTACAAGTGTGCGCCACCACGCCCAGCTAATTTTTGTATTTTTAGTAGAGATGGGGTTTCCACCATGTTAGCCAGGCTGGTCTTGAACCCCTGACCTCAAGTGATTTACCCATCTTGGCCTCCCAAAGTGCTGGGATTCAGGTGTGAGCCATGCACCCGGCTCCATCCCTGGGAAATCTTAAAATCTACGTTTCACACAAACGCCATTTTATATCACAGCAGTAAAATACCTTTGGTACCTAGCATTCAACAATAGCTTTGTGATTACAAGTGAGGGTGCGGGAGGGAGAGGAAGGCAAAGTGTATTCATTTCTCACATTATCCCAAAAAGAAATATTTTCTTT
>NW_012100987.1:3441689-3451648 GCF_000951045.1 Mandrillus leucophaeus
CTGAGGTGAGAGGTGGTCCTGGGATTACAGGCACATGGCACCATGCTCGGCTAATTTTTGTATTTTTAGTAGAGACAGGGTTTTGCCATGTTGGCCTGGCTGGTCTCAAACTCCTGACCTCAAGTGATCCACCTGCCTTGACCTCCCAAAGTGCTGGGATTACAGGCGTGAGCTATCGCACCCAGCCAATAGCCATTTCTTCATAGCATCTGGTTCAAGTTCAGATATTACCAAAAAGTTGACTATTTTCGTTTTTTTTTTTTTTTTCTTTCTTAGTTTTACTAGCAATGCTCTATTTAACACTTAAAAAGCTAAAATGGGCCAAGTGCAGTGGCTCACACCTGTAATCTCAACATTTTGGGAGGCCAAGGTCGGAGGATCACTTGAGGTCAGGAGTTCGCGACCAGCCTGGCCAACATGATGAAACCCTGTCTCTACTAAAAATACAAAAATTAGTTGGGCGTGGTGGCAGGCACTTGTAATCCCAGCTACTGGGGCGGCTGAGGCAGGAAAATCACTTGAACCTGGGAGGCGGAGGTTGTGATGAGCCAAGATCGAGCCACTATACTCCAGCCTGGGCAACAGAGTGGACTGTCTGAAACAAACAAACAAAAAAGTTTAAAACAATTCTAAAAACAACCGGATATAGTCTTTCTGTTTAGCTCACGTATTTTATTTTGTATTTATTTTATTTTTTAGAGACAGGGTCTCACTCTGTTGCACAGGCTGGAGTTCAGTGACCCGATCATAGCTCATAACTCATTGCAGCCTCAAATTTCTGGGCCCACCTCCAGCTTCCTGAGTAGCTGGGACTCGCCACCATGCCACGCTAATTTTTTTAGTTTTTCTAGAGACAGGGTCTCACTATGTTACTTAGGCTGGTCTCAAACTTTTGGGCTCAAAGGATCCTTCTCCCTCAGCACCCCAAAATGCTGGGATTACAGGCATGAGCCACCTGTGCCTGGCTAGCTTGCGTATTTTAATGTTGCTGTTATATCCAATACTATAAATAAATTCTAAGGTCTCCGCAAACCCTTGGGGCTGGTGTGTTTGCACATATTCTTACCTTACTCCTGAAGTCGGCCTCTATTGTTAGACTTATCACTCTCTATTGTCATGGATATCTGTCTATCCCACTAGATTGAGAGCTCTTTGAGGGCAAGACCTGTGGTTAGCATCAGATCAGGTTCTAAGGAGATAATTCACAGGTGTTTGGGGAGTGAGTAAATGAATTCCTTTGTGTTTGAGTGCACTGAAAGATTGTTCTCACCCACATTCCTCTTCCACTCCCTCTTTGATCTCCATATACCGTCTGATCTCCCTTCATTTTCCTGTGCGCAGCCCCCACTTCTCTCCCAGCGCAGCCCTTCCTCCTGACTTTCTGATCTCTCCGCTTGCAGTGCTGGAGACTTCAGGCTGGAAGCCTCGGGGAAGGCCTACCCTGGGTGGCTCACCACAATTATGTGAGTTGCTAATCTTGATGTCATTGCTTGTCCTTTGGATATCTAAGGTGTCCCACTAAATAAGGTCACTAAGTGACCTTTAAGATTCCTAACAATTCCAGGATTGTAAGATAAAAGAATTCAGGTCTATTCATTTTCATAGAAATTCCTGCTTCTGACACAAATGAAGTAGCAAGTCCTTGACCTTTAGAGTCAGTCTGCAAGTCAGCCATGAAAGGCATGGAGGAAAATGTAGGCTCTAAAGAGAAGAGTAAAAATACATAGACAACATGGATGGGTAGTCAGACTCACTCCCAATCTCTGCCAAAATTTGAACTCATCCTTCTCCCTTGTCCTTTTGCTTACCCTGGAAGGAATTTACACTAAATGTTTGGACTACCTGCCCAGGTATCAGAATTGCCTGGAACACTTGTTAAAATTCAAATTCCTGAGGCTCCTGCTGTACTCTTTGGAGACTGGGGGCAGCACACCCCAAATTCTGAGTCACCGAGACTGGAATGGTGCCAGGAATGCAGATGTTTAACTAGTTCCTCCAATGATGACACCTGGCCAGACTTAGAAACCAGGGACCTGGGGCAAGACTTACTAAAAAAGCCGAGACCTTACCTCCTCCAAGGCTCCTACAATCTGCCAGTAAGGAGATTTTGAGTAATTGAGGAGCTTTAACACTTGGCTGCTAGATTAAAGTGGGTTTTGGTAGAGTGGTCAGAAACAAATAGGAGAAGGCAAAGAGTTGAACTCAGCTGGGAAAAATCTAATGAGCTTTTTTTGTTGTTTTAAAGAATATACAATATGGCCAGGTGTGGTGGTTCACGCCTGTAATCCCAGTACTTTAGGAGGCTGAGGCGGACGGATCACCTGAGATCAGGAGTTTGAGACCAGCCTGATCAATATGGTGAAACCCTGTCTCTACTAAAAATACAAAAATTAGCCAGGCGTGGTGGCAGGCTCCTGTAGTCCCAGCTACTCGGGAGGCTGAGACAGGAGAATTGCTTGAACCCGGGAGGCAGAGGTTGCAGTGAGCTGAGATCACGCCACTGCACTCCAGCCTGGGCAACCGAGCGAGACTCCATCTCAAAAACAACAACAACAAAAAATTAGCCGAGTGCGGTGGCACATGCCTGTAATCCCAGTTACACGGGAAGCTAAGGCAGGAGAATCACTTGAACCCAGAGGCAGAGGTTCCAGTGAGCTGAGATCATGCCACTGCATTCCAGCCTGCGTGATGAGTGAAACTCTGTCTCAAAAAATATATAAAAATTAAAAAAGAAAAATAAAAAATATACAATATGATTTGGTGACACAAAGAGGCCTCCACAGGCTGGAGAAAGGACCCCATCCAAGCGTAAGCATCAGAAAAGGAGGCTGTGTTTGTCCGAATGAAGAGAAGGAGAGGGGTTTAAGAACATGGGAGCAATTACAGCACAACCACCAAATCAAACATGAAAAAATTGGAAGCCATTTTTTCAACAAAAATCTAATGAGCGGCCAGGCACGATGGCTCAAGCCTGTAATCCCAACACTTTGGGAGGCCGAGATGGGCGGATCACGAGGTCAGGAGATTGAGCCCATCCTGGCTAACACGGTGAAACCCCGTCTCTACTAAAAAATACAAAAAACTAGCCGGGCGAGGTGGCGGGCGCCTGTAGTCCCAGCTACTCCGGAGACTGAGGCAGGAGAATGGCGTAAACCCGGGAGGCGGAGCTTGCAGTGAGCTGAGATCTAGCCACTGCACTCCAGCCTGGGCGACAGAGCGAGACTCCGTCTCAAAAAAAAAAAAAAAAAAAAAAAAATCAGCACTCATCTGCCATGTTCTAAGGTGCTAAGCTTAGGTGCTCAGGGTTCAAGGCTCTCCATGCATGGTCCCTGCCTTAAAGAAGCATAACTCTGTGAAAACCTCTGATATCAACCAAAAGCAATTAAAACACATAAGGCCAACTTCATTTTACAGAAGGATATCAGGAATGGAGCATCTAGGAATTTCTCATTTAAGCTCCAGGATTCTGATGAAAAGGTTAACTAAATGAAAAGTTCAGACTGGGTGCAGTGGCTCACACTTGTAATCCCAGCACTTTGGGAGGCCCAGGTGGGAGGATCGATTGAGTCTAGGAGTTCGACACCAGCCTGGGCAACTTAGTGAAAAACTGTTTGTATTTAAAAAATAAAAAAAAAAAAAAGTTAATTTGAAATTTAAAAATTTTATCCACTGTCTTGTCCTTTAAAAAAAAAATACATACATAAAAATTTTAGCTGGACATCATGGCCATGTCGATAGTCCTAGCTGCTCAGGAGGCTGAGCTGGGAGGATCCCTTGAGCCCAGGAAGTCAAGGCTGTAGTGAACTGAGTGCACTGCTGCACTCCAGCCTGGGTAACAGAATGAGACCCTGTTTCAAAAAGAAAAGAAAAGTTCACTTCGTTTCTCTTGGTCAAAGAGGTAAAGGGAAATATTTTTTCCACAGTGCCTCAATTCATGTTTTTTTTTTTCATTTTTGAGATAGAGTCTCGCTCTGTTTCTCAGGCTGGAGTGCAGTGGTGCGATCTCGGCTCACCCACAAGACTGCAACCTCTACCTCCTGGGTTCAAGCTATTCTCCCGCCTCAGCCTCCTGAGTAGCTGGGATTACAGGCGTCTGCCACCACGCCCAGCTACATATATATATATATATATATATAGTGTGTGTGTGTGCGTGTTTTTAGTAGAGATGGGGTTTCACCATGTTGGTCAGGCAAGTCTCGAAATCCTGACCTCAGGATCCACCCACGTCAGCCTCCCAAAGTCCTGGGATTACAGGCGTGAGACACCGCGCCCGGCCCAATACATGTCTTTATCACCTTTCTCCCTTTTTTTTTCCTTTTCCTTTTGGTAGAGACAGGGTTTCCCCTTGTTCCAATTGATCTCAAGGGATCCACCAGCTTGGGCCTCCCAAAATGCCAAGGGATCAGCCAGCCAGCCTGGGCCTCTCACCACACCCGACTCTCAGATGTTTTTCAATAGGCTCCTGGTTTCCCTGACCCTGGCCCTTCCTGTAAACCTAACATAGTAATCCAAGATTAATTGTCCTTGTTCAAAAACGTTCCCTCGCTACCCAGTACAGAACAACACGAAACAAGTAAAAACAACTGAAAAAATTAAACTTGTGGCCGGATGCAGTGGCTCACGCCTGTAATCCCAGCACTTTGGAGGCCGAGGCGGGCGGATCACTTGAGGTTGGGAGTTTGAGACCAACCTGACCAACATGGAGAAACCCTGTCCCTACTAAAAATACAAAAATTAGCCGGGCGTGGTGGTGGGTGCCTGTAATCTTAGCTACTCAGGAGGCTGAGGCAGGAGAGTCGCTTGAACCCGGGAGGCGGAGGTTGCAGTGAGCGGAGATCGCACCATTGCACTCTAGCCTGGGCAACGGGAGGGAATCTCATCTCAAAAAATAATAATAAAATAAATAAAATAAAATTCAAGTTTAAAGTGTTTTAATGAATAGTGTTTTAATCAAATATCTATAACATCAATGATGTTCACTGTACACAGGAAAATCCTAAATAATTAAGTAGTATTGAATAATGAAAACAATTGAGAGAGGGTCTCTCCTTATAAGTTACAATGCCATCAGTCAGATTTCCATAATAACTAACATTTTACTGGGGGCTGTGTGCAAATGATTTGAACATAACATTTATGTCTGAAATAAAACTCTTCAATTGCTTCTTCCACCAAGGAAAAAAAAAAAAAAAAAAAAAAGCTGGGGAAAGAAAACATCTAATTTTAATGTAACACTAAATCCAAAGGCAGTACAGCTGTTTGGTTTTGGTTGTTTAGCTCAGCTGTTTTATTCTGAGAAAAGCACAGCTGCCTTTTGATGTTGTCTGTTATTCAAGACTGTACTTTAGGAGGGTTAAATGTATGAGAGCTCACAGACCACTGGTAGGTTCAGTTTCTCCTCTTGCTCTTGCTACAGTGCTATTTATTGGTCTTCCTTCTTTAAGTGTTAAAACATAGCCTGTGTTAAAACTTAAAGGCAAACTCTTTCCCTTAAATTTTGCCTTTCTCTCCAGAATCCTGCTCCCAAGAGCAGCACTGTGGGTGGAAAGAGAAGTTAGTACTTTTTTTAAGAACAATTTTCGAGAACGTATTCAGATTTAAAATGACTTTTTTTTTTTTTTTGACATGGGGTTTCACTCTTGTTGCCCAGGCTGGAGTACAATGGCGAGATCTTGGCTCACCGCAAACTCCGCCTCCCAGGTTCAAGCAATTCTCCAGCCTCAGCCTCCCAAGTAGCTGGGATTACAGGCACGCACACCATGCCCAGCTAATTTTTTTTGTATTTTTAGTAGAGACAGGGTCTCCCCATGTTGGCTAGGCTGGTCTCAAACTCCTGACCTCAAGTGATCCACCCTCCTCGGCTCCCAATGTGCTGGGATTACAGGCGTGAGCCACCACGCATGACTAAAATATATCATCCATATTTGGATGATATTTAAAAATTATTAGCCGGGCATGGTGGCACATGCCTGTAGTTCTAGCTACTCAGGAGGCTGAGGCAGGGGGATCCCTTGAGCCCAGAAGTTTAAAGCTGCAGTCATCTTTAAGTGGTATATACTAAAATGTATATATTATTTTCTTTTTTTTGAGATGGATGGAGTCTCGCTTTGTCACCCAGGTTGGAGTGCAATGGTATGATCTCTGCTCACTGCAACCTCTGCCTCCCGGGTTCAAGCAATTATCCTGCCTCAGCTCCTGAGAAGCTGGGATTACAGGCACTCACCATTACCCCTGGCTTACCTTTGTATTTTTAGTAGAGGCGGAGTTTCACCATGTTGGCCAAGCTGGTTTCAAACTCCTGACCTCAAATGACCCGCCCTCCTCGGCCTCCCAAAGTGCTGGGATTATAGGTGTGAGCCATCGCACCCGGCCTACCTACTAAAATATTTACAGATGAAATTATATGGTGTCTGAGGTTTGCTTTCAAATAATCTAGGGGAAAGAAGACAAGGAAGAGTTGGGAGTACAGGTAGATTAAGGCTGTCTGAGAGTTGATCATTGTAAAGAGGGTGAGTATTCATCATACTCTTCTATTTTTATATTTGTTGCAAACTTTCATAATAAAGAGGTTTGGTGGTGGTGGTTGTTGTTTTGTTTTGTTTTTTAAGACAGAGTTTCATTCTGTCACCCAGGCTAGAGTGTAGTGTTGTGATCTTGACTCTCCACAACCTCTGCCTCCTGGGCTCAAGTGATCCTCCCCGCTTAGCCTCCCCAGTAGCTGGGATTTATAGGCACCAAGTCACCATACCTGGCTACTTTTTGTATTTTTGTAGAGACAAGATTTTGCCATGTGGCCCAGGGTGGTCTCCATCTCCTGGGCTCAAGGGATCTATCTGCCTTGGCCTCTCAAAGTGCTGGGATTACAGGGTGAGCCACCACGCTCAACCCATAAAAAGGTTTTAAATATGATAAATTTAAAAACATAAATGTTTATATCCCTTGATCCCTGGTTCCTCATTTAGCGATCTATCCTACAGAAATACTCAAACACAGGCCAGGCTGCAGTGGCTCACACGTATAATCCCAGCACTTGGGGAGGCCGAGGTGGGTGGATCATTTGAGCCCAGGAGTTCAAGACCAGCCTGGGCAACATGGTAAAACCCCATCTATACAAAAATGCAAAAATTAACCAGGCACTGTGGTGTGCAACCAGCTACTCAGGAGGCTGAGGTGGGGGGATCACTTGAGCCTAGGATTTTGAGGCTGCAGTGAACTGTGATCACACCACTGCACTCCAGCCTGAGGAACAGAATGAAAGCCCGTTTCAAAAAAAAAAACATATGCACACATGGATGTATAAAGATGTTTCCTTTGACATGGTCTGTAATAGTAAATAACTGGAAACTAGATTCATGTCCAACAATGGAGGAATGGTTAAAATTAACTGTAATTCATTCAACTGCGTATTTGTATGACCTACCACCCCCAACTTAGAGTCGGTTAATAAAGGATAATGTTAATAAAAGTTAGAAGATACTACCTGTAAGGACACCGAATGACTTTCCAAGGAGGAAATCTTGAACTGAACAGAGGTCTGACAGGACACTGAGGGAAGGTGGCATGGTGCAATACCAAGCCCCTAAAAGGGGAGTAAATAATCTACTTGGAAATCTTACGGATAACTATGCCAGCAATCCCGATGACTCAGAACAGGAGAGTGCTGACAAACGCAGGGTGATGTCACCATTTCCTGCCTCAGGAAGTCGGCTAGAAGGGGAGGAGAGGCCTGTGGCAGGTATAGATCAAAGATCTGGAAGCATTGTTCTCTCCCTTTATTCCTGCCTCTCTGTAGGTATAATCACCAACAATGCACTTATTCCCTTCTCACAGTCGCTTGTCTTACTTGGCTTGGATGAAGGTTTTTTGAGTCGACAAAGCACTTGCTTGAGATCCTCCCGAGCTACAGGGTTTGATCTTGGCAGCTCTGATCCTCCACTATCCGTCAAGAGACAGTCAGGATTGGCGCATCTCTCTCCAGGCAGATGAACCCACTTACCGTGGTCTTACAGGGCTCACCTACTACTCTTGGCAGGCTCAGGCTGGCTGCACCCTGGAATAGATCCTGCCCTAAAGGGAGCCCGGGGAACCCTCTAGATGAGCTGAAAGCTGCCTTCACGTCCTGTTTCCTTAATTCCCAGATTCTGATGGACTTCCCTATATAGAGCATGCCTCTTGAAACAGGTATGCCACTGTGGAAGGAGTAAATGAGGGCCGGGCGCGGTGGCTCATGCCTGTTATCCCAACACCTTGGGAGTCTGAGATGGGTGGATCACTAGGTCAGGAGTTTGAGACCAGCCTGGCCAACATGGTGAAACCCTGTCTCTACTAAAAATACAAAAGTTAGCTGGGCATGGTGGTGCACACCTGTAGTCCCAGCTACTCGGGAGGCTGAGGTAGGAGAATCGCTTGAACCTGGGAGGTAGAGGCTGCAGTGAGCCGAGATCGCTCGACTATACTCCAGCCTGGGTGACAGAGTGAGACTCCAACTCAAAAAAAAAAAAAAAAAAGAGTCAATGAGTTCAAATCAGAACAGCCAGCTGTGTCTCTTACTAACTATGTTTCCATGAGGAAAACGAGTTCCTTAACCTTCCTGGGCGTTATTGTTCTCATCTATAAAATTGCTACAATAAGAAGCGAATTATAGGATTATAGTAAGGGAAGTCATGTGTGCTAGGCTCAAGGGCCTGACATGGTACCCTGGCAAATCGTATGTTAGTTATGTCAGGAAAAACTCCCTGGGTTTCAGCATACTGCGACCACCGACCTTACAAGATTACATCTAGTCACCTGACTGGTGACCCCAAATTCATTTGACTACCACTTTCCCCCAAAACAGCCCCTTGCTGTTTGTTACTACAGTTCTTCTCTTGGTCACTGTTTATTGTATCATCTTTGATTAATGTTGTCTATAGTCATGCTATGATGGCTACACCTCTCAAAGTAATTATAGAGGTATAGTGGCCAGGCACCGTGACTCACGCCTTGTAATCTCAGCACTTTGGAAGGCCAAGGTGGGAGGATTGCTTGAGCCAAGGAGTTTGAGACCAGCCTGGGCAACATAATGAGACCCTCATCTCTATTATTAAAAAAGAGAAAAAGAAAAAAATGAAAACAACATATAGTTATGGAAAACAAATTGTTGATTTTTTCAAAAAGAAAGACAGTATCACTTTCCTCTTTGCTAACACTCAATCCAGGAAGACCTGAGACAAGGATGCAGGCCCCCAAGTGTTCCAGCTCTTTGTTGCTTCATCTCTTACCAGTTACTGGGCCACACACATCTACTCAGGGAATAAGCCCCTTGCCAAGGTTCAGTTGCCACTGGGCCAGAGTCAGATTATCAGTAATGGCTACATACAAACTTATCTCCAGAACAATGTGTAGATCCTTGCTTTACATCTGTGTAATTAAATGTGCCATCCAGGGAAGGTGTTTTCCCCTAAAAAAACTAAACAGGCACCTCCAAAAATGAACTTAGGCCTTTAACACTTAACAGAAAAAAAATTCTACCTTTTTTTTGAGACATGGTCTTGCTCTGTGACCCAAGCTGGCATTGAGTGGTACCATCACAGCTCACTGAAGGCTCAACTTCCAGGGCTCAAGCAATCCCCCCACCTCAGCACCCCTGGTAGCTGGGACTACAGGGGTGCGCCACAATACTGGGCTAATTATTTTTACTTTTTTGTAGAGACAGGGTCTCCCTATGCTGCCCAGGCTGGTCTTGAACCCTTGAGCTCAAGGGATCCTCCTAGTGTGCAACAATTGAAACGGTAGGATTTAAGTTAACCATTTTACTATTTTTTTCTCTTTTTTCCCACTGATGTTTTGTATCTCTCTTACTTCCCTGCTTTCTAAGTATTTGAATATTTCTTTAAAATTCTATTTTATCTATCTCCTTTTTAGCTATGTCTCGTATTTTTTTACTGTTTTCTTGGAGATTACTATATATATTATATATA
>NW_012100987.1:3452607-3478224 GCF_000951045.1 Mandrillus leucophaeus
AGTAGAGACGGGGTTTCACCGTGTTCGCCAGGATGGTCTCGATCTCCTGACCTCGTGATCCGCCCGTCTCGGCCTCCCAAAGTGCTGGGATTACAAGCTTGAGCCACCGCGCCCGGCCTCTAATTTTCTTAAAGGAAAATATTCTTAGTAAAACGCCTGGAAGATCTACGTACTTTGTATCTATCTATCACAATATTTAGTTCCTTCTTACTACCCCCCGAGTAACTGGCTCTGCTTTTATTATTTTTAATTTTCAGTCTTTTAGACCTTGTTTATCTGATGCCATTCCAGGATTACACGTAGTTGAAAAAAGAAAAACAAAATAAAACATAAAATCTCTTCATTTGTTTCGCTTTTGGTCAAAACATTAGCATTGCCAGTAATGTCCTAACAATCACATTGTCAAGGCAGGAAACTAAACACGTCTTTCAACAAAGAAATACCTCACATTCTGATAGGTAAGCCTTAAGGGGAGGATCTTTAATGGTCTATTGGCCTTTTCAATTTTTATAACAATCTACTCATTTGGTGGACATTTTTATGACAACCAAGACAGCATTCAAGACATCTGGAGTACGGAATGCTACAATTGTAAAAGTACTCAATTAAAATTCTTATTTATGTTTGTGTAAAATGTATGAAATATTCTGGGGAAACAGGTTGGGAAGATAACTATCTTCCCAAGCTCCTATTACAGTGATGACAAGTGTAACTTGGTACTGCAGTTCTACAAAAGCTTTGCTTCTCCACCACCTCTTACAAGCCCTGCATAAGGTGAGACAGAAAAAGGAGTCTCGTCACTCACTCTGGCTCTGTCACCTGGGTTTTTACAGCTCCACAATTCACTTGAAGTCATGTAAGTTCAGGTGAATCCAGAACCCAAGAAAAATTAATAGTCAAAGAGGAATCAGTGACATTTTCAACAAAATGTACACTCACAAAGCCTGTTGTGTTTGGGGGGAAATTATTGAGCTTGTTTTCGTTATTTGTTTCTGGTTTTGTGTCATTTTTAAGAGAGGGGGAAGGAAAACCCCATTCTCTGGAGAAATAAAGAAATTCTGGCCAGATGGGGTGGCTCATGCCTGTAATCCTAGCACTTTGGGAGGCCAAGGCAGGCAGATCACCTGAGATTAGGAGTTTGAGACCAGCCTGGCCAATACGGTGAAACCCCGTCTCTACTAAAAACACAAAAATTAGCCGGGCGTGGTGGTGTCCACCTGTAATCCCAGCTACTCGGAAGCCTGAGGCAGGAGAATCACTTGAACCCTGGAGGCGGACGTTGCAGTGAGCCAAGATCAGGCTATTGCAGTCCAGCCTGGGCAGCAAGAGTGAGACTCTGTCTCAAAAAAAAAAAAAAACAAACAAACAAGTAAAGCTCTATATCCTTGACCACACAGAAACTGGCTGGGCGCAGCGGCTCACACCTGTAATCCCAACACTTTGGGAAGCAGAGGCAGGCTGATTACAAGGTCAAGAGATCGAGACCATCCTGGCCAACATGGTGAAGCCCCGTCTCTACTAAAAATACAAAAATTTAGCTGGGCGTGGTGGTGTGCACCTGTAGTCCCAGCTACTCGGGAGGCTGAGGCAGGAGAATCACTTGAACCCAGGAGGCAGAGGCTGCAGCGAGCCGAGATTGTGCCACTGCACTCCAGTTTGGTGACAGAGTGAGACTCTGTCTCAAAAAAGAAAAAGAAAATTTGCAGTACTTACCATCTTTTTTCATTTAGTGCTCTCATGTAGATGTCTCCTCAGGTAGACATAGGGATAAGATACTAATCTAATACACAATGATATGGGGGCCAGTTAATCATTGCATTTTGTTTCAAAGAGTTGTGACTTCTTAGATAAAATATTCTATGTAAACACACAAAGTATGTGATTAACTTTGCTCGTTTTAGGGTCAAAGAGGAAAAAAATCACTTTATTTCTTTTTTAAGTCTTTGTTCCTTTCAAGCACATAAGAGATTGATGTACTTAGCAAGGTATGTTCATTTAAGTCCGGAAGATCTCAGAGGTGGCCCTGAATCCTATTATACAGATCCCAGTGCAACCATTATTCAGCAAAGCAGTATTGTCAAAAACATTTTTCAATTTATTATATCTAAACTTTAAAATGCTCTCATATTGATTTTAAGGCATTTCCTACTGCAACACAGAACAATAGATTTTCAATAGCTTCTGGTGAGAATTCATGACCAGTGTTTACATTTTTTCACTCAGACTTAGATCACCCTAATTTGCTTAGTCTAAGGTACCTAACATTATGAGATATTTTTACAGATCCCTTTATTTAGTCAACATATACTTACTGAACATTTACTGTGTGCCAAGTCCAGCGTGGAAAATACAGAAACACAGAGGCAAATGATTCTTTCCTGTGCTTTTATTTCTTTTTTCTTTCTTTTTTTTTTTTGAGACAGAGTCTCACTCTGTCACCCAGGCTGGAGTACAGTGGTGAGATCTTGGCTCACCTCCGCCCCCGAGTTGAAGTGATTCTTCTGCCTCAGACCCCTGAGTAGCTGGGATTACAGGCGCCCACCACCACAGCTGGCTAATTTTTGTATTTTTACTAGAGACGAGGTTTCACCATGTTGGTCAGGCTGGTCTCAAACTCCTGATCTTGTGATCTGCCCGCCTCTGCCTCCCAAAGTGCTGGCATTACAGGCGTGAGCCACCACACCCGGCCCTCTGTTTTATCTCTATCTTTCATGTTAAATGGTTTGTTCAGATATCTGTTATTTCTTAGCTGTCCATTAATATTTATTCATTTTTATTTTTATTTTTTAAAATTTATTTTCGAGATGGAGTTTCACTCTTGTTGCCCAGGCTGGAGTGCAATGGCACGATCTCGGCTCACTGCAACCTTGGCCTCCTAGGTTTAAGTGATTCTCCTGCCTCAGCCTCCAGAGTAGCTGGGATTACATGCGCCCACCACCACGCCTGGCTAATTTTTGTATTTTTAGTAGAGACAAGGTTTCACCATGTTGGCCAGACTGGTCTCAAACTCCTGACCTCAGGTGATCCACCCACCTCAGCCTCCCTAAGTTCTGGGATTACAGGCATGAGCCACTGTGGCCTGTCATCTGTTAAAATTTAACAGCGAGGAACCAAAGAGTTGATTGGAAGCTCTGAGCACATGTGTGGGTCTAGTCATCTGTAGGTTTCTCTGTGAATGATCTGGCTGGGCCATTTTATTGGAGAACTTGGGATTTTCCATATATTTACTTATTTCTCTTGGACTGGTCCATTCCAAAGACTCTTCCAGCCTCCTGCCTTGATAAAGAGTTGGTCTCCAGCATTCTGGGAACCAAGGGAAGAAGAGAAAAAAATCTCAGCCTCCTAAACAATTTAAAGAGCCTTACCAGTTATCTTAAATTGA
Organism: Mandrillus leucophaeus; assembly: GCF_000951045.1. NCBI lineage: Eukaryota > Metazoa > Chordata > Mammalia > Primates > Cercopithecidae > Mandrillus > Mandrillus leucophaeus. The sequence continues at coordinate 3,455,990 of NW_012100987.1, forward strand.
GTTAATGCTATAGTTTCTTTTTTGAGGTCTAACAAATACACTATATTTTACATTATCAGAAGGTAATTTACATTAATTACTATGTTAATGAGTACATAAAACATTCATTTGCATAAAAAAGCTTAGCCTCCAATATGCATACATTCATTTAATCCTTCTAATTTTCTGTTTGGCATTCCTGCCCTCAACTGGGGCTGGTTTTTTTTTTTTTTTTTTGGAGACGGAGTCTCACTCTGTTGCCTGGGCTGGAGTGGAGTGCAGTGGCGCAATTTCGGCTGGCTGCAATCTCCACACTTCCCAGGTTCAAGCGATTTCTCCTACCTCAGCCTCCTGAGTAGCTGGGACTACAGGCGCCTGATACCATGCCTGGCCAATTTTTGTATTTTTAGTAGAGACAGGGTTTCATCATGTTGGCCAGGCTGGTCTTGAACACCTGGCCTCTTATGATCCTCCTGACTTGGCCTCCCAAAGTGCTGGAATTACAGGCATGAGCCACCGTGCTAGAAACTGGGGCTTGTTTATTCAGTTTAGAAATGCTGTATCTTTCCCCTCTCCAGAAAATAAGCCTTTAAATCCTCACTCTTCCACTGGGTGGGGACTGAGTATTCCCTATTCAAAGTGTGTTTTTGTTGGGGTTTGAAGAGAAGTGGGGAACTAAAGAATTAACAACTTAAACTGTTAACAGTCTTTTTTTTTGTTTTGTTTTAAGTTTATTTATTGCAGAACACCTCAGAGACTTTATTATTCCAGCATGTGTTGTGAATCTTCTAGATTTGGCAGGCCCTTATTTAACCATAGGGCCCTTTTCCTACAAGTGTGTCTGAGGAATTCATTTGAAAGAAATCCTGCGTTAGATGCTTACAATGGGTGAAGGTCTCTTGAAACTTTAGATAGCAAGAGGTGCCACCACTTGACTCCATGGCATGTCTTTGGAGGTTCCTGGGACAGTACTCAGGAGTTTGGGCACTGTCATCTTTATTCATCCAATTTTGTCCTGGGCAGGATCTTGCTGGTTGAAACAAAGTGATTTGGGGGTTCTTTCCTTCATGAAAGTAGCTGTTAAATAGTTCTGAAGGCTAGATCTTTACCTAGAAGTCTGTACGAGTTTCTATTCAATATCTATATATTCCTACTGTTTCTTTGTAAACAAACTATAGCAATTAGACAAAAATTGGGCAGTACGCCAAGTTCCAATTGGCGCGATTCTGTGAGTGGATATATGCATATATATGTATATGCATATATATATATAGAGAGAGAGAGAGTCATTCAATGTCTTTGGGTACCAAATAGCGTTAAGCTTTAACCTTCATATTTAAGAATATTACCATTTATATAATACCAAATGCCTTCATGGGACGACATGCACTGAAAGGGACAGATGGAATAAAGATTGCTGATTTACAAACAAAAATGAAACTTCTGAGTTTTCACGTAACAAAACTCTTCCAATCATATATAACTTTAATGGGATTTATTGTGCTTTTCTTTCTTTCTTTCTTTCTTTTTTTTTTTTTTTTAAGCTGAGGTCTTATTCTGTTGCTCAGGCTGGAGTACAGTGGTGTGAACACAGCTCACTGCACTGCAATCTCAACCTCCTGAGCTCAAGAGATCCTCCCACTCAGTCTCCAAGTAGCTGAGTCTACAAGCACGCAGCACACGCCAGGCTCATTTTTTAGTTTTTATAGAGACAGGGTCTCCTAGGCCCAAGCAGTCCTCGTGCCTTGACTTCCCAAAGTGCTGGGATTACAGGCATGAGCCACTGTATTTTTTGTCTTAATAGTCACTGTTAAAACAGTTATAAATTTCCAGGTTTTGTCACCTATCACTTCAGTGTGAGTAATTTTAAAAAAATCTCCCATTGATTAGTTTCACACTGTAGTCAAGAATCTAACCAAAGATAGAATTTGGTTAACTTCAAAGTAGGGACCAGATTTAGTAATAGAGAATAAAGCCCTTCTTTGTTACGTTACAGCCCACGAGTTAATCCAAAAAGGTCTGGTGGGCTTAGTTACAGATAGGAAAAGGAATTTAGCTAGATTTTTAAAAATATTTTTATGTAGGCAGGCCAGGTCATGTTTATCTAAGGATTCTCTAATTGGATGCCATAAAGTGACACACTTAATGTGAGCTGCAATGTAAGAATGAAATGACAAAATGAAGCAGAACAAGATAACTTAGAAGTGGGGAGAATAAAAATTAACTGAAGATAGTTAACCCCAAAACATTACTTATTTGAAATCAAGTCACATAATTGCACTTGGAACCTGGTATATTGCTCAATTTTTGTCTAATTGCTGTAGCTTGTTTACAGATAAACAGTCAGAATATGTTTGAACCCAGATAGTCATTTAATGAGTATAACAATGATAAGCAATTAAATTATTTGCAACTTTGAAAAGTTGGTTAGGCATAGTTGCCTTTTGAAAATCATTTTCCCTTGAAAACTCAATAATACTGTTTAAAAATACACAAGGCATTACATGTTTGCTTGCATTATAATCACAGTTTCATGTTCACACACCTTATCAAAAGTCCAACACCAACACTGTATCAACAGTGCAGTATGAGAGGAAATTTGGCAAACATTAGATGTATTCAATTGTTGCAGTGGTTTAAGTCAATTCACACAGAAATAGGAAGTAATTTTTTTGACATCTCCTTATCAATCAATTAGAGCTGAAACACAAAAAGAATCTAAGAAGTTTCAGGGCAGGGGTGGGCACGGTAGCTCACACCTGTAATCACAAGCTGGGAAGCCAAGATAGAAGGATTCCTTGATCCCAGGAGTTCAAGACCAGCCTGGGCAACATAGGGAGGCTCCCGTCTCCACATACACACAAAATTAGCCAGGCATGATGGCTCACACCTGTAGTTCTAGGTACTTGGGAGGCTTAGATGGGAGGACTGCTTGAACCTGGGAGGTCAAGGCTGGAGTGAGCCATGGTCATGCCATGCACTCCAGCCTGGGTAACAGAGCAAGACTCTATCTCAAAAAGAAAAAGAAATAAAAGGGAAGAAAAGAAAAGAAAGAAAAGAGGAAGGAAGGAAGGAAGGAAAGAAAGAAAGGAGGGAGGGAGGGAGGGAGGGAGGGAAAAAGTTGTGGCAAAGGAATAAAGTGTGTAATATTCTTGAGCTAGATATTACTCCAATGATTGGGAAGAGTAAGTAGTCAAATAATGAGACTGAATAAACATGTTGCCAAAATACATAACTGCAGTTTTTACTTCAGATCTGAGAACACTGGGGATCCCTCCCCCATAACATTTATTGTGAGAATATGTAATAGTGATACTACTGATTTTTCTTCACTTTATTTATTTATTTTTTTAGATGGAGTCTTGCTCTTGTCCCCCAGGCTGGAGTGCGGTGGCACGATCTCGGCTCACTGCAACCTCTGCCTCCTGGGTTCAAGCGATTCTCCTGCCTCAGCCTCCCAAGTAGCTGGGATGACACCTGCCACCACACCCGGCTGCCACCACACCCGGCTACTTTTTGTAGTTTTAGTAGAGACGGCGTTTCACCATGTTGGCCAGGCTGGTCTTGAACTCCTGACCTCAGGTTATCTGCCTGCCTTGGCCTCCCAAAGTGCTGGGATTACAGGTGTGAGCCACCGTATCCAGCCAGGTTTTCTTTTTCATCGCTTCCTATATTCCTTCTGATATATCACTTTCTTACACTACAGGATGCCCTGGACTGGCATGTTTCCCACTCCAGTCTTAGAATCAGCTGTTTCTCTAAGGAGCTCATTTTTTAAAAAATTGGACAATGGTATTAGAAACCAAGATCTAGGAAACCGTCGTTCTCAGCGAACTAACACAAGAACAGAAAACCAAACACTGCATGTTCTCACTCGTAAGTGGGAATTGAACAATGAGAACACATGGACACAGGAAGGGGAACATCACACACTGGGGCCTGTCAGGGGGTTGGGGGCTGGGGGAGGGAGAGCATTAGGAGAAATACCTAATGTTGATGACGGGTTGATGGGTGCAGCAAACCACCATGGCATGTGTATACCTATGTAACAAACCTGCACATTCTGCACATGTACACCAGAACTTAAAGTATAATTAAAAGTAATAATAAAAACGAGACCTAGGCCGGGCGTGGTGGCTGAAGCCTGTAATCCCAGTGCTTTGGGAGGCCAAGGAGGGTGGATCACTTGAGGTCAGGAGTTTGAGACCAGCCTGGCCAACATGGTGAAATCCCATCTCTACAAAAAATACAAAAATTAGCTGGGCATGGTGGTACGTGTCTGTAACCCCAACTACTCAGAAGGCTGAAGCAGGACAATCCCTTGAACCCGAGGTGGAGGTTGCTGTGAGCCAAGATTACGCTACTGCACTCCAGCCTGTGTGATAGTCTCAAAAAAAAGAAAAAAAAAAGAAAAAGAAACCAAGATGTAGGTTCTAGGTGTACTTGTTGCTGCGGAATAAAACCAAATTATAAATTTTTTTTTTAAGTGTTACACCAATTCTTGCTTTGCTTTCCTCTGACGACAAAATCTCCAGACTAGGACATGCAAGTTAACTGTATGCTGTTTTCAACCAAGGATGCTGACGGTGGTCTCGTGCATTATGTGGCCAGATTCGTGAATTGTGACTCCCTTTGTGCCAATCATATTTAAAAAATAAATCCCCCAGCTGGGCGCAGTGGCTCATGCCTGTAATCCTAGCACTTTTGGGAGGCTGAGGCGAGTGGATCACGAGGTCAGGAGTTCACAAGACCAGACTGGCCAATATGGTGAAACCCTGTCTCTACTAAAAATACAAAAATTAGCCAGGCGTGGTGGCGTACGCCTGTAATCTCAGCTACTCGGGAGGCTGAGGCAGGAGAATCACTTGAACCTGGGAGGCGGAGGTTGCAGTGAGCGCCACCGCACTCAAGCCTGGGTGACAGAGCGAGACTCCGTCTCAAAAAATAAATCCCTGTCTTAAGTACATACGGGTTCACTGTGGCTCTTCTACAAATGTGTGGAATTGATTTCTCACTAACTGCCCTGATCAGACCCTTTATTGCAGGTAAAGAAGAAAAGCACAACATACATCTTTTAGGCACTTTTTATTTTCAAAAAAAAAAAATGTCGTTAATATATAAACATCTCATTCTCTCAAAAAATTCTACAACTATACAGCTGTTTGCTCCATTATTTGCATAGGAAATGACCACAATACAAAAATAAGAGGGAAAAAGAAGCAAAACAGCAACCAATTTATGCTTTTCATGTAGGTGTGTTTCCACGTATAAACATTTTGAAGCCTCTTACAAAATTATTTACATCGTTTGTCATCTATTTACATGTTTTAAGAGCAACTTTTCTAACAAACAAAACTATAATTTATCAAGTTATGAAAATTGTCTTCTAAAAAAACTTACTATATTACCACAAAATAAATAAAGATAAACAATATTTTAAAAACAAAATTAAATTTTCATTTCAATTAAGACCCCTTTTGGCATTTTGCTTATTTATTCTGCCCTTTGGTTAACAGCATCAGCATCACATTACTATTTTATATTGCATATATGTAGCACTTGCTTCCTTAAGTTTTCAACATATCATTTATATTTAAAGGCAGACACTGAGTCAGTATTAAGAGATTAAACTGCACTGTAATTTAGATAAAATTACTGTGTCTCACTGTATATTACATGCAAAATCCACATAAATTGTCATTTAACCAACAGTACTGCAGGAGCGAACATCTCGATATATGAAAACTGCATCATCAATTCAACGTTTCGGTACATGAAACTGCATCGTAAATGCAACATTGTCATATGTGAAAACGACATCGTAAGTCCTTCTTTTTAAAAATGACATTGCGTTTAGCTTATTGTAAGAGGTTGAACTTTTGTATTTTGTAACTATCTTTAAGCTCTTCAGTTTATAATTCATATAAAACGCCTTTTGTATTTAAAATAATCCTATTTTAATCAGTGCATGAAATTTGCTTTTTTAAAGTTCATTTGAATGATTATTCCTTCCCTCTAAAGAAATGATTTTGGTAATGTTGAGAGGTATCTTACCACAAATTCTAACTGTAAGTGTATTTACGGTTATTTTCAAAAGAATTATGACTTTTCCCCAAAAGAATCCTAAAAAACTTGTAATAAACCTATAAAGCTGATTTGCATATTTACAAAATTTTGAATAGCAAATATAGGCAACTCATATATGTATATATTTTTAAAAAACCCACACATTTGTTCAATGGCTATTTGTGAATTGCCAGGTACACTGTATACCTCTAAGGAATTATCTACTATTGAAAAAAACTACTCAATGCCAAGTAAAATCTTGACATACAATCCATTCTTCTTCCGGTGCCTGCCAACTGATTTGTTTACTGAACACTGTCACATTAAATGACGGTGCCTAGGTAAAAATGCTGCACACACTCCCCTCCACCCCCACCCCTTACCCATGTTGAGATGTGGCTGCCTGTCATGAGATGAGATCTGCTTGAGTAAAGCCATATACATTACAGCAAGCATTCCAGATTCTTAAAATGACCAAACACTTTGGTATTAATACAATGTATTCCCTGTTTTCTCAAATATACAAAATATACATTTCCAGTTTTTGTTGTTTTCCTTTCTTTTTTTATATATATATATATATATATATATATAGGAACAGTTAGGTTTGTTGTTTGAAAGGGAGCCCGGGGACCTGGAACGGGTCGGGTGGCATGGGCAGCGCTCAGTTCTGGTGCCTCTTCATGTGCAGGGCCAGGTGGTCGGAGCGCGAGAAACTGCGGTTGCACACCCCGCACTGGAAGGGCTTGGCGCCTGTGTGCTTCCGGTAGTGGCGGGTCAGCTCATCCGATCGCGCGAACCTCCAGTCGCAGCCTTCCCAGGTGCACTTGTATGGCTTTTCACCTGTGACAACGAACAAAGGAGGTGAGGCGGCCTGCTTGTAATGCAAACATCCTAGATAACACTGGAGAAGGAATTTCAAAGAAAAAAAATCTTGGCCAAGCGAAGGAAGGAAAGCTCATGAATTCCATTATGAGTAAATACATATCAAAGCCACTCAGAGTAAGCTAGTTAAGAGTTATTTCTTATAACCTCCAAGTATTTTTTACCTTATAAAGAAAAAACCATTTTGTGTACCTTTGAACAACTGAAGAAAAGCAATTTTAGGCAAATGCGAAATGATTCAGTGCCCTTATTTTTATGTACTCCTACACACATAAATCCAGGAAATGACTAGATGAGCCTGAGTGGCTTTATCATTATTGTGCAAATACAGTTTCTATACCAACAAACCCAAATTAAATTATTATAGGACTAATGGCTGTAAGGTGGATGAGGGAGGAAAAAATTCGGAAGCTGTTGCACGAATCACCTATACAATGAATTTCATGTACCACAATTGCTTAACCAGAAACTGGTACTAGATGTTTCTAAATTAGCCAGGTTGAAGCTTGCAGCTCATAAATCAGTTCACTTGAACACATGGCCTCCAAAATGGACTATTAGGGCATTCACTCTTTGAGATTCACACACATCTTCACACCCTCTTTTTGCAGACTGAAGCAAAACACTCTGGTACTGATAACTTCACATTGGTAAAAAGGTTAGACCATGAAACAACTGTAACAACTGTGACATTTGTTGACTTGTATTTAGTTTTCCTTTGTCAAGTGTTGCGCCCAAAATTCATTCTATAAACAATTCTCACCAAGCATCTATTATAGGCCAGGAACTGTCCCAAATACTTGCGATACAACGGTTAACAAAATAAAAACGGCTGGCCTCATGGAGCTCACATGTGTAATATACCTCTGAAAGTCTGAAATTGTTCAACCTACCCATTCCATTCGTCCACAGTTCTCTTCCCTTGAGTAGTGAGTTGGTATGTTCCTCCCTCCCATCTTGTAATGTATATTATTCCTAATGCTCTCCAAAGTTTGCCAGCTGTTTAACTTTCAAAACTACTAAATATTCATAATGTAGTCTTAATTCACTGTTGGTGAATGAATCCTACTGGAGATCATGTATTCCAGTAGGAATAAATACCAAAACGTTCTTTCAGTGAGCATTAACTAGCAGTTCCTACATTTATGATTTTATGATTTTCTATGAATTTTATTTTTTTGATAAGAATTTGTGAGATCAATTTGTACATTAAAATATTATTGGCTTACTGCTGAGTTTTATACAGATACCTTTTTACCTCTTAAACTCCCTTACAAAAATGTTTTCTTCTGAGAGGGAGCAACCTCAGAGTTGCTTTGAACACTTGTTTAGTTCTGACGAAACAGAAACTGCACAACCTTTCTGCCTAATTTAGCAGTATCATGTTCAGGAAGTTGTAGGATTAACCAAGTCAGTCTAAACTTTAAAAGACCCTGTCCTCATCAACTGAGATTTCTACAATTTGTGGTTAATATTTTCATTGTCCTGATAACCACTCTGACTCTCAGACAAAATCCCATAGGGACAAAGAAGAAAGTGCCAAAACAGACCACATGAAAGTGGTCCCAATTTCCTTCCCTTCAGATTTCACCTGCATTTCCCATGGTATGGAACTGCTGTGCCATACTTCCTCTCTTCTCTCCTCTGCCTCTGACTCAGTTTTGGTTTTAATTCCCTTTCTGATTCCTATCAATCCACTTTAAAAACGCACATCTCAATTCTAGAATTTTTCCTCCCCTCATAGGAAACTGGAACCAGAAATTTAACCTAAGACATTCAAGCCTTTTATGAAACAAAGTATAGATCACGTTCTTGCACTTACAATCACATATTTGATATATAAAAATATTTTAACACCAGTAGTAAATATAGATATCACATTTATAGATGTAAATCATCACAAAAAATAATTTTGCACAGTACTATTAGTTTTTGTTCCCTGTGAAAAATAAACCACAGAAACAAACATATTGGTTAAATACTTTACTGTCATTTAATGGAAAGAAAAAGCTATTTCTGATGTCTGAGACAAGGAAAAAAATTCCTATAGTGCTCCCAATTTTAAAAGAAATCATTCTAGTCTTTTGAATTTAATAATTAAATAGCAGAACTGAATTTTCAGAGTTTATGTAAGAAACAAGGGACACTAGACTCTTTTTGTTCACTATTTTTATTGGCTATGAAGCAATAAACTGCACCAGTATTTTTTAAAGTTTACTTTACTGATTGCTTGAAATACGGTAGCCATTAAAGTTTCTAAAACATTTGGGGTTTTGCTCTCAATTTATGCACATCTATAGATTATTCAGCCAATAATACTACCAGTGTCTGGAATGTTAGTTACTGGGGCCAAGTCTTACCATAAAAGTAAGGACAACTATCCCCCACTTGGGGCAGTTTCTATGGGATTTGTTCAAGTGTCAACACCGTTCAAGTAAAACATCGTAGAGGAAGCTGGTACCCAATTTCTGGCCAAACAGCAGACTTGGGCCTTTCTTCCTCAGCCAGAAACACTATGCACAGTACTTCTGGGAAACCAAACTGACTTCCTTTAAGTTATATTTCAACAGGATAGAGCTTTCAAAAGTTTAATTGGATTTTTACAGAATCTCTTTCCAATACCACCAATTTAAAATATTTAGTTAAGCTCTTTCAACATCAACTGTATTTTTAAGTTCTCATGCTGTTAACGTGAAACTTTCCAAAGGCAAAAAGAAAAAAGTGACAAGTTTGTACAGCACAGAAAACAAGCTCCAACTTTATCTCAAAGTATGTGTTTTCTCATTCTGTTTTTAAATTACAGGAGTATTTTGCTAGAATCTCTAATCTTTGAAAACTATGTTCAAGTTAAACATACATACTATCCATGCTGATAAAGTCATTAACATACTTTACAAAAATGTTAAGCAGAAACATTACCAGTAAAAAGAAAAGGGAGCAGGCACCAGCAGCCATGGAGCACATACTCCAGAGCGAGGTGCTTCTCATTCTCTCGCTTCCTCACAATAACCCCGTGAGTTAGAAGCAAAACGATGAGCTCCACATTAAGAATCCCGGTCTGCCACTTTTCCTTAATGTCCCACTTAAATCTTCCATTAGCAAACACTAATACACTCTCTTTGAATGATTTAAGGAACACATACATATTGTTCAAATTTATTTCCATATTCTAAAGCCACTTGTGAAGGTCAGCCAAGGAATGGCTTAATGGAATCACAGCAGGCCTTGCACCCCAGATGATCTGAAACACAGGGCACAACTTGGCAGAGCCAGCCTCTGTGGGACCTGCGGGGTCCTGAGCACTGTTCAGTCAGGTATTGGCAATTCCCAGGTATCACCTAACACCTAACAATAGCTCCTTTCCCCCAGGGTAACTGAATTTCAGTGGGTTAGTGGAACATGTTTGTAAGCCATTTTAAAAATCCTCAGCAACAAACTGAAAATTGTCTTTTTTTTCCCCCCTCTGAACAGATTTTAAAATGACTTCTGAACCTATCACAATGGAATGGGAAGTTTCTCTGCTCTGCTGAACACATTCAATAGACTCATACCAAGGCCTTACCCTAAAATGTTCTACATAGATTCTTCTAACGAAAGAACAAAAATCACTGATGGAAATATTTATCTTAAAAGTTATTTTAGATAATTTTTTTTAAGTTTATTGTAGCAAATTTGCACATCGGTTTCCTTTCTGGTGACTAAAAGACAACTCAATCAATAAAAACTAAAATACCATGAGAATTAAAGTCACTGTTTATTAGTGAAGGTGTAACTTGTACTAAATGCCTTGCAAAACACAAATAAGACTTAGTTTCTGGCCTCAAAGAACTTAAAAATCTGTATCTTGTTCTGGGAACCTAAACAATGTAAACTTTTAAAGTAGAATAAATTATTTCAACCTAATCTAAACTCTTAGAACTTAAGAGTCCTTGAAGCTCAAAATGAGCTCTTATTTCAAGAGAAAAATATTTTCATGCAATTCAATAATAATTAGATTTTTCCCATCATTTGAGACTTATGAAATTTAGTCTCTGAAACAGGCTATTAGATTTGCTTCTAAAAACCAAAAGGGAAAAAAATAGGAAACACTTATTAAAGAAATTCATAGGAGAATGATTTAGATATCTAAGAAAAGAGATAAAGTAGGATGATTTTAGCTCACGAATTCATATTTTTATATCTATGCCGGTAATTTTCCATCCAAACACCTTCTATTAAAACTCATTGTCACAGATTTCCTATACTTGGAACAGAAGGTCCATATCAAAGATTAGTATGATTAGCATTTGTAAATGCATCTAATTATTTACCAGATAACACCATCAATATTGTGCCCATTCAACCTAGGGAAGCTGATTGACAAAAACGAAAAACAAACAAAAAAAAACAATGAAAGATAAATTCCTTTCCTTTTCTCCTCAATTCATGTTTATCACTTTCTTTAAAGTCCGATACCTCACTCCTTCTAGAAAGCCTCTGCCGATACCTCACTCCTTCTAGAAAGCCTCTGAACAGGCCAGGAGAAATCATTTCACTTTTCTGTATCCCCATCACTTAAATTTCTGTTGAGCTATCGATTTGCACCTGCACATATACTGCTTTAGGAAGGCTTCGAATACTTGTATTTTGCCTCCTTAACTAGCTTTTAAAAGTTCTTCAAGGGCAGAGACTATCTTCTATTCCTGCTGTAATGCCACACTTTCCCTAATGCATCTTGAAAACAACTCAGTTATTCTGATTAATGAAAAGGAGGGAAGGCATAAAAGGTTCTTTTCAGGCTGTCAGCTTTTTCTTCTTCTGTGGACCCTCCTGCAGCAGGGCTTTGCCTGGCTTTGCCCTGCCTAGGACCACTGAGGGTAATCAGATAATATGCTTTTAGGTGAGAACCATGTTTTGAGCCTCTTCCGGAGAAAATAATCAGAATCAGTTATTGTCCATTCTGAAGTTATACAGGGATAAATAAACTCTGTATAAACAAATTTTCCTACGTAGAACTGGACTGGACTTCAGGAAAGCCAAGGCATACTAGAGCCCTAGTGCTGGTCAAAGGCAGTGAGGGGACTTCTCCCAGGGTCAGAAAGCACTGATCTGCCAAACCCAAAGAGGGAATAGGTGGGAACACGATGTCAGGGGTTACACTTACAGTCTACATCCTAGCAGATGTCTGGAATCTCTGGACTCCTGAACCACTGCTACTTCTCCTCAGGGTTCCCAGTAAACATTATGAAGACTATCCCCTGTCACTAATAGAGTTAATGAAATGAAATACCAATTCTTCAAGTCTCCTGACAACGAGACAACACTCGGATTCACTTTCTTACTATGGGAGTTCACACTGACATTAAAAAGTGTCGAAGAATTTCACCTTTTTTTGGGAAGCAAAACAGAAAAATCCTCTATTTTCATTTTTTCCCAGTATGGAATGAGTACTAGATAACCTTCCCTTTAATTTGCACTTCACATGGTGACCCTGACTAGTAGGTCTCCTCCCAACTCGTAAAGGTTTACCTTTTCATAAAGTAGCCAAAAATAAATTTCTTCTTCTGTATAGGTATTTTTTGGTAAAAGTTACCTACTGTGTCCTTCTAAAACTGTAACTTATCCTTAGTAAGAGCTGTTGTTTGAGATCTTTGAATATAAATAATACTGGCTAACAGACTGGGAACGCTGCTACGGAGGACTTTTACTAAAGTAGGACATTATTTCTAATCTTTCACCAGAAATGATGTAGGTCATCAAGTAAACAGCTACTACATTCTATAGGACCAAAAATATCTGCCAAATTCTTGGGTGACTGTATTATTATTTTTTAAAAACATTACTCTCTGCTTTCAAGACTAATTACTTCTATCTCCACTCCAGCAATTCTATTTAGTCTATTTATGAACGATCTTCTCCCACTAGGTTAAGAATAAAAGGGCAAGAAGAGATTATTCGTATTTGGATTCTCCACAAAACCAGTAAAAAATATTTGCTGAATCAAATTATACTTCTTAACCTTTGATAAGCTTTATCATCTCTAAACAATGTTTAATCAATTTCCTATGTAAATGTTTTTCAGATGAAAGAACAAGTCCTAAAAGCAAAGTTTAATCTTCCCAGTGAGTCATTAAAAAGAAATTGCTTCTAAGAGCTTTCATGCTCATAAATACCTTTCCTGGGGTCTGAACCAGCAAGTCTCTTAAGCTACTACTTAAAAAAAAAAAAAAAAAAAAAATTCTGTTTGAAATTATCAATACAGAAAATAAATTTCAAAGCTGCAAATGAAAAAATTGAAAAGAATGAAAAGAATGTTTAATAAAATCTAATCTAACACAAATGTGATACTTCCTCTGAAATAGGTTTCAAATAGAGACTCAAAAAACCATTGAGTCCTAAATCTCTTCCTGAAAAAAGTTTTTGCCTGGGTTACCTCTACCAATAAAACAGGTTACACATGTAACCACTATTAATATATTTCTCAATTCACATTGGAAGATCTCCATCCATTAAGGCCCAAAGTGAAAACCTTTGTATACAGTTTTCCTAAAAAGCCTTTAACCCTGTTCCCACAGTTCCACACACACATAGAAAAGAGTAACTAATGTTCAGAACATTGAATGTTCCTTTTAGTAAGTACCTACAATGAAAATATCTTTATTGTCAATATTATCGATTATTATTATTTTATTTTTTTGAGACAGAGTCTCGCTCTGTTGTCCAGGCTGGAGTGTAGTGACATGATCTCAGCTCATCGCAACCTCCACCTCCTGGGTTCGAACGAGTCTACTGCATCAGCCTCCCAAGTAGCTGGGACTATAGGCATGAGACACCATGCCCAGCTAATTTTTGTATTTTTAGTTGAGACAGGGTTTCACTATGTTAGTCAGGCTGGTTTCGAACCCCTGAACTCAGGTGATCCACCTGCCTCTGCCTCCCAAAGAGCTAGGATTACAGGTGTGAGCCACCAGGCCCAGCCAAATATTATTGAGATTTTAAAATCAAAAGCTATACTTAATATATTCCATGAAAAATGACTTTGGAGCAAAGACCTAAAAAGGAAATTTTTTTTTTTTTTTTGAAATGGAGTCTCACTCTGTAGCCCAGGCTGGAGTGCAGTGGCATGATCTCAGCTCACCGCAACCTCTACCTCCTGGGTTCAAGTGAGTATCTTGCCTCAGCCTCCTGAGTAACTGGGACTACAGGCATGTGCCACCACACCTGGCTAATTTTTGTATTTTTAGTGGAGATGGGGTTTCACCATGTTGGCCAGGCTGGTCTCGAACCCCCCCTGAATTCAGGTGATCCACCTGCCTCGGCCTCCCAAGTACTAGAATTACAGGTGTGAGCCACTGCGCCAGGCCCTAGAAGAGAAATTCATACCTAAGGATTTTTTAGTACCCAAACTGAAACTCAATATATTCAGCAGCAAATCTCAAGTAGAGATTTATATAAAGTATACCTAATAACATCTTACTACACACGTCAGTAAGCAATAAAGCCTTCTGCAAAAGACAGTAAGGCAGAAAATGGGAATGTAACCCCTTTACAAACCGGGCTTCCACTAAAAAGTCTTTCCAGGACTTAATGTGGAACTCTTTCCTAAACAGAGAATCTTGAACACAGTGCTTTAAGAGTCCATTTTGTGCGCCAGGCACAGTGGCTCACGCCTGTAATTCCAGCACTTTGGGAGGCTGAGGCGGGTGGATCACCTAGCTCAGGAGTTCAAGACCAGCCTGGCCAACATGGTGAAACCCCGTCTGTACTAAAAATACAAAAATTAGCCAGGCGTGGTGGCAGGCACCTGTAATCCCAGCTACTCGGGAGGCTGAGGCAGGAGAATCGCCTGAACCCAGGAGGTGGAGGCTGCAGTGAGCCGAGATCACACCATTGCACTCCAGCCTGGGGACAAGAGCGAGACTTCATCTCACAAAAAAAAAAGAGTCCATTTTGTGTTCCTATGTTATTTGTACAATGTTTCCATTTTCTCTTATGGGCATGTTTCAAATTGTCCTTTTCCACTGTCAATCTCTAGTAAACCACTCTGGGATCACTTAGTATACACAGAATAGGCAGCACATGGAGTCTGGGTCTGAGGAATACTTGAGCCAAGTGTGTGCGTTGTTCAAAGACTTTCTTTGTACAAATGCTAATTTCCTGCCCTGTTCCAGATAGCTGAAACTGGGGGGAAAAAAAATCTAGAAACGTTACCGTACCCTGATTTCCCAACAGCTTTAGCATATTCTCTAAGGTTAAGTGCATATCCATGCACATAAAGAAAACTGCTAGGACTTCAAACATTCTGTGTTGAGTTCGTGGCTTACTTTTTCAGAATGTTTTCTCCAGAAAGAACTTTTTAAATTTCTACAAATTTTTGTTTGAGGATACAGTCAATATTTTTTCCTACTGATTTTAACTTCTTTCGGCCTCAAACCTTTGCAAACTTGACATTATTTTAAATATTCATTATGATATTAAAGAAAAAAGTAAGGTATGTCACCATGTAATACTGGTTGCAATAGACAGTG
Source organism: Mandrillus leucophaeus (assembly GCF_000951045.1). Classification (NCBI taxonomy): domain Eukaryota; kingdom Metazoa; phylum Chordata; class Mammalia; order Primates; family Cercopithecidae; genus Mandrillus; species Mandrillus leucophaeus. The sequence goes on from NW_012100987.1 coordinate 3,471,427, forward strand.
CATCAGTCATGTTGATTTATAAAGACAAAACAGTATGTGACTCTTAGGTACTTGGGAACAACTTTAGAGTGATGGCAATGTGTTCCGCCCCTTGTAGACATCATGAAGCATATAAACTTCAGTAGAAAGTTCATTTAAATGCTGTTAAAAGTACAAGTATTTTGAATTGGAAATATACCACTCATTGACACTGTTGCCTAGCAGCAGTCATAATTATTTCTCACCAAAGGCATAAATGTATACACATACATATTACAAATAACACATGCAAACATCCACATCTATAAGGGGTGCTTCTACAGGCCTTATGCTATATTATGTATGTACAGATGTAAATAAATATAATTATTCTCTAGAATAGAAGCAAATTATGTTTCCAGTATTGTCTAATCACACAAAGAAGACAGAACTTTGTATTATTTATATGCGATGTCCTGATAAAGAAATCAAAGTATATGAACTTAGAAGACTTGAATGCTATACTTCTGGTTTAAGAAACTGATATATCATCTACTCTGTCATCTCAGATTACTTAAAAAGTTCTGTTTTGTTAAGACTATTATTTGCTTAGGTTCAATTTGCAACCCAAGTTAAAGAAGCATTTACAATCTAAAAATCCAGAAGAAGTAATTAAACTCAGATGTAGGCTGTTTTCATTGCTTAAATTATTTTTAAAACATAAGGTAACTTGACATTTTAAAGCAATTACAATTATTTTCCAAAGAAATGCTAGGGTGCTTCACATTCTGCCTGTAAAACGGCAATCATTTAAAGAGTATTTTATGTCATCAAATACAACTGTTGTGTGGTTTTTAAAGTCCTCTGATAAATGGTCCAAGAGGGAGGAGGAGGACAGAAAGAAAACCCAAAAAAGCTATTATATAAGAGAAGGAATTTAGAAAAACTGTTCTAACTGTTCCACCTGGGCCTTAAAGGGAAGAAAAAAAAGAAAAAACACCTTTGCTGGCTTCAGATACATTAATTTAAAAACAACAGGCGGGCATGGGTGGGGAGGATGCAATGAGAGAACAGGTAATTTTAAAAGGCATTGTCTAGAAACTAGAAATGAGGAGAAAACAACCTCAATGCTCTATGATTACCCAAGAACAGGTTTAGCCAGATGAACAAGTCTGCTACAAACCCTCCCCAAGGCATTTGAAAGACTATCAAACAAAACTTTATTAAACTGGATTACATGTTCTCATTCATTAGATGTTGAAGGCCACAATGTTTATGGTCAGGTGAAAAAGCTGATGCAAGGGACCCAAACCAGGCCTTCTTTTTGGTCTGTTTTTATTAGTACAAGCACTGTTAAGACAACCCACGATTAAATGTATCTGCCAGCAGGTCAAGTTCCTGAATCGCAGGTATAAGCATTCAGGGCACTAAACCCTGACAGGGGGTGAAAGGCTATTCAGATATGGGTTTGACTACATCCCTGCAATAAGTAGTTGATTACATCGTTATATGCAATTGTGCTCTTTTATGAGGAGACTTTAACCCCATGAAAATGTGTTCCCTCCTATCTCTCATTTCAAGGACTTCCAAGAGAAGAAAACAACAGCTCAAATGTCTTCATATTTCCCTTTATATTCTGTAAAAGGACATTTTGGGGTATTACTATATGGAATATTTTACTGGCACTTGTCATTTGTATCTTGAAAACTTTAAGTTGGAGTTTTTATAACATGCTTAATTCATTTGTGTTTAACTATAAAAATTTCTACCTTGGGCTGCTTGTGAAGGATCCTTCCTCTTATGTAATCAGTTTGTCTCTATGCAAAAACCTCAGGCCAAAACAGCCTGCTCATTTCATAGATAAATACAAAAGATGTCTTTTCCTTAAAAGCAGTTTCTCAGAAAGCCTGGAATCTACTACACTGTCATCAGATTTTAATAAGTAGTGTTTATCACTGGGATATCAAGCAATGCTTCCTAACATGCATACAAAATGTCTGCAACCATATTCCTCTTAGGGCTCTATCTCAGCACTGACCTTTGTTCAAAGGCTTTTACTTTTTAATGCAGCAGTTAGAGATAACTACTTCATTTATCAAAACTCAATTTCCATAGTAACATCTAGCCTGGGGAGATTCAAGTCCTCACACTAATCCAACAACCCATTCAAAGGAACTGTTGAATACTTTGGTTTCCATAGCAATGATGGAATAATACATTTTGCTAGGTCATTGCTTTTATTAGCAAACTTATTCTTTGAACTTTAGGTAAGGCTGTATTTATTGAGGGAAAAAAACAATCACTTTATGTAAGTTCTTTCCTTTAGGGCTGCTCTTTCAAGAAAATTGCAATTAGTAACCATCTATATATTTGAAAATATTTGGAGTATTTGGGGGCCTTTAAGGTATGCCACCTGGTTTCATCTTAAAATGGCTTCTGATATAATTTTAAAATTTTAAAGTTCTTAAAAGTGCTGATTGGGCGCAGTGGCTTCCACCTGTAATTCCAGCACTTTGGGAGGCCAAGGCAGAGGTCAGGAGTTTGAGACCAGCCTGGCCAACATGGTGAAACCCCATCTCTACTAGAAATACAAAAATCAGCTGGGCGTGGTGGGGGGGGCCTGTAATCCCAGCTACTCAGGAGGCTGAGGCAGGAGAATCGCTTGAACGTGGGAGGCAGGGGTTGCAGTGAGCTGAGATCACAACACTGCACTACAGCCTGGCGACAGAGCAACACTCAGTGTCAAAAAAAAGTGACTGCAAATACAAAAGTAGAGTGGCTAAATTTAAAAGCACAAGTAAACAACAATGAAATGTAAGCTAGAATAAAGATGAAGTCTCTCATACATACCAAGTTTGGGCTGGGGCTTCTAAACCATTTCTGACCACCTGATTTTAACACTGCAATTTCAGCCCTACCTTTCATCAAGCACAGAAAACATACTAAACACAGATATTTTAACCTATAGGTGAAACTAAAGATAATGTTTTCACCAATTATGCTGTACACGCTCAATGGGAAAGTTTTTAAGAGTTTAAAATGGCTTTCTCAGAGCAAAATTATGTGCTATGGAAGAAAATGAGTTTTTTTTTTTCTTCAAAACACTGCCATTACAAGTTTTAAAATCCATTAGTAAACATCGTTGTTTACGTTTTTGGGTAATCAATTCTATGAGCGGTGACAGGGCAAGAAGGCCTTAGTGAGGGAACATCACCGGCCTTCCTGGAACCAGATTTCTCATGGAACTGAATTCTGAGCCAAGCCCGTGCTGAAAAGGTAGGCTATTTATTTAAAAAAAAAAAAAAAAAAAAAAAGTTGACAGAAGAAGAGATCAAACACGTGTTAGCTTTTAAAAGGATGAATACCACTTACACTATTTACACAACTCACAGAATTAACAAGAAAATTACATACCAGTGTGAGTCCTCAGGTGAGCTTTTAAATGAGAAGACTTTGTATAAACTTTTGTGCAACCTAAAATAAAGGAGAACAGCACGTCACTTTGGAGGTCCTTTTGAAATCTTTACATTTGATGATTCAGTGTTTAAAATCTGGCTTTAAAGAAGAAATCTCTCATGCTAGATGAGATTATCTGAAGCTTCAGATTTAAAAGTTTTTTAAAGAGTCCTCCCCCATTACCCTGTTAAAGGCATAAAGTGATTTGTTTTCTGTATCACTTTAACAGGAAAGAATGCAGATAATCAAGCCAAACTACAAATGGAAAATTTGTGTTTATATTCCAGTAGGTGCTGCACTTCCGTAATTTAAGAGTTACTATATGTTTTTTGGAAAATTTTAATGGCTCTAGAGCTGACAATGCTAAGCCATTATCCAAGATGACTGTAATTTTCTGTACTCCCACATTTGTTTTTTCATTTAGCACGTCATGCCATATCATGTATCAAAGTCAATAAATTTTGTCATGTATTAATCATAAACTAGCTTTCCCAGTAACTTGTAGATATATTCCATGTATTGTCTTCAATTTACACTTTGGGCCACGTATCTCATTCAAAACTGAGCATATGCTCACATGCCATCAAAACCATTCTTAAATCTATCCTGTAGACAGTCTTGTACCTACCATCACGCTAGATGCCTACAACCTCCACTTCACTACCAAACCTTATTTTCCCCTACCCTACTTTAATCTCTTTCTGGCGCACTTAATTTAGAATTAAAAACTGCAATTTATTCAATTGCCATTTTAAAGTCTCACTCACACTCTCTCACACACACACACACACACACACACACAACCTATTGATGCTTCAACCAGGTAAGAGCACATACCAGGGTAATCGCAGTAGTGGATGCGTCGCTTCTCCAAATCGGGATTACTCCTTCTATTGTATCTGACAGGTTGGATGTTTTGTGAGTTAACTGGCAGGGTGGTGGGTAAATTTGGATTGTGAATTGCCAGTTTAGAAGCAATTGTAGCAGCATAGGATGGAGGTGGGGTTAAATTCTGGAGCATCTCTGCTTGTCTATCTGGACTTCCAGGCTCTGAGCTTGGTGGTGACGGGGGAAAATAAGTGGCCTGTTGTGGAAGAAACTGACTTGGCATTGTGTATGTGCAAGGGGGCATGCCCTGGAATTGTTTCACTGCAGTCTGCGGAACAGCAGAGGTGTGTGTGTTAAGGCCTGCCATGGCAGCTGACATAGAAACATTAAGAGTGTCCATTGCTGCTGTCTGGTTTGTAGAACTGGGCATATCTAGATCCGGTGTATTCAGTAGCTGGTACAGGTGGCCCTGCTGGGGAGGGACAGAAAGATGAAGATCTGGTGTAGGAAGTTCTTGTTTGATGAAAATATTGTTCACCTCTGGAGCTGCGGTCTGGTGTGAGCTGAATATACTGGTGAACTCAGGGAGGGCCTGGGTCGGGGCCGGAGGAGGGGCAGTCGTTTCACTCTGGTGGCTGAAAATGGCAACAGGTTCTGTCTTGATGTGTGTTACGCACGGTCTCTGGGATTTGTAGAGGCCAGTTCTCAGGTGAGTGATGTCAGGGAGGAAGACGTTCATGTTGATACTGTAAGGTAACCCTTCAGTGTCAGTGAAGAACTGGTCTACGACTGAGGCACTGTCTCGTCTATACTTTTTATGCTCTGGAATTATAGGAACTGGAGGAAGCTGAGGTGTCAGATACTTCTCCATTTCACATCTTGTCTAAAAAAGAAGAGATACAAACATGCATAATCCACCTGATTCACCACCTCGGGAAGGACAAACAATCGGCGCCTACTAAAAATTCCCCCAATCCCTGTATAAGGTACTCGGGCAAACTCCTCAGTGTTGCTTATAAACATATCAGGCTTATTTTGTCGATTGTGTAATAATTGGTTGACCAAAACCTTATGAAACTGTGTAACTGGTAAAACTGCTCCCCCAATCACCCCCAAAAGTGAAAGACGCAAATCAAGAAAAAAAAAGAAAGCAAACTGAAAACATTCCTTTCTGATGCAATAACAAGGTATCACCCCTGTACAAGCAGGATTCCCTGCCCCATTACACAGTTAAATTTGCAATTAGAGTACACTATTGAAATGTTGCCAAACTACCTCAATTCTGTTTAAGTCATAAACATTAAAAAGCGTGTTTTTTGTTTTGTTTTGTTTTTTTACAGAAAAAACTATGCAAACCTTTAAAATATTGCAAAGGTTTCTTTGGCTAGACACTTCAAAAGTAATATAAAAATTATTCTTTGGCTACTTCTGTGTCTTTTCTTGTTTACAGTTCAATGAGAAATACAATGTTCTAAGCAAAACCTTGTATCCACTGAAACAAAACAATTTCACATTCAATATTTGACCTAAATGTTGATTTTAATCAGCAGATCCTGTAATTGGTTAATATGATAATGAAATGTTCCTATTCATACCCCTATCTAAAACAGATCTTTAATTACCTAGGGGAAAATCACTCCCTTGCTAGAGTGCTGCTAAGGAGCCCGTGGGTGGGGAGGCTGCTGTATCCCTAGCACAGTCATCAGCAAAACATTTATCATGTCCTCCTCAGTGGGCCAATGCTACATTCCCCCCTACTCTGTAAAAAGCTCAGTCATCCCTTATCTTCTTGTGCCTCCAGAGCAGAAAATTGACAAACTGAAATAACCAAATACTTTTCAAACGATGATCTCTTTTCTAGGCTTTTAAATCAGCTTGTAACAAGTCGCCTCAAGCTTTTTCCAGCTATCTTCTCTCCTAGTATAACTTAACCCTACATTTTTTAACACTGAAAAAGGAAATTTCGAAAGATAAGAAAACCAACTAGATGGAATGGCGCATAGAACTATTAGCTTGGCACCTTAATCGGTAAATAAGACAGTCATTTTCTGCTACTACTTCATTTCAAATGCGTTTCATCTCGGACCTTGGTGTGGATCCGGACGGGGTTTCCCGGATAGACACGATTTAAAAATAAAAATTAACGCTCACGTCATGTGAGTCACATCTCTGACAAATGCCACTGCCCTCTCACAGCAGGACCCTGACAGACCCCACGGAGTAGGCGCTGGGTAGCAAATATGCGATACGCCAAAGGGCTACTAAATGAAGTGTCTTGAAATAAACTGAACTAAACCCTTTCGTGCACTGCGCTCCCGCGGCGGTTAGTGGTTTCTGATTTTAGCTCTTCCAGCTGTTTGCATGTGGGTATGTTTCCAATTTTTTTTTCCTTGGGACAGGCTAAAAGTCCCGGGAAGTTTTTTTCTGGGCTATATGACTCCCTGCGTGGGCGAAAGAAACAGGCGGTTGCTCTAATTCGGCTGCTGGGCAAGTGTAAAAGCCAACTGCCAGCTTTCAACGCGGCTCCAGGAGGAAATTTACGCGCACACGAAGAAA
>NW_012100987.1:3479093-3488259 GCF_000951045.1 Mandrillus leucophaeus
GGGCGCGGGTCGGGCGTACTTCCCACCTCGCCCACCCTGGCTTGGGGCGGCGAGCTCGGTGCGGGGCTGCGGTCGGAGGAGGGGAGAGGTTTCGGGTGGACCCCTCAGACGGCGGCAGGCAGTTTTCGAAGGCGCGCACGAAAAGCAAAACTCTTCCGCTCTTCCACACGTAAACGCCAACGTCCTACGGGCGGCCACTTTCTCCCGCCCCGCCCCACTGCGCTCTCAGGCTCTCCAGAGCCCGCTCCCGCCACCGCCGACCTCAGCGAGAGAACTGCGAGCGCGCGTACCTGCCCCACGACTACTGACACTTGACGCCCGCCTCTATTTCACCCAACTCCGGGGGGGCGGGGCCCGCTCGCCTGATTGGCAGCGCCGCCGCGAATCCCGAGGCCTCAAGGCCGGCCGGGCCTGAGCGGCCAGCCTATGAGCAGGGAGAGAGGCAGCCAGGGCCCCGCCTCCGCCGGCCCGACCGCACCCCTCTCGGGCCACGAGCTTCGCGCGCAGGGCGGCCGCGCAGTTTGTACACAACTTCTCTGACAGATTGGGCTGGCGGAGCTGGGGGCGGAGGGAAGTAGCGGAGCGGGTGGAATCTGGGAAGAGGGGGAATTAGGGTGGAGACGCGGAGGGAGAGCTCTTCGCACTGTTCTCTGCCAGGATTAGGAAGAAAAAGAGTATTGCACGTCTTAGGTGTTGTGCAAGGACCTGAAACTCAAAAGCTGAAACCCAGAAGGCAGCTAGGTGGGGGCGCTGAGGCTTTTAGAGATTTGTCTAATGAGTGTGTACTTTTAAATATCCGAAATATACTTCTCTTTAGCAGAAAACTAGGGGCGGTGTGATAAACAAATTTAAAACAGCTCTTGTCTCATGTATCTTTAGCAGTGACTGTATCCATTTAACAAGGCAAATTCAGAATGCCTGAATAAAAGATTTGATGGGAAGCGTTATTTTCAAATCCTCGCATAAAAGCCTGAGTTTTTCCCACTCCTTCAGGATTTTAATTGCTAGACGTTTTCCCACACATTTGTACCTCCTATCCGTGTGTGGGGAGGAGGGCTTGGGCCATATGAATTTTGAAGTTGCTAATATTTAAGCCATGTTGATTCTAGCCGAAGCATGGAATCTAATTTAAGCACGACTGGCTCAAATGTGTACTTAAATAGACATTACATCTTTGACTTATTTTTGCTAGCACTGTATGTTAAAAAAATGGACTTTAATATTTACAAAACAGAAACCTAGCACATTTACCTCACATTGTGGCACCTTTTCCTACGAAGAGACAACCAGAAAGCCACAAACATAGACACATAGACACTGAAAACTGGGAATCCAAATTTGTTGGAAGGTAATAGCCAAATATATTACCGTCCATTTACAATGTTGTTATAATGGGAGGGTGAATTTTTGCCAGGAATCACCTAAGGAAACCACTTCCCTTAATCCTTAATGTTCTTGTACATGATTTTATCTGGCTTATTGGGAGGACGGAACAATAAACTGCAATAAAAATGCTTGTGATATTACTACAAATGTACATATGTTGACAGCACAGTATACCATTAGACAGTTTTACATATACGACAGCCTACTCATCGCTTCAGAGTAAAACAGCTTTAAAAAAAAAAGTCTTTGAAAAAAACGTTCACTTCAAAGAGCATATCTATCAAAGGTATGGATCTCATTTTCAATGGGTAGAAAATTAATAAGCACATAAAGAAATGTATTTATTATTAGAACATATAAAATTATGCTGTAAACTAGGTTTTTCTCCTTTTCCTTCTCTTCCTGTTGATACATGATTCATTTCTACTAACTGTGACCACTGCCTTCAGAGAATGACTGATGACTACTTTCATGTTACCAAAGTATTATTTAATAAGTGCTTTTGCAAGTTTTTCTCTAACCAAACAGCCCCATGCTGTCCACCTTCATCTTTAAAAAGCTGTCTTGCTTTTCTCTAATATCAAACCGATCATGTAATTAATTAGCTTAGAAACAGATTATAGAATTAGGATGGGATTTAATGTAACTCTTTTAAAAAATTGAGCTCTGAAAGATTGTTAGTTACTTAATTCTGATAACATCAAACCTAAATGTGATGTAGATAATTCTTAATAGAACTTTTGTGCTCTTGTAACTTTAAGCTAAATCTAACTTAGATTTAATACATTTGGTAGCTGTATCTTAATGTGCTTTTAAACCTATCTAGACCTTTCCTTTTGTCTTTCTTTTTACGAGAGCTTCAGTGGCCTGGTATTTCAATCTAAGTTTTCACTGCAATAAAATCCCTGTATTTTACTGGAAATGCTTCCATAATTTCACACCACTTTTTAACATGCTTTCATTTACAAAAGCTTTTTCATTGCAAAAAAAGAAAAAAACACACACAACTAATATTGTTTTTAATATTTTTAGTCTTGTTAATTGTTTCATATTTCCACTTTTCATAATGAATATAGATATGAAGCTAGCGTTGGGGTTCTTATAGTAACTGAATATATTCCTTTTTGCTCCAATACAGTAGCACCTTTTAAAATTTCATTTCAGGCATAAAGATTCATGAAATAGGGCTGCCACTTTTAAGTAATAGTTTCTCTGAAATGCCCTGCTCTGCAGTCTCACAGAAAATAACTAGCTTAGCACTGTACAATAGTACGGAAATTGGAAAGTAATCCTTTCGGAGACATTTGCCATGTGATTCTGAGCATATAAAGAACATGTTCAACCAAGCTTCCCTGCTGTTACTTTTAACATAAATGCTACAGCTGCAAACCTGTTTCATCGACTTAGTAAAAAGGGTTAAAACTTGATAAATATTTTTCAAATGTTCCAGGTTCTACATTGGCATGAAGCCAGACAGAGTGAATGGACAGATCCTCAATTACTTTGAACTTTCTAGTTCTTTGCATTCCTTCCCGCTTAGTAGTGCTGTACCATTAGGGAAGATGGGAGAAAACAAAAAACAAATGTCAGGTTTCAGAAATCAATTAGTGGCCTGGCAGTGGTGTGTTAAGTGAACTGTGCCAAAACAGGGGATTCTGAGGGAATGAAATAAAAATGTTGAGTGCTCAAGTTAGGTAGGAGGGTAAGCATAGAAGCAGTGTGCATGCTTAAGTCCTTAGTCACTGGGCAACACAGATTTAGTCTTAGAATAAACCATAAGTGTCACTATCTTTACGGGAATAAATACGGATGAATATGCGGGGGCTGAACAGGCATTCAGTGATGGGGGAGGGGGTTTGAAGGAGGCAGTGGAAAAAAATAGATAAATAGCTTCTGAATGATGAGATGAGGGAAATATGAAGCTATCACTAGGGCAATGTTCACACAACGACACGGCAAAAGGAATATCTAAATTCAGTTGTTTGGCAAATCTAAATTCAGTTGTTTGGCAAACAACTGAAATGTCAGAGAGAGCTCGAAATTAAGAGGTATAGAGTATCACAGCCAACAAAACTGTATTCACTTCCAGTAGAAAAATATTCATAGAATATTTATTTCTGCTAAATCAGTATCAAATTGCCAAGTGATCTTGGGCCACAGGAAAAAGAACAAGAATAAACATGAAAAATAAAGTTTTATACGGGAGCACACTCTTCTCTAGGGTAAGATTATTTAATTAAAGTGACTGTTTGGTAGTCATTGATTGTCCACCCCTGTTAGAATCTGTTTCAGTGAAAACTTAAAACTATTGTAATTATTGTCCTCTCAAACATTTCACATCTGTAGTCTTTGTATTTTTTCATTAATGGCAACCACTTAAAGCCACATATCAGGAAAAAAGTCATTAAGGAAATAGCCTGATAAATAGAAGCGTCAACTGAGATTAGTTGGAATTTAAAGCATTTTGACTCAAAAGATTACGAGACGAGAAAGAAGATGTTCTGTTCATTGTTTTTGTGATGAAAAAATATGCAATTTAAATAAGACTAAATACATCTATTTATATTAATTAAAATTATGTCTTAAGACAACAACTTAATATTTTATTTTTGTAATGTCTCTTGCCTCCAGTTCTCAAGAAATTACATTTTATATTTCAGTTTGGATTTTTAAACATGTTCTTCTTAAAATATTTCATAAAACTCCCTTTATGCGCTTAATCCTAAGGATACTATAATTTATCTAGCCTAATTTTAAAACTCTACTAATATCCAAAAAACAGGAGAGTTTTACCTTTTGGAGAGACTGGGATTGCTTTTTCCACCTTGTTAGTATAATAAGTAGACAAAAGTGACATAAATATAAACGCCTGGAACCAAGTTATAGGCCAAGCATATTGTAGCTTAAACTGTACAGTATTTAAATTTTGACTCGAAACATGATAGGCAAGGTTAAGAGAAAGGTCTGAGCTAAAGTGGTTACACCAAACAATCTTTTAGAACATTAGGGAGGTCTCATCATCAGCATCACAATGGGCAGTGTTTTGAGCCAATTGCTGTTCATGTGATGACAAAAGCTGTAATGGTACCAGGCTGTGGGGAACACCCTGTGAATGCTCAAATGAACTGTGTGTGCATGGGTCACACGGAAATACTCTTTTAGATGTTGATTTATAGATGAAGTGTGTAAAAGTTGTGCCTAAGAGCAATGCGAGTTCTTCTTGCGTAAACTTTACAACTTTGGGGAAGGGCAATTTGACAATAAGTATGAAAAAGGCTAAAATGTAAATAACTTTGAAAATGATAGACAATTTCTCTTTTAGAAAAGGTGTATATGTGTGTGTATATATCTGTATTGTGTGTATATATATATACATGCCTGGCCCACCATACACATGTACAGGTATATATATACACACACACATATCTTTATATATAAAATTGGGCCAGGCATGGTGGCTCACACCTATAATCCCAGCCCTTTGGGAGGCTAAGGTGGGAGGATTGCTTGAGGCCAAGAGCTGGAGACCAGCTTGAGCAACATAGTGAGACCCCTATCTCTACAAAAATGTTTAAAATGAATTAGACATGGTGATGTATGCAGGTAGTCCCAGCTACTTGGAAGGCTGAGGTAGGAGGATTACTTGAGCCCAGGAGTTCAAGCTTACTGTGAGCTATGATCACACCACTGCACTCCAGCCTGGGTGACAGAGCAAGACCCTGTCTCAAATAATAATAATTAATTTAAATAAAAATAAAATTGGAAATAACCTAGGTTAGGTGTCCAACAATAGGGGAGTAGTTAAGCAATACATCCATACCATGGCTACTGTTATGCTACCAAAAAGTTGAGTAGTTGGAAAAAAAGGGGGAAAATTCATATTAAGGAATATTTAGTGACACAGGAAAACATTCATGCTATGTGTAGTGAAAGAAGGGAGTTTTATCAATATGTACCCACAAAGATGAAAAGAAAATACCAAACATGGATGTATTTTGGTGGCCTTCATTGGATGGTTAAATTATAGGTCACTGCTGGGCACGGTGGCTCACGCCTGTAATCCCAAAGGGAGGCCAACGTGGGTGGATCACCTGAGGTCAAGAGTTCAAGACCAGCCTGGCCAACATGGGGAAACCCCATCCCTACTGAAAATACAAAAATTAGCCGGGCATGGTGATGTGTGCCTGTAATCCCAGCTACTCAGGAGACTGAGACAGGAGAATCACTTGAACCCGGAAGGCAGAGGTTGCAGTGAGCCGAGATTTCGCCACTGTACTCCATCCTGGGCGACAGAGCAAGACTCCATCTAAAAAAAAAATAAATAAATTATGGGTCGTTATTCTCTTCTGGATACTTTTCAGTATTTTCTAGATTTTCTACAATTGCTATGTATTCCATTTGTAATCAGAATAAATATTTTAAATGAAAACATAAATATTACTTTCCTACAGTTAAGGGTTAATTGGAACTGTAGTAGGTGATGATCAAATGATTTTCCATTTGAAGCCAGTAAAGTGTAGCTATAACTTGCCAATACTCTGTACTGGGAAAACATGTAAGCTTTCTTAACCAAGCTGCTAGATTTTCAGGAATTTCACTGCAGAATGAAGAAGCTGAAGAGAGATTACAAAGGGGAGTCTGAAGTTCAAAAGGGATAATATAGGGAATGTCTGAAATGTAAATATGCTTTAATTCATTTCCTAAGTGATCAGCAAGACTTCCTCTACAATTATTTTTACTCTGTTATTTTGGGTTCTCATTTTACTTTGTTGCTCTGTTTTCTCATATTAAATAAAATAGGCTGTTTACACTATTTTGACAAAATGCATAGACTCTTAAAACCAGGTAAAGTTTATATGCATCTTTAAAGAGGTGTTTGTGTTTGGTTTCTTAAATTCTAAAATACTCACATAGAAGATTTGGCATGAAATAGTTTCAACTGGGATGTTACCTTTCTCTTTCTCTCCTTTTTTTTTTTTTTTTTTTTTTGAGACAGGGTCTTGCTCTGTTGCTTAGGCTGGAGTGCAGTGATGCAAACATGGCTTACTGCAGCTCCAACCTCCTGGGTTCAAATGATCCTCCCACCTCAGCTTCTCCAGTAGGTGGGGCCACAGGCCCCACCATGTCAAGCTAAATTTTTAAATTTTTTGTAGAAACGGGGTTTCTCCATGTGGCCCAGGATGGTCTCGAACTTCTGCACTCAAGCAATCCTCCTGGCTCAGCCTCTCAAAGTTCTGAGATTACAGGCTTGAGCCACCATGCCCAGCTCATACTATTGCTTCTCTAAGAGCCTTGTTCTCTTTTTTGGAACATAAAGTTGTTCAAAAGTTATTCCCAAATTTGGTTACTGAGATTTCAGAAATTAAAGTAGAGGGAGGGTGGGGGTGTTTGTCTACGAACATGATATTTAAAACATATTCTAGAGGCGCAGCAAGATGGCTCACACCTGTTATCCCAATGCTTTGAAAGGCTGAAGTGGGAGGATTGCTTAAAACCAGGAGTTCAAGACCAGCCTGGGCAACATAGCAAGACCCCAGTCTCTGCAACGAGTAAAAAGAAGAAACTAGCCAGGTGTGGTGGCACACGCCTGTAGTCCCAGCTACTTGGGAAGCTGAGGCAAGAGGACTGTTTGAACTCAGGAGTTTGAGGTTACAGTGAGCCATGATTATGCCACTGCATTCCAGCCTGGGCAACAGAGTAAGACCCTGTTTCAAAAACAAAACATTTTCTATTAAAAATTCAGTAGACAGCTGAATTTCTAAGGACCCACCCCCCAGCTCCCCACTGTCGTGACTACAACTCACACATAAAACATACATATACGCCAGTCTTTATTCTAAATTATTCGGCAGATTGGTACCTGCAAATATTTTTTGAACACTCTGTGTTCAGCAGTGGTCTGTGCAGAGCACTGTTGCAGGTCTTAGAAATACAAAGATGAATAAGATATAGTCCCTGTCCTAAGCACTGCAAGCATCACCTGATAGGTAACCTCACTTCTCAGATACGTTTCACTGCTTTCCTCAGTGAGGAAGGAAGTTCAAACTCCTCAGCCTGGGACCTTGTGCTGACCCCAGCCTATCTTCCCAACTTTGTATCTCACTATCCCTCCCCTGCTCTTCTCCCATGAACCTTAGGCTCTAACCATATGGATTATTTGTAAATTTCCCAAAAGCCCCTCGGGTTTCCTCCAACTCTAATGCCTTTCTTTGAGTACATATGTCATTGATATGATTTGGCTGCGTCTCCACCTTAATCTCATCTTGAATTGTAGCTCCCATAATTCCCACGTGTCGTGGGAGAAACCCGGTAGGAGCTAATTGAATCATGGGAACGGGTCTTTCCCATGCTGTTTTTGTAATAGTGAATAAGTCTCATGAGGTCCGATGGTTTTATAAAGGGGAGTTCCCTCTCACGAGTTCTCTCTTGCCCGCCACCATGTAATAAGTCCCTTTGCTCCTCCTTAATCTTCTGCCATGACTGTGAGGCCTCCCCAGCCATGTGGAATTTTGAGTCCATTAAACCTTTTTCCTTTATCAATTACCCAGTCTCAGGCTGGGCATGGTGACTCACGCCCATAATTCCAGCACTTTGGGAGGCCGAGGCGGGTGGATCACTTGAGGTCAGGGGTTTAAGACCAACCTGGCAAACTTGGCAAAACCCCGTCTCTACTGAAAGTACAAAAAATAGCCGGGTGTGGTGGCATGCACCTTTGGTCCCAGCTACTCGGGAGGCTGAAGGAGGAGAATTGCTTGAGCCCGGGAGGCAGAGGCTGCAGTGAACCGAATCATACCACTGCATTCCAACCTGGGAGACAGAGTGAGACCATATACACCACAAGGCCCGGCTGTAAGCCTACCTTTCTCCCAGGGGGTCACACCAGCTCCCCCAGAAAGAATTACCCTCTCTGTTGTTTTCTTCTCTTTCCCTTTGTATCCCCAGTAAAGCACTTCTCACCATCTGCCTTATACCTGTCGCCCCAAACAAGTCAAGTGGCCCTGTAGGGAACAAATGATCTTATCTTTGTGTTCCTCCTGATGCTTCCTAGGGTCCCATACAAAATAGGCAATCAATACTTGGTGAACCCCATCTTATTCATAATAGACATAAGAGGTAAAATTAAAAATAAAAGTTTGAGGTTAGGCACAATGGCTCATGCCTCTGATCCCAGCATTTTGGGAGGCCCAGGTGGGAGGATCGCTTGAACCCAAAAGTTCAACACCAGCCTGGGCAATATAGTGAGACCCCCATCTCTCCAAAATAAAGATAAATACATAAATTAGCTGGATTGGTGGCATTTGCCTATTGTCCCAGCTACTCAGGAGGCTAACGTTGGGAGGATTGCTTGAGTTCGGGAGGTCAGGGCTTCAGTGAGCTATGATGATCACACCCCTGCACTCCAGCCTGGGTGACAGAACAAGACCCTGTTTCAAAGTAAATAAATTAAAAATAAAAGTTTGATAGAATGTCAACTAGCAATGTAGAGGAAATAATAGAGTTAGAAAAATGGCTCACGCCTGTAATCCAGCACTTTGGGAGGCTGAGGTGGGCAGATCACAAGGTCAGGCGATCGAGACCATCCTGGCCAACATGGTGACACCCTGTCTCTACTAAAAATACAAAAATTAGCTGGTCGTGGTGGCATGTGCCTGTAATCCCAGCTAATCGGGAGGCTGAGGCAGGAGAATCATTTGAACCAGGGAATCGGAGGTTGTAGTGAACCGAGATAGCACCACTGCACTCCAGCCTGGCGACAGAGCAAGACCCTGTCTCAAAAAAA
>NW_012100987.1:3488309-3490562 GCF_000951045.1 Mandrillus leucophaeus
AAAGAAAAGAAAAGAAAAAGAAAAATCACCATTTTGCAACCATCATAGTATTAATTCAGGCAAGAATCAATGGATACCAAAATGACTGGATGAAATTCAGAAGAGGAACAGGCTATATTTACATAGTCTTAAGGTATTTCCCCCATAGATGAGGTATTAATTTAAATGGAAACAAATAGTAACAATGGAAGAGCCTGGCCTACACTACCTTAAACAAATGATCAAAATCAATATCACCATTAATAGGACAATCTGGCTGGGTGCAGTAGTTCATGCCTGTAATCTTAATGCTTTGAGAGGCTGAGGCAGGAGGATTGCTTAAGCCTAGGAGTTCAAGACCAGCCTGGGCAACACACTGAGACCTCATCTTTACAAAAAAATAAACCAAAAAAAGAAATTGCCAGGCATGGTAGTGCGCACCTGTAGTCCGAGCTACTTGGGAGGCTAAGGCAGGAGGTTCGCTTAAGCCCAGAAGTTCAAGGCTGCAGTGAGCTTAGATCATACCACTGCACTTTAGCCTAGGCAACAGAGTGAAATACTGTCTCTCTAATGAAAGTTTTTTTCTAAAAAGGACAAACTGAGTTTGTCCTTGTCACATTATGAGTTTGCCACATTATGAGTTTCCCAATGTGAACTGAGAAGGATGCAAAATCAATATCCTGATGTGAACTGAGAAATAATAAGGAATTTATGTACATAAATTTCTAAAAAAAAAAAAAAAGCATAACCTGAATCTAATCATGAGGAGAGATAAGACAAACCCCAATTGAGGAACATTCTATGAAAGAGTGGCCTCCACCCTTCGAAAAAAATGTAGATGTTGGCCAGACACGGTGGCTCATGCCTGTAATCCCAGCACTTTGGGAGGCCAAGGAAGGTGGATCACGAGGTCAGGAGATCGAGACCACCCTGGCTAACATGGTGAAACCCTGTGTCTACTAAAAATACAAAAAATTAGCCAGGCATGGTGGCAGGCGCCTGTAGTCCCAGCTACTTGGGAGACTGAGGCAGGAGAACGGCGTGAACCCGGGAGGAGGAGCAGCTTGCAGTGAGCCGAGATTGCGCCACTGCACTCCAGCCTGGGCGACAGAGCGAGACTCCGTCTCCAAAAAAAAAGAAAAAAAAAAAAAGAATGAAAAAGAAAAAAGAAAAAAATGCAGATGTTGTAAGAGAAAAAGAAAAGTTCAGGGACTGTTTTGTTTTGTTTTGTTTTGTTTTGTTTTTTGTTTGTTTGTTTGAGACGGAGTCTCCCTCTGTCGCCCAGCCTGGAGTGCAGTGGAGCAATCTCAGCTCACTGCAAACTCTGCCTCCCAGGTTCAAGTGATTTTCCTGCCTCAGCCTCCCAAGTAGTTGGGATTACAGGCATGCACCACCACAGCTGGCTAATTTTTATATTTTTAGTAGAGACAGAGTTTCGCCATGTTGGTCAGGCTGGTCTTGAACTCCTGACCTCAGGTGATCCACCTGCTTTGGCCTTCCAAAGTGCTAGGATTACAGGCATGAGCCACCACGCCCAGCCAGGCACTGTTCCTTTTTAAAGAAATGGGTAATCCTGGGTTTGGTTCTAGATGAGGGACACAATAAATATTTTGGGGTAATTAGCCAAATTTGAGTATGAACTGTATATTTGATAATAAACCAATACTACATGACTGAACTTGACAATATAACTAGTTATGTAAGAGGGTGTCTCATGCCTGTAATTCAGGCACTTTGGGAGTCTGAGATGGGTGGATCACTTGATGTCAGGAGTTCGAGATCAGCCTGGTCAACATGGTGAAACCCCATCTCTACTAAAAAATACAAAAATTGGCTGAGAGTCGGGCTGGGTGCCTGTAATCCCAGCTGCTCTAGAGGCTGATACAGGAGAATTGCTTGAACTTGGGAGGCGGAGCTTGCAGTGAGCCGAGATGGTGCCACTGTGCTCCAGCCTGCGTGACAGTGAGACTGTCTCAAAAAAAAAAAAAAAAAAAAAATTCAACCAACCAAATAAAATAAAAATAACTAGTTCTATAAGAGAATATCCTTTCTTTCTAAGTATACACACCCTGATTATTCAAAGGAGGTAAAGGCTATAATGTGAACAATTAACTGTAAATCAGGAGAAAAAAGTCTGTGTGTGTGAGTGTCTGTGAGAGTGTATTGTATACATACTGAGAGATATAAACACACACAGAAACGGAGATGCAGATATAGCAAAATATTAATGATTGGCAAATCAGGATGAAAGTATATGGGAATTCTCAAAAAAAA
>NW_012100987.1:3491992-3493984 GCF_000951045.1 Mandrillus leucophaeus
AAAAAAAAAAAAAAAAAGGTAAACATAGTAGAGGCAGTGGTAATAATATGCACAACTCACACAATAAAATATCAATTTTATTTTAATGTAGTTTTGATTAGTTTTTCTTATTTTTTTATTTTTTGACGAAGTCTCACTTGTTGCCCAAGCTATAGTGCAGTGGCGCGATCTCAGCTCGCTGCAATCTCCACCTCCCGGGTTCAAGCGATTCTCCTGCCTCAGCCTCCCAAGTAGCTGGGACTACAGGCGTGTGCCACCATGCCCGGGTACTTTTTGTATCTTTAGTAGAGACGAGGTTTCACTATGTTGGCCAGGCTGGTCTTGAACTCCTGACGTCGTAATCCGCCCACCTTGGCCTCCCAAAGTGCTGGGATTACAGGTGTGAGCCACCGCCTCAGACCTGGTGTTATCTTTAATTCTGAAAAGCCAAAAAACCTGCTGTCAAGGATCATGGGGTCTGATCTTAGGGGGGCCACCGTTAAATCCCGACATCGCGCACTGCAGTTGTGTTTGAGAAAGCAGATCTGAGGTAGCATGAAATATAGACCCATGCCAGGCGCCAGTTGGACTTTAAAGATATATCTTTCAAATGTGAAAAATACTAGATTCTTCTTTTTATGCCACCAGAACGTTTTGAGGAAATGGGATCCTTAACATAGTTCACAACATTATTGTTGAGGTTTGGAACCCCAGAGGTAAGGAGCAGGATAGCCTAATGACACACCTCAACAGAAGACAGAGCACACACAAAGGATGATTGAAGAGATGCCGATGCAAATTGCCCACAGCGTGTATGTATGAGGCAGAAAGGAGTCATTGAAGATTTTCCTATGACAAAGTATTTTTAAAACAACCAACAGATACGTACTGGACTTCTATGAGTAAAAACGCAGAGTCCAGACAAAAGCGAAGCTGCTTCACTTGAATAGAACCCCGTCTAGTTTAAGTTACAATATCTACACATGCAAAATACAAAACTTTATCATGTCCCAAACGCATGGTGAACCAGGAAGAGAGAGATCCCTGTGGACTTTGATACTTGGATTAACCCTTAAAGAAAGCACAAGACTCTGCAAGCTGCAAAATGGTAGATAGGACGAAAGCAGAGGGAATTCCGGCCAAAAACTGGCACGGTGCTTAGGGTTCAACACAGATTACATAAATTGATCAGAACAATTAGCCCATAAATGGATCAAATCAGATTTCTCCATGCTGTGTAAATAATTGATGTAATAAAGACCAGGAGAATTTTTAACATAATGGAAAGTCTTGTGAATCAGTGTGATCATAAAGTTAAAAGACATAGTGTAGTGACTCATGCCTGTAGTCCTAGCTACTTGGGAGGCTGAGGCAGGAGGATTGCTTGAGCCTAGCAGGTTGAGGCTACAGCGAGCTGTGATCTCACCACTCTCTCCAGCCTGGGTGACAGAGTGAGACTCTGTTCCCTGCCAAAAAAAAAAGTTAAAAGACAAGTGACCCCTCTCCCTCAAGTTCCTAAAATAGTAAGTGACTAGGAGAAATTATTTGCAGCAAAAGATTAATATTCACAACTACAAAAGACATTCTTTAAAAAGCTATTTAAAGAAAAAGATAATCTGGCTGGGTGTGGTGGCTCAGGCCTATAATCCCAGCACTTCGGGAGGCTGAGGCAGGAGGATCACCTGAGGTCAGGAGTTGGAGACCAGCCTGCCCAATATGGAGAACCCCTATCTCTACTGAAAATACAAAAATTAGCCAGGTGCAGTGGCTCTCATCTGTAATCCCAGAACTTTGGGAAGCTGAGGCGGGCAGATCACAAGGTCAAGAGATCGAGACCATCCTGGCCAACACGGTGAAACACCGTCTCTACTAAAAATACAAAAAAATTAGCTGTGCGTGGTGGCACATGCCTGTAATCCCAGCTTCTCGGGAGGCTGAGGCAGGAGAATGACCTAAACCCAGGAGGTGGAGGTTGCAGTGAGCCAAGATCGTGCCACTGCACTCCAGCCTGAT
>NW_012100987.1:3494877-3499834 GCF_000951045.1 Mandrillus leucophaeus
TATATGAACACACACATACACATAAAAGTGTCATACACTTTGGCATTCCACTTTTAAGAATTTATTCCTTAAAATTATTCAAATGTGCACAAAGACAGGCATAGCAGAATTATTGCAGCACTGTTTGTAATAATGACAAATCAGCAGCCATCTAAATATCCAACAGTAAGTATGTAATGATGAAGTAAATGACTAAGTGAACTCTAGTACATCCACACCATTTACTACTATTCAGCAATTTTTTTTTGGAGATGGAGTCTTGCTCTGTCACCAGGCTGGAGTGCAGTGGCATGGTCTCGGCTCACTGCAACCTCCACCTCCTGGGTTCAAGCCATTCTCCTGCCTCAGCCTCCCAAGTAGCTGGGATTACAGGCACGTGCCACCACGCCCAGCTAATTTTTGTATTTTTAGTAGAGATGAGGATTCACCATGTTGACCAGGCTGGTCTTGAACTCCTGATCTCGTAATTCGCCCGCCTCAGCCTCCCAAAGTGCTGGGATTACAGGCGGGAGCCAACACACCCGTCCTATTCAGCAATTTTAACATAGTAAAGTGGCTATATCTGTACTGACACAAGAAGATCTCTAGGCTGGGAACGGTGCCTCACGCCTGTAATCCCAGCACTTTGGGAGGCCCAGGTGGGTGGATCATGAGGTCAGGAGTTCAAGATCAGCCTGGCCAAGATGGCGAAACCTCATCTCTACTAGAAATACAAAAATTAGCTGGGTGTAGTGGCTCGTGCCTGTAGTCCCAGCTACTCGGGAGACTGAGGCAGGAGAATCGCTTGAACAGGGAGGCAGAGGTTGTAGTGAGCCGAGATCGTGCCACTGCACTATAGCCTGCTGGCAGAGTGAGACTCCATCTCAAAGAAAAAGAAAAAGAAGATCTCTAAAGGCAAAATAAGTGGGGAAAAAAAGTCACTAGGTAACACATATTTCATGATGCCATTTATGTAAATAATTTATATGAAATATACATTGTCTAGAATGGCTAACACACAATTGTTAACAATTTACTGGCAGGATGCCATTGCTCATGCCTGTAATCCCAGCACTTTGGGAGGCTGAGGCAGGCGGATCACTTGAGGTCGGGAGGCAGAGGTTGCAGTGAACCGAGATCATGCCATTGCACTTCAGCCTGGGTGACAAGATCAAGACTCCATCTTAAAAAAAAAAAAAGTTTTTACATTAGACGGTGTTTGTAATAATGAGAAATCCATGTAGTCACAACTACTTATGAGGCTGAGGCGGGAGGAACTCTTGAACCCAGGAGGTTGAGGCTGCAGTAAACTATGATCTCACCACTGCACTTGGGCTGGGTGAGAAAGCAAGATCCTGTCTGTAAAAAAGAAATCAATAAATGGGCCAGACATAGTGACTCACACTTGTAATCCCAGCAGTTTCGGTGGCTGAGGCAAGAGGGTTGCTTGAGGCCACGAGTTTGAGACCAGCCAGGCCAACATAGCAAGACCTTGTCTCTATTTTAAAAAATGAATAATAAATTAAAAAACAATAATGCAAATAAAATAAAATAAAGATACAAAGAGAAAGAAAGGCCTTGTGTTTACTTGTTTAAAAAATGTTCGACCCTCACAATAACTGAGTTTAGTTTCTTAATCTACTCCACAGATGCTGCAAGATATAAAGCTACTGGCAGCAGCGCCTGAAAATAAACCAGCAGAATGATCAATGTGATGCTTGCTATGTAGCATTTTACAAAGTCAGTTTAGGAAAGGAAATCTGATCCTTTCAATTTTCCTGCCCAATTATTTTCAGTTGATATATCTCTGGAAAATCTCTATCCCTTCCACCATGAATATTTGATTAGGTATATTCATTGTTTTCCTCCATAAAGCATCTTATTTTACACTTCGCCTTGTTTGTTTGGTGAGGTGGTTAAATGTGTGTGTTTGTATGACCCTGGTAATATGTCATCATTGGAATTATAATATGCTAATTTTTCAGACATTTAGAAAAACTAAAGAGAGAATACTTAATACCAGTGCCACCTCAATTCAGTGATATCAGTATACAAACACACTGGCCATTGTGACATGTGGCAACAAAGTCCAGTATGTTTAATGTTTAAGAAGCCAAGTCAGCCGGGCGCGGTGGCTCACACCTGTAATCCCAGCACTTTGGGAGGCTGAGGCAGGTGGATTACAAGGTCATGAGTTCGAGACCAGCCTGGCCAATATGGTAAAACCCTGTTTCTACTAAAAATACAAAAATTAGCCAGACGTGGTGGCGGTCTCCTGTGGTCCTGGCTACTCCGGAGGTTGAGGCAGGAGAAACGCTTGAACCTGGGAGACGGAGGTTGCAGTGAGCCAAGACTGTGCCACTGCATTCCAGCTTGGATGACACAGCAAGACTCTGTCAAAAAAAAAAAAAAAAAAAAAAAAGAAGCCAAGTCACATTTTTTTTAAGATGGGGTCTTTCTTTGGTACCTAAGCTGCCCTGCAGTGGCGCAATCATAGCTCACTGTAGCGTGGAACTCCTGGGCTCAAGCAGTCCTCTTGCCTCAGCCTCCTGAGTGTAGCAAGGACTACAGGCGCATGCCACCGCGTCTGTCTGGCTAATTTTTAAAGGTTTTTGTACAGACAAGGTCTCTCTTTGTTACCCAGGCTGGCAAGTCACTTCATAGGAACTCATGTTTTGCAAAGATACAGGCAATAACACATTTTTTATGATAGCTTGGTAAATCCCTTAAAAGGGAGAGGTTTATGGAAGAAATGATAACGCTCTAACTACACGTGTGTGGTTAACTCCGTTTCAGCCATTCAAGGTAACTTCTACCTATATTTATGGGCCTGATTGCATAATGTATGGAGTTTGCAGGAAGTACCTGGAAGATAAGGTTACACAGACAAGTTATTTAAGTTTGAATATAAACCACAGCTCATACTGGGAAACTAGTTTGTAGACAATTTTGTAACACAAGTGAATACGTCATTCATTTTCTTTTAATATTTTTCTTATCTCATAGTTAACATTAGGAGATTAATCATTGTTTGAATGTGCAACATAGTAAGTTAACAGAAAAATGTGGCATCAGGGATTCATTAGCTGAAAAGTCAGTGAGTTACATTACAGAAGTGAAGATAAAGACTTGATATTTAAACCATCCTAAACAAATGGATGATTTGCATATATGATGATGTCCCACTAGACAATGGTTTTCTTCATGAGCGTCACTCAGTAATAAGACTCAGGTCTACTGACAAATATTGCTTCATCAACATATCATTTGCTGCAAGAAATGACCTTTTATGGTTAATGTGTAACTGATTACTGTTCTTCCTCTATAGTAGCCTACATTTTACAGTAGAGAAATACACTGTGTACACTTAGTGCCCTACAACACTAAAACATGCCAAATTGTGGTGGTATACCGTCACATATTATGATATTTGGCATTATGCAATGGTTATGGCACATTTGCAGTGGGTTCACCCTGTGTTTCAGCTCTTGTTGTATGCAATAAAACTTTTGCCATAATAGTTAGATACTTAGAAAAATCAAGACTATTTTTCTTGCAAATTAAGAAAAAAAGAACTAAAACCTCTCATGAAGGCAACAGAGGTTTGAAAGATAATGTACGTAGAGGAGAAACTACTCCATTCTAATGAAAGCAAATTACCCTAAAATCTTTGGTGTGGAAAATTAAAACTAATGATATGTTCACATTGTAATGCAAAATTGCCTGTAACCTATTTTCCTAGTGTGAGATGCAGCTTTTTTTTCAAACATAAATAACGTGTCCATTTAATAATTTACTTTTCTCCATTACTGCAAAGAAAAAAAAAAAGACATTTACAATCGCCACCTTTCTATTCCATTAATTGTCAAGAACAATCCAAGGGAGTTCTGTTATTTTGCCTGTGATAATTTTAACAGATCGAACGATTTCTTTTTAACAAGTTTTCATATATCTGAGGGCTCTATCTTTTAAATGAATGTAAGTAAAATGTGCCACCTTATTAAGTTGGAAATGACCTGTTATCTGTTATTTCTTGACCTTGCAGAGGTTTACAGTGACAAGTGAATTAACCAGGTGAGGGAGAGTGTTTGCTAGTGACTCAGTCACACTCTATTGTGTGGGATGGCACCTAGCAAAGCATTTAGATTAGGCTGGGGAGGGAACGAAGCTAGGTACACTCTCTCCAGCTTCAGGTAAACAGGATTATTGTTTTCCGTCCCTGCTGTTTGGAAAGAATGCAATGCTGCAAAGCTAATTGCTGCCATAATTAGGGGGAAAAAACCAAAAACCAAAAACCAAACCAAAACAAAACAAAACAAAAAAAAAACAAGAAGAAGAAGAAGAAATGACTTGGAATGTGTTACTTCAGTATGCTTTAAACCTCAGAGATATCATTTTTCCTCATACGCAGGCAAGGCTGGCTCTATTCATAGCTCTTTAAATGATAAGTTTAAATGCTAACATAATATTGAAAAAAAATGCTTGGAAGGTAGCAGTTGGTAAGTACTTGGTGTATAAAATGCTGAATGGTGGTCATTATTAGCACTGTAACCAGGTGAGTAGAAAAATCCCATTCTGGGACTTAATACCATGAACAGTAACAAATGCAATCAATTGAAAGCTTCCTCTTAGAACAGGCCTTACTGTGTGCCCAGGCTTTGCCACATACTATTTCATAAAATATGCAACTTTCAAACCACCTCCACATAAGATTTCACTCTGCTGTTGAGAAATTCTTCCTCATATCTAACTAAATCACCCTATCTGCAGTTTAGCAATTCTGTTTCCTCACATCTTCAGCAACATCTAACATTCTGTATTAACATATATCTTCTGCCGGGTACGGTGGCTCACACCTGTAATCCCAGCACTCTGGGGGGCTGAGGCAGGTGGATCATGAGGTTAAGAGATCGAGACCATCCTGGCCAACATGGTGAAACCCCGTCTCTACTAAAAATACAAAAATTAGCCAGGCATG
>NW_012100987.1:3499884-3506390 GCF_000951045.1 Mandrillus leucophaeus
AATACAAAAATTAGCCAGGCATGGTGGCTTGTATCTGTAGTCTCAGCTACTCAGGAGGCTGAGGCAGGAGAATCACTTGAACCCAGGAGGTGGAGGTTGCAGTGAGCCGAGATCGCGCCACTGTACTCCAGTCTGGTGACAGAGCAAGACTCCTTCTCAAAACAGAACAAACAAACAAACAAACAAACAAACAAAAATCACACACACAAACAGACAAAATAAATACATATATCTTCTTACAACAAAAAACTCAGCCTAATACCACAAAATCACAAAATACACATAGAAGAACTGAAAAAAAATTTATCCCTCCATATGGTACTTATGTACTCTAACTGGACTGTTGGTTGCAAATTTAAAAATAAAATGTGGGAATTAGAGATTGTTTGAGTTGTGGATTCCCATGTGCTATTTCTAAATGTGAAGTCTTCGTAAAACAGCCTCCTGAGCTGCCAGCATAATTACGGTGAACAGATTAGCAAGGACATCTCAGTTGTTGCTCTGCATGTTGTTCTTTGCTTTATAGGGAAAAATTAAGCATTTTAAAGATTTAAATCTTATTCTTCAATAAGATAACTTTTTTGACCTACATGAACGTTAATGGAAGCACTAATAATTATAGCTTTTTGCTGCTTGGCCTAAAAC
Source organism: Mandrillus leucophaeus (assembly GCF_000951045.1). Classification (NCBI taxonomy): domain Eukaryota; kingdom Metazoa; phylum Chordata; class Mammalia; order Primates; family Cercopithecidae; genus Mandrillus; species Mandrillus leucophaeus. Next base: position 3,500,530 of record NW_012100987.1, read on the forward strand.
AATCTTTCTACTATAATTAGATTTGAAGGGGAACTAGGAAAGACTTTCCATAAAACGCTGTCACAAATTCCCTCCAAAACTGCTTGCCTGTAATTAAGGTGCATTTACAGATCTGATATTCCTTAAAAGAAATATTAACATCACAAAGACCAATTATTCATGGTCAAACAAAGGGGATTCAGATTCTCTGATCAAAGCAGTAATCTCTTTTACAATTGTTACTTTTGAAGTATCTTCAAACAGAACAAACACACATTGACTAGGTAAACAGGTATAGCTGTGGGCTAATTTGTTGTTTCCAAGATCAGATTGTTTTTCCCCAAGACTCAAGCATAGTAAGGTATAGACTGTTTTCCATTCCAAACCCTAAACTGCTGATGCTAAGGAGTAACGTTAAAAGGGAAAAATCTCAAATATGGTTTTTACTATTAAAACTGTTGTAAAGATCATCATATATATCATATATATTTTTATTTATTTATTTATTTATTTTTATTTATTTTTTGAGACAGAATTTTGCTCTTATTGCCCAGGCTGGAGTGCAATGGCATGATCTTGGCTCACTGTAACCTCTGCCTCCCAGCTTCAAGCGATTCTCCTGCCTCAGCCTCCCAAGTAGCTGGGATTACAGGCATAGGCCACCACACCTGGCTAATTTTGTATTTTTACTAGAGGTGGGGTTTCACTATACTGGTCAGGCTGTCTCAAACTCCTGACCTCAGGTGAGATCCACCCACCTTGGCCTCCCAAAGTGCTGGGATTACAGCATGAGCCACTGCGCCCAGCTGGTCACCTTATATTTTTAATATAACCTTTACTTTTTCTCAAAATTGCTTGTTTTAAAAAATGTCAGCAAGCTTTTAAAATGATCAACGGCAGAAAATTAGACATTACAGGTGGTTACGTGAAAGAGTACTGAATTTGGTTTGCGAAAATTTGAATTTGAGTTTCAGTTTCACCTTTCTCCAGCTGTAAGGTGTTGAGTACATTCCTTAATAACTCACACCTTTCCCTACAAATGTAAAATCCGGCTAATAGCACATCTCTAGCTAGGCTGTGGTGAAGGTCATATAATGGACACACCAGGACAGGAGTAGGCCTATTTTAAAAATTAAAGCATTATCCAAATAGTATGGAGATTTAAATAAGAATAAATGGCTTTTTTGTTTTGTTTTGTTTTGTTTTTGTTGGTTGGTTGGTTGTTGCTGTTGCTGTTTTTGAGACAGGTTCTTACTCCATCCCCCAGCCTGGAGCACAGGGGTCTGGTGTGATCATGGCTCACTGCAGCCTCGACCTCCTGGGCTCAAGTGATTCTCCTGCCTCAGCCTCCCAAGTAGCTGTAACTATAGGCATGTGCCACCACGCCCAGCTATTTTTGTTTGTTTTTGGGCTTGTTTGTGTGTGTGTGTGTGTTTTCTTGTTTACCAGTTTATTATAAAGGATACTATAAAGGTATAGATGAATGGGCAGCTGAAGAGGTACATAGGGTGAGGTCCAGCAGGGTCCCGAGCATAGGAGCTTCTGTTCCCATGGAGTTGGGGTGCACCACTCTTCTGGCATGTGGATGTGTCCCCAACCTAGATGCTCACCAAACCCCTTGGCTGCTGCCCAGTGCAATGCTGTAGCCTCATAATGGTCCTTAGCATGAGGATTAGCCCTGCCTTCTAGTAACATGACAGCAATCTCATGCCTATTTTTGAAAGCTGCATAATGTAGGGGAGTGCAGCCATTTTGATTGACAGCATTCACTTGAGCACCTTTTCCCACAAGGGTTTTTACAATCTCCTCCCGGCCAGCAGAAGCCGCAATATGAGAGGAGATCAACCTGCATCACCTTTATCATTCACTGGCACTCCAAGGTGCAACAAAAATTCAACAATTCCTGTATGTACAGCTGAGCATGCCCAGTGCATGCCGTTCTGCTGTCCTGGTCAGTGCTAGTAGTTAGGGATTTATCAGCCAGAATACTCTCCTTGAACTCTTCCAGCTTCCCACAGTAGGCCAGGTTGCAGACCATTAGGTTAGACACACACCCCTACATTTTGCTTTCCCAGGAACTCGTGTGTGTGTGTGTGTGTGTGTGTGTGTGTGTGTGTGTTTTGAGACAGGTTCTCACTCTGTCACCCAGGCTGGAGTGCAATGGCACCATCACGGCTCACCACAGCCTTGACCTCCTGGGCTCAGGTGATCCTTCCATCTCAGCCTCCTGAGTAGCTGGAACTACAGGTGTGTGCCACCACGCCTGGCTATTTTTTTTATTTTTGGTAGAGACAGGGTTTTGCCACGATGGTCTCAAACTCCTGGGCTCGAGCGATTCGCCCACCTCAGTCTCCCAAAGTGCTGGGATTACAGGCATGAGTCACCGGGCCCAGCTAAGAATACACATTTTTAAATCTCATTGTTTCTCTGGATAAACATTCTTGAAGACCCAATGAGTAAAAAGAAAAAACAAAAACAAAAACAAAAAAACTTTACCATCTTGTAACAGCTTATGTTAAATGTGCTTTAGGAAACTCGAGCTCTGTGACTCAAGAATATTCTAAAGCGCTTTACAGAGCCCTTTAAATCTCCAAAAGAATCACAATAGTATGAAACGTATGTCAAACATTTGACAGTACAGCTGTTTTATCCTGAGGCTATTGGCGGAACTAGTGTTCCTTCAAAAACACTTTGGGAATTGCTGTCTTTTAGTTGAGTAGGGAGCACTTAGATCCTCAAGCAAATCTATTTTTTTTTTTTTAATTCTAAAAAAGCAAGTCTATTTTTTAAGGCTGTACCATTTGGTATAAGATTACAGTTAATGGCCGTAGAGTGTCCTAAAGTCAATCGCAGCATAAGGAGTTTGCAAAAATTTACCACTGTGAGTCTATATATCTAGCAGCTCCACCACTTAATAATGAGTGACTTTAGGTAAGGTTTTAAATGTATCTCAGCCTCAGTATTCTCATCTGTAAAACAGGGAGAATATTTACTGCACAGATTGTGGCAAAAATAAATAAAGGTAGTTGGCACAGTGAGCTTAATAAGTGGTAGATCAAATTTTCTCATTGTTTTAAAGGAAACATCTAGGTTAAAAGAGTGACCTTCCCTAGGTCACATAGCAACTCAGTGACATGGTTAGAAAGATACCAGGATTTTGGAAGCTTCTCACTATTGCTTGAATCTACCTCTATTAAGATACTAGAATAGATTATTAAACAAGTGATTTGTAAGAAGAAAAGTAATAACCACTAGAGACCAATGTTATTTCAATACGAATGAGTTGTGATAAACTAAGACAAGCACTTAGAAAGAAACAGTGCTATTAAATTGGTAGCCTGGGGGGATGCCAGAGGCACGAGAAAAAAATCTTTGGCTATTCTTTTTCTCCTCCCATCCCCTCCAGGGGTGGGGGAGGGGATGGAGATTGCAAAAGGAAGGAGGTTTCATCTTTAGTTATTCTGTGGAATGAGATGGTGAGAGTGAATTAGCCCACAAGCCTGTACAATTTATTTCTTTTTATTTTTTGTTGTTTATTATTATTATTTTTTTATGGTAGTGTGGTGGGCACGAGGCTCCAAGCATCACTTTTTAAAATCTAGCTGAATGTTCCTAACAATTTATTTATAGCTCTTTGAAATAACCGACCCAGAGAGTGATTGATTTCAACTTATAAAGAAATGTTTCACTTTTGTCACAAGGCTTCCTATTGAGTTCTTCCTCGACAATTTTTTTTTTTTTTTTTTTTTTTTTTTTTTTGAGATGGAGTTTCACTCTTTTTGCCCAGGCTGGAGTGCAGTGGCGTGATCTCAGCTCACTGCAGCCTCTACATTCCATCTCAGCCTCCCAAATAGCTGGTGACTACATACGGCAAACTAGAATACATCTATGTAAGGGTGGCCAAGTCGTGAGGAGTTGAGAAGCCAAAGCACACAAAAAGCAAATGATTTTGTGACATGCATTGGATAAATTCCTATTTATTTATTTTTCAGGCAGAGTTTCACTCTTGTTGCCGAGGCTGGAGAGTGCAGTGGCGCGATCGTGGCTCAATGCAACCTCTGCCTCCCAGGTTCAAGTGTTTCTCCTGCCTTAGCCTCCTGGGTAGCTGGGATTACAGGCATGCGTCACCACGCCCGGCTAATTTTGTATTTTTCATAGAGACGGGGGTTTCTCCCACTTGGTCGGGCTGGTCTGGAACTCCCGACCTCAGGTGATCCACCTGCCTCGGCCTCTCACAGTGCTGGGATTACAGGCGTGAGCCATCATGTGCCTGGCCTTGTTTTTTCTTAATTTTTATTTATTTATTTATTTATTTTGAGACAGAGTCTTGCTCTGTCACCTAGGCTGGAGTGCAATGGCGCGATCTCAGCTCACTGCAACCTCCACTTCCTGGCTCAAGCGACTCTCCTGCCTCAGCTTCCCGAGTAGCTGGTACTACAGGCAGGTGCCACCATGCCCAGCTAATTTTTTGTATTTTTTAGTAGAGACAGATTTAGCCAGGATGGTCTTGATCTCCTGACCTCGTGATCCGCCCAGCTCGACCTCCCAAAGTGCTGGGATTACAGGTGTGAGCCACCAAGCCAGGCTGGATAACTTCTTTTTCATATGTCACTGCGTTTAATGCTCTCTATAACCTATTAGGCAGGTACGATTATTACAATTTCCACACCCCCCCACCCAAGACAGAATGGATTCTGTCACCCTGCCTGGAGTGCAGTGACCTGATCACAGCTCACACCACAGCCTCCAACCCCTAGGCTCAAGTCATTCTCTGACCTCAGCCTTCCATGTAGCTGGGATTATAGGAGTGCACCACCACACTGGGCTAATTTTTATTTTTTATAGAAACAGGGTCTTACTATGTTGCTCAGGCTGGTCTTCAAATCCTGGGCTCAAGGGATCCTCCTGTCTCAGCTCCACAAGGTGTTGGAATTATAGGCATGACTCGCAAAGCCCAGCCTAATTTTTTGAATTTTAAAGATGAGCAACTACGGCTTAGTGGTCACACATGTAGTAAGAGGTGGTGCTGGAATACAAAACTGGAAATATGGACACAGAAAAGGGATTACTTTTAATCACCAAAGCTTCCAGAGACACATTAATGCCAATGGATATAGGATCAAGGAAATACTTAGCTGATGGATAGTCCACAAAATAACTGCCATGTACTCCAAAAATACCAATGTTAGAAAAGACAGATTGAAGAATTATTCTAGATTAAAGAAGGTGTAAGAGACATGACCGCTGAATGCAATGAGTAATCTGAGACTGACTTCTCAACAGAGGTCATATTAGGGCAGCTGGGGAAATCTCAATAGCATCTTTAGATTAGATAATCGTATTGTATCAATGTTAATTTCCTGATTTTGATCATTGTACTATGTTTACGTAAAAGAATGTTGTTATTCTTAGGAAATGCTCATTGAAACATTATCAGTAAAGTAAAATCGTATCTGCAAAGTACTCTTAAAAGGCTCAGGGGAATAAACAAGAGACAAGGAAAAGGATAAAATGATAAAATGCAAACATTTGGAGAATCTCAGCAAAGAGCAAATGAGAATTATTTGCATGATTCTTGCAACTTTTTTGTAACTCTGATATTAAGTCAAAATAAGAAGTTTCTAGGCCGGGCTCTGGGGCTCATGCCTGTAATCCCAACACTTTTGGAGGCCAAGGTGGGAGGATTGCTTGAGCCGAGGAGTTTATTACCAGCCTGGGTGACGTAGTAAGACCTCATCTCTACAAAAATCTTAAAAAATTAGCTGGCATGGTGGCATGCACCTGTGGTTTCAGCTACTCAGGAGACTGAGGTGGGAGGACTGTTTGAGCTCAGGACTTAGACCAGGCTGGGCAACTTGGTGAGACCCTGTTTTCACTAAAAA
>NW_012100987.1:3507190-3507832 GCF_000951045.1 Mandrillus leucophaeus
GTACAACAATTAGAATTTATTGATACCTATTTTTCCAAACTGGTGGAGACCTTTTGGTTAAATAAATTAGTCTTCACTGACTCTTGGGAGGAACACTATGTTTGAACAGAGACTAGAAAGGTATCTTGAGAAGAGGAAGGGTGAAAAGAACATATTGCAATAAATCAAGATATGAGGCCAGGCGAGGAGGCTCATGTCTACAATCTCAGCACTTCGGGAGGCTGAGGCGGGAAGTTTGCTTAAGCCTAGGAGTTCAAGACCAGCCTAGGCAACACAGTGAGACCCCAGTTCCGGAAAAAAAAAAAAAAAAAAAAAAAAAAAAATGTTAAAAAGCATTTTAAAAATATGTAGGGCAGTAGAGCAATGAAAAAAAATTTAAGAGGAAATATTCTGTAAATAATTAGTAACAGGAATTGAGGTAGAAAAGACTTCAGGGGTTGTAAAGGCTACAGAGGAAGATTTGGGAATCATTCATGAAAATGCATGACAGCTGGGCACAGTGGTTCATGCCTGTAATCCCAGCACTTTGGGAGGCCAAGGTGGGTGAATCACCTGAGGTCAGGAGTTCAAGACCAGCCTGGCCAATATGGTGAAACCCCATCTCTACTAAAAATACAAAAAATTAGCTGGGCGTGGTGGCGG
>NW_012100987.1:3507882-3510503 GCF_000951045.1 Mandrillus leucophaeus
GGCGGGAAGTTTGCTTAAGCCTAGGAGTTCAAGACCAGCCTAGGCAACACAGTGAGACCCCAGTTCCGGAAAAAAAAAAAAAAAAAAAAAAAACAAATTAGCCAGGCATGGTGGCTCATGCCTGTAGTCCCAGCTACTCAGGACCCCAAAGCAGGAGAATGGCTTGAGCTGAGGAGCTGGAGGCCACAGTGAGCCATGATCACACCACTGTACTCCAGCCTGGGGGACAGAGACCCAGTATACAGATTTCATTTTTTTCAAATTATGTTTACTGTTGTAGAGATGTCAAGAGTTCAACAAATAGCACCTCTCTTTTCAGGCAGTGGAAGACAAAAGAGAGGTTTAAAACGTTACTTTTAAATTTAAAATGTTGGAGGTCATAGTTTAGTGTGAAGGCCAAATGGGCTTGAAGCACCCCCACTCGCACCCCCAATGTATCTTTGACTTACCCACTAGTCCCAGGGGATGATGAAGACCTGCAACACAGGCAGCAAAGACCTGTCCCAGGAATAGACTAGGCTGGTGGCTGGTTCCTTTTCAGAGAAAAAATGCACAGGAAAAAGAACTACACAAGTCAGTCCTTTAAAGGATAGGTATACACGTGCATAGGTATACACGTGCATAGGTATACATGTACATAGGTATACACGTGCATAGGTATACACGTGCCACGGTGGCTTGCTGCACCTTTCCTTTCTTTTCTTTTTCCCCTTTCTCCTTCCCCTTCCCCTTCCCTTCCCTTCTCCTCTTATTTTCTCTTTTCTTTTCCTTTTTAGAGACAAGGTTTCCCTCTGTTGCCCAGGCTGAAGTGTCGTCACAGGATCATAGCTCACTGCATCCTCTACCACCCAGGCTCAAGCAATCCTCTCCCCTCAGCCTCCCAAGTACCTGAGACTACATGCACACACCACCATACCTGGCTAATTTTTAAAATTTTTTGTAGAGGTAGGGTCTTGCTACATTGCCCAGGCTGGCCTCAAACTCCTGGCCTCAAAAGATCCTCCCACCTAGGCTTCCCTAAGCACTGGGATTACAGGCATGAGCCACCGCGCCTGGCTTTCCCTCTAATACTTTCTATCTCAAAGAAGAGTGGAGAAAAACAAGGCAAAACATGTTCACAGCTGAACATTGAAGACTGACTTGACGGGAAGGGCTGAGGGAAAAGAGCATTTACACTGGAAGAAGAGAGAGACAAAGGCTTGGCAGCTCAGTAGTGGCAGGCGGAGCCAGCGAGCTTTGGGAGAATAGTTTTGGTTCAGTAGTTGAGGAAGGAACCAGGTTGTAACAGGCAAATGAGAGTGAAGGAGGGTCTCCTTTCCCTGTTTTCCCTTGTGTCTTTTCTGTGTTTCCTCAGCTGTTGGTATCTGTTGGGATTTTGTCTTGGCCCTCCTGCTTTTCTCAATCCACACTCTTCAGGGATCATCTCATTGCTGCCCATGCATCTCAATATAAAGAGTGCAACAAGCATAGAGGGGCTAATCTTGGAAGGAAGAAACTTGTGTTTTTCTGAGATCAGAGAAAAAATATGTTAAGATACAGAGCTGTTTCAGTGTCTAGCAATAAGGAACTAGAAAATGACCTTCCTTGCTTTTCTGGGGAATGTGGGAGGAGAAAGGATTATCTAATTAGTTATTAAAATTTGTTTCCAACAAAAATTCAATACGAAAAAAATTAAAAGTAAATGTCACTTCCCTTCTTTTCTTTCTTCCTACCATTGAACAAAATTTGACAGGGGAGTCAATTGTTCTGTGTGCTGGGGATACAGCAGCAACAGAGATAAGACTGTTGGCTTTCATGGAATGTATTATATTCTTTTTAGATAGGATAGGCAATAAGCAAATAAAAAAGAAAGAAGAAAATTACAGATATTGCTCTAAAGAAAATAAAGCAGAGAAATGGACTGTAGAGTGATGTGGGGGTATGGGGGAGAGGCCGAACACTAAGCCTCAGAATATTAATTTAAGAAATTATGTATCTACATATTGAATACATTATACAATCGAGGTATTTAAAAAACAAATCTAGGGCCGGGCATGGTGGCTGATGCCTGTAATCTCAGCACTTTGGGAGGCCAACGCAGGCAGATCACTTGAGGTCAGGAGCTCGAGACAAGCCTGGCCAACATGGTGAAACCCCATCTCTACTAAAAATACAAAAATTGGCCAGGCCTGGTGGTATGCACCTATAATCCCAGCTACTCGGGAGGCTGAGGCAGGAGAATCGCTTGAACCCGGAAGGCAGAGGTTGCAGTAAGCCAAGATCGCACCACTGCACTCCAGCCTGGGTGACAGAGCAAGACTCTGTCTCAAAAAACAAACAAACAAACAAAACAACAACAACAACAAAAAACCCCCAACAAATTTAAGATTATTGAGATGACAAAAAAAATCATACCAACATTCTATAATTCTGTATATTTCTGCCTATGGCCATTTACCCCCGATCGTATAAAACCAAAATAAGTAAGAATCAATTTTTTTGGCCGGGTGCTGTGGCTCACACCTGTCATCTCAGCACTTTGGGAGGCCAAGGTAGGCGGATCACGAGGTCAGGAGATTGAGAGCAGCCTGGGCAACATGGTGAAACCCCGTCTCTACTAAAAATACAAAAATTAGCTGGGC
>NW_012100987.1:3511328-3519711 GCF_000951045.1 Mandrillus leucophaeus
AGGCTGAGGCAGGAGAATGGCATGAACCCGGAAGGCGGAGCTTGCAGTGAGCCGAGATCGTGCCACTGCACTCCAGCCTGGGCAACAGAGTGAGACTCCGTCTCAATATAAATAAATAAAAATTTAAAAAAGATCCTACATGGACAAACATTTTCTGGTGTATTTGGCCATGTAATTAATTTTGGTTACCTGGATGGACACAGCAATTAATTCTATGATTAACACAAATTCATAGCTGTGGGCATCAGTGCTGCACAAGTAAAGACCTGGCTGCAGTTCCTGCTTGCCCACTGATTCATTGATTCGGCCATCTTGTAGTGTGTATTTGTTGTTCTAAGCTCTGAGGATACCGGCAGTCAATATCACAGACATGTTCTTTGCTCTCCTAGAGTTTGATCTAATGGACACAGCATTTTATCTTTCTTTTAGTCACTAAAGGTAATAAGAATTAGATAAATGTTTTCATTATTTGTTCGAGGTCCCTAGCATCATAGCTTTGTTCTAGCTCCTGGTATTAATAAAAGCCTTTTTTAAAAAAATTTTTTTTTATTTTTATGATGAAGTCTCGCTCTGTCTCCTAGGCTGGAGTGCAGTGGTGTGATTTTGGCTCACTGCAACCTCTGCATCTGGGTTCAAGCAATTCTCCTGCCTCAGCCTCCCAAGTAGCTGGGACCATAGGCGCATGCCATCATGCCCAGCTAATTTTTGTATTTTTAGTAGAGATGGGGTTTCACTGTGTTGGTCAGGTTGGTCTTGAACTCCTGACCTCACGTGATCCGCCTGCCTCGGCCTCCCAAAGTGCTGGGATTACAGATGTGAGCCACTGCGCCTGGCTGAGCCTTTCGAATATATCTTTATATATAAGCATTTGAATATGTATGTAAATATACTATATATATATATTTAGAAAATGCCAGAAGAAAGAAATTAACATTTTATAGAATGGATAGTACATTCCTGGAACTGTGCTAGTAACAGGTAATGATAATGACCCCATCATGCTAATAATAGTAAATCAAGATGATCATACCAGAAATAAATGGCAGGAACTGAAAGTAAAAGAGACACATTACGACTCTGATTGCAGTATTACAAATAAGTGAGGACAGTAATGAGAGAGAAGTCATCACTAGTTTATAATGCCTATACATATTTTAGAGCACAATTTAAAATGTTGGTGACATTTCTGCTACATGTTTGCTACATAACATTCACAACTTGCTTAATAAAGCACTAACAGATGGCATTCAGAAAATTACATATGCTGTGAACTTTGAAAGTTTAGGGGATAGAGATTTAATTTTCGATTATCTAATTGTTTTACAGTTGTTAAAGAGAAGATAAAGCATGATTAGATATAGAAAAGATATTCAGTATTCAATAATTACATGACATAAAGTAACAAAGTTAGAGAAGAAACAAAAACAGATCCATTATTCTGATTCAGGTACCAATTTGTTAATTAAAGAAATTTTAAAAAGCTTTTTCAAAAATAGAAAGCGAGAGGGAGAGAAAAGGAGAGATAGGAGAGAGAGAGAGAGAAATAGCTATCTGAAAAGTACATGGCCTTGGAGAATTTTATAGTGCTTTCTTGAAAATGATGTCAATGGAAATAAATACCAACGATATAAATAAACCCTGTTATTTAAAGACAATGTTTGTAAGGTGATTAGAATGACTTTAATGACGTTTTAAAATGGCATTTCAATTGTATTTCAATGACTTGGTTGAGATATGAGGTACATTCTTTTTAAAAATTTCTTTCATTTTTCTTTTCTTTTTCTGACCAATGGATTCATGTCCTAAGTACATTCTTTTTTCAGAGGGATGTTAAAATATTTGAAGTCTGAATGATTACTGAATGATTACTCCAGATCACATTACAATAGCAACACTGGAAACAAATGAAATATAATTTGTGTTGCTGGTATGAGGCTTGAAGGTATTACATGTAACATGGAAGAACTGGGGAAAAACAATCGTCTGTGAGTGAAACTATGAAGTCATCATTTATTGGTTTAGAGCAGAGGTATGCAGTCACGTGGAAAGCAGGTTCACTGGCTTCCAGGTCTAGAAGAAATTAGCACATGTGGAACAATGTGGTGATGACAGAGGTGGATGGGGGTTGCCAATCTGAAATCTATAAAACGAAAGTCTGGAGGAGAATGCACATCTTGGCAGTATCTAGGGCAGTGGTCTTTAAAAGCTTGTTTTTGGCCATGAACTATAATAAGAAATGCTTTTATTTTATTTAATTATTTTTATAGAGACAAGGTCTTGCATGTTGTGCCGGCTGGAACTCCTGGGCTCAAGTAATTCTCCTGCCTCAGCCTCCCAAGTAGCTGGGACTACAGGTGTGCCATTGTACCTGGTTAAGAAATACATTTTAGATGGGGCTTGGTGGTTCACACCTGTTAGCCCAACACTTTGGGAGGCTGAGGTGGGAGGATCACTTGAGTCTAGGAATTCAAGACCAGCCTGGGTATCATAATGAGGCCGTGTTTCTAAAAAAACAAACAAAAACTTAGCTGGGCACGATGGCATGCACCTGTGATCCCGCTACTTGAGAGGCTGAAGTGGGAGGATCGCTTGAGACCCAGAGATTAAGACTGCAGTGTGCCATAAATGCACCACTGCACTCCAGCCTGGGCAACAGAGTGAGACCCTGTCTGAAAAACAAAACAAAACAAAACAAAAAACCCCCCAAAACCCCCAACATTTTATATCGCGATCCGATTTCTCGCTTTGTGTGTGTGTATATCAGAAACCTGAGATCTAGAGGATGAGGAAGACTTAGGCGAGGTTAGTATTCTAGGTAGGCAGTATTCTAAGTAGAGGAGGCAGAATGTGGTAAAGATCCTGAGAAAAGAAACAGTTGGAAGAGTTTAAGGAATTCAAAAAAGGCCACTGAATACCATGGAGGAGTTCAAAAGAAGTTTGGGTTTGGATGAGGCAGGGGCCGTACCCTGTGGCCTGGGCAGTGTTTGCTGGAATGGTGTAGCCCAGAGAGCTGAGTGTGAGCACCTCTTCCTAGCCCCATTTTGGCAGCTCTACGCTGGCCATAGTGGGAGTATTCATTCATTCCATCCTGCCATGAAAATCTAGGCCACACTATGAAAATCAGGGTCTTTTTTTCCTGGGAGCTGATTGTTAAACATTTGTGAACACACCTTTGGGGTTATTCTACTGCCTTTTAGATTTGTTGCATTTTTCTCCAGGGTTCAGGGTTCAGGAGACAGGAACTATCCCTGCAAACTAAATAGCCCAAAGTTAATATTATGTCCCTTTGTCTTTTCTTTTTTTTCTCGCTGTATTACCCAGGCTAGAGTGCAGTGGCACCATCTTGGCTTACTGCAGCCTCCACCTTCCGGGTTCACGTGATTCTCCTGCCTCAGCCTCCCAGGTAGCTGAAACTATTTATATTTATAGTAGAGATGGGGTTTTGCCATGTTGGCCAGGCTGGTCTCGAACTCCTGACCTCAAGTCTGTCCACTCAGCCTCCCAAAGTGCTGGGATTACAGGCATGAGCCACTGCTCCCAGCCAGGTTTCTTTTCTTTTTTTTTTTTTAATCAGCTAACATTCCTCTTCAATTTATTGGAATTAAGTTTTGATTTTTTTGAATGAAAAAATGGTAATTAAAAATTTTGTTTCTCTGTTCTTGATCTCTGTATTTTATATGACTGGGCATTTTAGAAAATTAAGATAAAATTGTGCTTTTACTATATATTTGTGCTTGAAACTACTTATTAGTTTTTATGATGCTATCAATAAGGAACATAACTGCTGTATTATAAGCCGTGGAACTGAATAATTTAAATGTTTAGAGCTTAAGACTTTTTTTTTTTTTTCCTTATTAAGGGATACGCATGCATTTCCATTATTAGAAGAAAAGTGCTTGGATATTTTCTATTGCTTCTGGGTTAAGAAGACAGTTATTTTTATTCTGTTCTATTCATTGCATTTCATTCTATTTGTGACATTAAAAAAATCTGGCGAACTTCTCAGCTATAGATGCCATCCTTAAATATAAAGGAAGTGCCGGATGTGGTGACTCATGCCCGTAATCCCAGCGGGTGGATCACCTGAGGTCAGGAGTTTGAGACCAGCCTGGCCAATGTGGTGAAACCCCGTCTCTACTAAAAATTTGCTGGGTGTGGTGGTGGGTGCTTGTAATCCCAGCTACTCGGGAGGCTGAGGCAGGAGAATCGCTTGAACCCAGGAAACGGAGGTTGCAGTGAGTGGAGATTGTGCCACTGCACTCCAGCCTGGGGGACAGAGTGAGACTCCGTCTCAATAAAAAAAAATAAAAATAAAAGTAAAAAAAAGGAAGCATAGCATATATAAAATGCAAGAGCTAAAAGGATTGGCTAAATTTAAGATACCTTTGGGAGCTATGGACTGAGGGCAATAAAACATATGTTTTTATCCATCTATTTAGAAATATTTGTTTATCTTGATGATGTTATGCCAATACAGTAGCTTTTAAGTTATTTCTGAACTTAATAGTCTGTGAAGGCAGTAAGTGAAATATCATTCCGCAACTATTGCAAACATTCATTATGATCAAAATAGTTAATACTTTAAATATTTGTTGGTGATATACAATGTTATGATAAAAATTTGTGGTGATTGCATTAAGGAATAGTTTTTCTCTACCTCCCATGCAAGAAACAAATATTTTACATGGGTTTAGTAAAAAGCAAGGCTCATCTATCTGATCATTTAAAATTTTTGAATTATATATATTGAAACATGACATACTGTGCTCTTATACCTCAATTGCATTTTGTTCTGTTTTCCAAAGTTCATGTCTTATAAATCTCTTGTATAAACTGTAGATTAAATTCTAAATCAAAAATCACAGTGTAAAAAAAAAAAATCCATTCTTTGCTGTAGAGAAAGGCATGAGTAGATTTAGGAAGACCAGTTAGGAGACTACCGGAGAATCCTAGGGAGGACATGATGGCTTGAGCTAAGGTAGTGACAACAATTCATACACAGGAAGTGAAACACACATATAAAATCAGAGAATTGAAATCTTCAAATTTTAAATTAGAATTGGATATATCAGTAGGAACTCATGAGTTTTTCCCTCTCTTTAAAAACATATTATTTCATAGCTCTGTCTATTAAAAATGCCTCAGAATAAGGAAGGCCTAAAAACAATTGTCCTTCCCAGTGTCCAGAATGTTCCAAGTTCTGGATTTAGTCAATTGCTTCCTCCTGGTGTCTTTTACTTTGATTTTCTCTTTCTTGTTTTGCCTGTAGATTGGAAGTTGGATCTGAAGACTTGATTTGATTCAGCTACAATCTTTAAAAATTTTTTGACAAGAATACTATACAGGTATTGCTTTATACTTCACATTACATCACATCACATCAGGAGGCACATAATGTCTGGTTGTCTCATTTTAATGATGCTAAGGTTGACTAGTGATTATAGGTGGTTATGGCCTGATATAATATTCCCTGTTACCCTTTTATCTAATTGTTTTAGCATTCATTGATGTTTAAGTCATTTGTTTCATCAGGGTTTTCTAGATGCTGCCTGCCTGCCTGCCCGCCCGCCCTCTTTCCTTCTTTCAAAAAACATCTTTTTCTTTTTTTTTTTTTTTTTTTGAGACAGAGTCTCGCTCTGTCTCCCAGGCTGCAGTGCAGTGGCTGGATCTCAGCTCACTGCAAGCTCTGCCTCCCAGGTTTACACCATTCTCCTGCCTCAGCCTCCCGAGTAGCTGGGACTACAGGTGCCCGCCACCACGCCTGGCTAACTTTTTTTTTCTTTTTTGTAAAATTTTTAGTAGAGACAGGGTTTCACCGTGTTAGCCAGAATGGTCTTGATCTCCTGACCTCGTGATCTACCCGCCTTGGCCTCCCAAAGTGGTGGGATTACAGCAGTGAGCCACCGCGCCCAGCCTCAAAAAACATCTTTACTGAGGTGCAACTGACATATAATAAACTGCACATTTTGGCTGGGTGCGGTGGCTCACACCTGTAATCTTAGCACTTTGGGAGGCTGAAGTGGATAGATCATTTAAGGCCAGGAGTTCAAGACCAGCCAGGCCAACATGGTGAAACCCTGTCTCTACCAAAAATACAAAAATTAGCCAGGTGTGGTGGCGGCCGCCCGTAATCCCAGCTACTCAGGAGGCTGAGGCAGGAGAATTGCTTGAACCTGGAAGGCAGAGTTGCAGTTAACTGAGATCATGCCATTGCACTCCAGCCTGAGTGACAGAGTGAGACTTCACCTCAAAAAAACAAAACAAAACAGAACTGCACATTTTAAAATATACAATTTGAAAAACATTGACATAGGTATATATCCATTAAACCATTACCACAATCAAGACAGTGAATATATCCTGTCTTGACTTTTTCTTTGCCGTTTTGTATATTTGAAAATTTTCTTTTATCTTTTCTTTGTTTTTGAGACAGAGTCTCACTCTGTCACCCAGGCTGGAGTGCAGTGGCACAATCTGGGCTCACAGCAGCCTCCACTTCCCGGTTTCAAACGATTCGCCTGCCTCAGCCTCCCGAGTAGCTGGGATCACAGGCATGTGCCACCACACCCGGCTAATTTTTGTATTAGCCAGGTGTATTTTGTAGGCATTTTGTATTTTGTAATGAGTAGGCATTTTCAGTAGTCTCTACATTTTCAGTAGTAGAGAAAATGAGTAGGCATTTTCAGTAGGCATTTTCAGTGGTCTCTTCATTTCAGTAGTCTCTACATTTTCAGTAGTCTCTACTGAAAATACAAAAAATGCCTACTGAAATGCCTACTGAAAATGCCTACTCATTTTCTAAAATGACTGGGCATTTTAGAAAATTAAGATAATTAATTTTTGTATTAGCTGGGTGTATTTTGTATTAGTAGTTTCGACCGAAAATACAACGTGGTTTTGCCACGTTGGCCAGGCTGGTCTCGAACTCCTGACGTCAGGCTGGTCTCGAACTCCTGACGTCAGGTGATCCTCCCGCCTTGGCCTCCCAAAGTGCTGGAATTACAGGCATGAGCCGCCACACCCGACCAGAAATTTTCATAATCAAAAGTAAAAAAAAAATATTTATGAGGCAGATCAACAGGGCTTAGTAATTGAATGCTGGTAGTTAACAAGGGAAGGGTCTTGGATGACTCCTGGTTTTGTAGTATAAGTCACTGAGTAAATAAATGGTGGTACCATTTATTGAAATTGGAAACATTGGAGGAGAAAGTTGGTGAGTTCAGTTTTACACGTTAAGTTTGAGGTCACAATGGGACATCCAAGTAGAAATGTCAAGTAGGCAGGTGGTTAAAAGGAACAGTCTGAACTGGAGATGTACATTTGCAAATATTGACATTTAGTAGCTGAAACCAGGGTGTAGAAATTACCTGAGAGTAAGTACAGAATGAAATGAATAGGTTTAGGGGGAAAAAAGCTCTGAAAAATTCAGTGTTTTATGACCGGGTAGAAGAAGATGAAGGAGAAAAAAGTGTGAGTGTATAGTATGGCAGAAGCCAGGGGGAGACAGGGAGAGAAGATGCCAGGTGTGCTGATTCCAGTAAGTCATATTCTGTATGTTTTACTTTTCTCTCAGAAGTAATACATAAACATTATGATCTATGCACCAGTAAATATGGGCACGCTCCTGAAAGACGTGTCATCTTTAGTGCACTAATAAAATTAAATTTCTGAGCCTGTAAAGCTGAGGACTGGACTATGTGCTCTGTAACTCAACCAAAGTAAATGATATCATGGGATACTTTTGGTACTAGTTGGCTAGCTTTGTTTGTGACCTCTAAGCCTTAGGAAGTCTTTCTTTGGAGCATTTATAGTATTTATTAATTTTTAAAATTTTTGTAAAAATAAAATATATTTCCCACTGATATTGGATAGGCTAATATCCACTGCTAGCCTATCCAATATTAGTGGGAAAGTTGCAATAACCTAAATTTTTATCCTGTAAGATTACACAAGGGAAAAGACATTCCTGACATCAGTTTCACTTGAGGACATTTTAGATATGAGCAGCAGCTTTTTCCCCCAAGTTTTCATCCTAAGATAGGTAGATCTTATATAAATATATATACATGTCTGTATAAGTATGACCTATAAATATATAGTACATTCTTCATTCGGTAGTACCTACCATGCCAGGCCACCAATACTGAATGCCACTGGAGAAGCACCTTTTTCAAACAGCAGTATTTTTAATAAAAGTGAAATGTTTTTTCAAATAATTCTTACCTTTGTTAAATCTAAGAGGCCCACAGAAGCCTACCATAAAGCTATATAATATAATAGCCTTTCTGGCCAGGCAGGTGGCTCACGTTTGTAATCCCAGCGCTTTGGGAGGCTGAGGCGGATGGATCACTTGAGGTCAGGAGTTCGAGACCAGCCTGGCCAA
>NW_012100987.1:3520022-3524420 GCF_000951045.1 Mandrillus leucophaeus
AGAGAGAGAGAGAGAGAGAGAGAGAGAAAAATCTGGCTCATTAACAACTTCAACCTCCCCCAAGTGTGGGAATCTTTCTTAACATTCCTGATGGATGATTATCCAAATATGACTTATTGAAATCAGCACAAGTGGCATCTTCTTTATATATATATTGCATTTGGAATACTTGGGTCACTAGCTGATACTTCTTTTTAGAAATTTCTATACTGAGGATGATGAGAGTAAACTCCTTCCTTTGGTGTTTGTGGTATCACAGAATTCTTTTTCATTTGAGATGAAGACAAACAATCATAGTTTGAATGCCTTACACATTTTAGATTTTTCTTGTTTGTTCAGTGAAAGAATGTATGAATCAACAAAGTGAATACAAGTCATTTAGTTGGTTCTGAAAAGCTGAGTATATCCTGTTAACCTGGTAAGAACTATTATAAGAGTCATGGAGTTCTTTAGGAGTAGAGTCATCTGTCACATGGTCTTAGGATCCCTGGTTTTTCACCCAGGTGGTCTGGGTTCAACTACCAGTATGGGAATGCTAAGCTTCTGCAAAAAAAAAAAAAGGTTTCAGAACCATGAACTTGTCTTGAGCAAAAACAATGCAACTATGCTAAGTCCCATAGCCCCCCTACCCACAAAGAAAAGGTGATAGAACAAATTTTTGCTGGGAGGGTGGCTCGTGCCTGCAATCCCAGCTACTCACTCTGGAGACTGAAGCGGGAGGATTGCTTGAGGCCAATAGTTTGATACCAGCCTGGGCAACAAAGTGAGACTGTCTCTAAAAAAATTAAAATAGGCCAGGCACGGTGGCTCACGCCTGTAATCCCAGCACTTTGGGAGGCCAAGGCGGGCGGATCACGAAGTCAGGAGATCAAGACCATCCTGGCTAACACGGTGAAATCCCATCTCTACTAAAAATACAAAAAATTAGCCGGGCGTGGTGGTGGGCACCTGTAGTCCCAGCTACTCGGGAAGCCGAGGCAGGAGAATGGCGTAAACCCGGGTGGTAGAGCTTGCAGTGAGCCGAGATCACACCACTGCACTCCAGCCTGGGCGACAGAGCGAGACTCTGTCTCAAAAAAATAAAATAAAATAAAATAAAGATTTCCCCCGCGCTTCTTGCTATTGAAGTGAGCGTGGGAGCCAGGCATAAGCAGCAAGCAATGAGAAGCAGCGTCGTGTACTGGAAAGGGCGTAGCTATTGTAATCAGATGGACTTGGTTCAAATCCACTTCTATTTATCATGTGTCTGATCTTGGGCCATTTAGTTACCCTTACTGAGTCTTGGTTTTTCTCATTTTAAAAATGAAGATAATGCTTACTTGGCAGAGTTACTGTGAAGATTAAATAAAGAGTAGAAAGCATGTAACACAGCAACTGACTGATAGAATGAGCTTGATAATGGTAGCTATTATGCTTGCATTTGGGCAACATTTCATAAAACATTTATCAAGAAAAAGTAAGAATGTTATGCTTAATTTTTTTATTTTTAAGTAAGAGCTAGGTGTGGTGACTCACACCTGTAATCTCAGCTACTGGGGTAGCTGAGGTAGTAAAATCACTTGAGCCCAGCCTGAGCAACACACTGAGACCCCTGTCTCTAAAATAAAGTTTTAAAAAAACTAGCCAGGTGTGGTGGTATGCACCTGTAGTTCCAGATGTTTGGGAGGCTAAGGTGGGAGGATCCATTTTGCCCAGGAGTTTGAGGCTATATTGAGCTATGATCATGCCACTGCACTCCAGCCTGGGTGACAGTGTAAGACCCTGTTTCTAGATAGATAGATAAATAGATAAACAGATAAACAGAAAAAATCCATGACCAGGAGAAGATGAGGTAAGGGTTAAAAAGTAAGACAATTCCCAATGGCCAAGAGATGGAAGGAACCCTAGTCTCCATCCAGGACATTTTTGGCTTGTCAAAACTGGGGGTGGGACCAGGTGAGGTGGTTCACGCCTGTCATCCCAGTGCTTTGAGAGGCCGAGGAGGGAGGACTGCTTGAGCCCATGAGTTCAAGACCAGCCTGGGCAACATAGGGAGACCCTGTCTCTAAAAGAAAAAAAACCAAAAAGCAAAAAAATAGCGTTGTGGTGGGGATGTTACTGGCAGCTAGTGCTGAAGGTCAGGGATGCTGGTATATATTATAACATGCATAGGATTTACCCTATGTGCACCCTTAAGAAAGAATTATCCAGCCCAAAATGTCAATAGTGGACAGGGTGTGGTGGCTCATGCCGATAATCCCAGCACTTTGGGAGGCTGAGGCAGGTGGATCACTGGAGGTCAGGAGTTCCAGACCAGCCTGGCCAACATGGTGAAACCCTGTCTCTACTAAAAATACAAAAATCAATCCCAGCTACTCAGGAGGCTGAGACAGGAGAATTGCTTGAACCTGGAAGGTGGAGGCTGCAGTGAGCTGAGATTACGCCACTGCACTCCAGCCTGGCGACAGAGCGAGACTTCATCTCAAAAAACAAAAAAATGTCAATTGTGGTTGAAAAACCTGGACATGCATGGCCGGGCACGGTGGCTCAAGCCTGTAATCCCAGCACTTTGGGAGGCCGAGACGGGCGGATCACAAGGTCAGGAGTTCGAGACCATCCTGGCTAACACAGTGAAACCCCGTCTCTACTAAAAAATACAAAAAACTAGCCGGGCGAGGTGGTGGGCGCCTGTAGTCCCAGCTACTCGGGAGGCTGAGGCAGGAGAATGGCGTAAAAACCCGGGAGGCGGAGCTTGCAATGAGCTGAGATCCGGCCACTGCACTCCAGCCTGGGCGACACAGCGAGACTCCGTCTCAAAAAAAAAAAAAAAAAAAAACCTGGACATGCATATATATGTATGTGTGTATATACATATTTCTTTCCTTTTTTTCTCTCTTGCCTCCTTCCTTTCTTTTAAAGTATACAGCTTCAATGAAAAATGGAGCATATTTTATGACAAAAGAAAATCCTATTGATTTTCTTTTTTCTCACTGACTGGAAATCTGATCCATACTGCATCTGTTACGACTGATGTAGCAACAGACTTTCCACCAAACTTTCACTTTACCAATGGAATAACAGACTTTTTGCCAGATTTTATTGGTTAATAGTAGTATAAAATATAAGAAAAAAACAGAACTTCAAAAAAAAGTCAACAATCTGTATCTGACAACCATTACTGGGCATTTGAAGTGCCTTGTAGTAGACTTCACAAATGATTCTTAATTTTTAAAAATGCAAAGTGCCTTGGTATTTGTGTATGACATTTAAACTCAGAATTTATGTAGTATAGAAAAATACTCACCAAAATATTTATAAGCCACACACTTAAAATGCATTGAACATTTAAAAAAGCTCCAAAATTTAAACCATAGCATATATATTTATTTTATAAAATAGAAAAAAACAAATATAAAGTATATTATTTGTTCTTTACACATTTTGATTATACTAAATTTGTTAATTTAACACTAGTTCAAATAAACATTGTTATTTAAAAAATGCTGAGTACATGATTAAGATGAATTTTGTTTTCCATCAGAAAAAGAACTTCAGGAGTAAATAATGGTCTACAGGTGCTTCCCATCCACAACACTAGGTCTTCATCTTTTGTTTCTTAGACCACTCAGGTGCTTCTTTTTTAGTCTGTTTTAAAAAAAGAAAATCCAATAAAATGCTTACAAGGAGGACAAGAGAGGCAATTCAGAGAACTAGATACATTGAGGTTTTTTATATGTAAACTCTACTAAAAAATCGCTTTTCTTAATTCAGAAAGGATACTTAAGGGCAAAGACTTTGTCTTTTGCTGTAAATAATCTCCCACCTGGTAGGTATGTGGTAGAAAAAACATACATCTGTGTTTTCTTGCTCAAAGCCTATACTTAAAATTTTCTGGGTATGTAATTATTTTACAAATTGATTTTATTTTCAAAGAGAATTATAAAAAATCAACGACATGACTTCTTTTTAGTTGTCTCATTTATAGATAATATTCATTCACTCAATAGATATTTATTAAATAATTACTATATCCAAATTATTGTGTTTTGGATCTTATGAATTTCTAAGTATTTACCAGATTATTTCTTGCGTTTATTGCTCAATCATTTCAGCCTAAAAGGAGACAGGCTGTACAGAATAGAAAGAAAAAAGTAGGGGAGGTGAATTACAGAATAAAACATTCAGAACTTCACTGTATTTTGGCTGGGCACGGTAGCTCATGCTTATAATCCCAGGACTTTGGGAGGCTGAGGTGAGAGGACTGCTTAGGCCCAGGAGTTTGAGACTAGCCTGGGCAACATAGTGGGACCCCATCTCCATGAAAAGAAAAAACAAATTAGCCAGGCATGGTGGCATGCACCTGTAGTCTCAGTTAACACGGGAAGTGGAGGTGAGATCACTTGACGATGGGTACGGTGG
>NW_012100987.1:3529000-3530737 GCF_000951045.1 Mandrillus leucophaeus
ATGCTATAGCTTTTGTAGTCATCCTTTAGTCCTTGGATATTCTCTTTTTTAGAGGTTTCTGTTAAAATACCCTTATTATTATTATTATTTTTTTTTTTGGTGGACACAGGGTCCTGCTGTTGCCCAGCCTAGAGTGCAGTGGCATGATCATGGCTCACTGCAGCCTTGACCTTCTGGGCTCAAGCGATCCTCCCACTTCACCTTTGAGTAGCTAGGACCACAGGTGTGCACCACAGCACCTGGCTCTGTGTGTGTGTGTGTGTGTGTGTGTGTGTGTGTGTGTGTGTAGACAGGGTCTCTTATGTTGTGAAGGTTGGTCTGGAACTTGAACTCCTGGGTTCAAGTGATTCTCTCACCCTTCCAAAGTGCTGGGATTACAGGCATGAGCCACTGTGCCTGGCCTGAAATATTCTCAAGGTTAGAGATTCCTTCCTCAGCTATGTCCACTGTACTAATCAGATTATCAAAGGCATTTGTCATTTATTTGTGTTTTTGAGATGGAGTCTCACTCTGTTGTCCAGGCTGGAATGCAGTGGTGTGATCTCGACTCACTGAAACCTCAGCCTCCCAGGTTCAAGCAATTTTCCTGCCTCAGGCTCCCGATTAGCTAGAATTACAGGTGCCCTCCATCACACCTGGCTAATTTTTGTATTTTTAGTAGAGACGGGGTTTCACTATGTTGGTCAGGCTAGTCTCGACCTCCTGATCTCAGATGATCTGCCCGCCTTGGCCTCCCAAAGTATTGGGATTACAGGTGTGAGCCACCATGCCCAGCCAGCATTTGTCATTTCTGTTATAGCGGTTTTGATCTCTAGTATTTCTCCTTTTGTGGGGTTCTTTCTTAGGATTTTCATCTTTCTGCTCACAGTGCCCATCTGTTCTTGCATGTTGTCTACTTTATCTATTGCAGCCCTTGGCATTCTAATCATAGTTGTTTTAGGTTCTCTGTCTGGTAATTCCAACATTTATGGCACAGTTGACTCTGGTTCTGATGCTTGCACTGTCTCTTCAAACTGTTTTTTTTGGCTTTTAGTCTACCTGGTTAAGTTTTTCCTGATAATTGGACATAGTGTACTGGGTAAAACAAACTGCTATAAATGGGCCTTTGGTAATGTGGTGGTAAGGCGTGGGGGTAGGGAAGTCATCCTATGGTCCTATGATTAGGTCTCAGTCTTTCAGTGACAGTGTGCCTCTGGAATGTGAACTTCACACATGCTTCTCAGTTTTTTGCCTTCTTAGGTGGGCCATGGTGGCTTGGTGGGCTGGATTGCGCATTGTGTTTTTCTCAGGTCAGTTAGGCTTTGATAAAGCCCCAGCAGGGTAGCTTCTAGTTAAATAGTTTCTCCTGAGGGGAGACCTTGTTGAGAATTGAGAACTGAGTTCTCTAACATCTTTCAAAATGTCCTCTTTTCCCTCCCACTGCTGGAAATGGAAGGGGATTTTCTCCCAATATTTACTGTAAGAACTAGGTCAAGCTTCTAAAGTTAAAACTCACAAGAGTGTGGGGATTACTTCTATACCTGGAGTTTTTAACTTTCAGACTTGTCCATACCTAACTTCCAGCAGTTACATTCAAGTTTTCCTACCCCAGCACTGGTTCCCATCATGGAAGTTTTTGCTCTGATACATCATCATTGTCTGTATTGGCCTACCTGTCCACTTTTGGGGGCAGCGGTTTGCCCTGTGACCTCACTTCTATTAGGTATTTAAGAAAAGTTGGCTGGGTGCGGTGACTCA
>NW_012100987.1:3531962-3534317 GCF_000951045.1 Mandrillus leucophaeus
TTTGCATTTCCTCAATCAGCTGATACTAAAATTTTTACTACTACTCTGTGTTTACAGGGAGAAGGTAAATAAAAACTTTGGCATTAAAAAAGAATCTTAATACTCAGAAAGGGCAGTATAAGAATTTCAATGGCAGATAGTTCTTCCTTACTCTCCTTTTATGTGTGTCTGTTACATTGGAGACCATTACTCCCACCCCTAATATGTTTTCTCCCCAGATGTGTTAATGAGACAGATTTGCCACAGTCAAGTGTACCTTGTGTCTTGGGGATTAACTGCCTTGCTACTTCATAGGGTAACTTTTCAGATGTTTTATCACAACCATTTTAATTTCAAAGTCTGTTCCCCTAGGACTAAGATATGTTCCTTATTCCCAGGTTATTTTGGGTGAACTTTACCTTCACTGTCATGTTCTAACCACATTTCACTTAGAAGACCGGCCCCTTTAGGATCTGGCCCATACTTACATATCTAATCCTGTTTCTTGACACTCTCCAACATGAACTAAATTGTTTGTACTTGAGATTAGTTTAATAGCATTTATTTGACTAACTACTCTGTGCCAGTCCTTGTGTTAGGTTCTGGGAATATAAAAATGAATCAAATCCTGTTACAGAGGCTGCTGGGATCACATCTCGGCCTTTTGGCTGAGATCAAGTGCAGAGGTTGCTGGCTGTCTAGCCTGTATCTATTTCCCCCTTCTTAATAACAGAACTCTGATTTTATCAGTAAAGCAACAGATTCATCCTGTATAAAACATTTATCAGCCTTCCTTGCTGCTAGGTGTGGCCACATGACTAAGTTTTGGCCAATGGGATATAAGTTGAAGACGTCTGGTAGGACTTATGGAAAAACTCCTTTGGAAAGAGAGACTATTTTCCTCCCGTTTTCTCATTTCCTGCTTAAAATGCAGACGTGATGGCTGTGGCCAGAGCAACCATACTGTGATTCTAAGAACAGATGCCACACTCTAAGGATGGTTGAAGAGAAAGGAAGAGGGAACCTAGGGTCCTGATGACTTCATAGGGCCACATACTTGTCCTGAAATAGTTATCTCCAGGCCTGTATGTGAGAGACTGAACAATTTGCTAAAGCTGCTGAACTAGCAGTGGGACACAATTCCTAAAGATGCTGATTCTTATACTCTTGGTTTATACCATTTATCTGATCTCATGTTGTATCTTCAGCATGCAGGAGTGTCTCGCCAGCAGTAGGTGTTCGATGTCACGCCTCCTTTGATTTTTGTGGTTTGAGCACCATATAGTACAGTGGTTAAAGCACAGGTTCTAGCCATTTATTAATTTTGCAAAGTGGGCAAATCGAGGACTTCTTAGTTACCTCATATATTTTTTTCCATAGCATTTGTCATGTTTTCACATCCTACTCAATTTATTTATTTTTTTGTTTGTTGGTTTATAGTCTATCTCTATCCACAAATGTAAGGTCCACAGAGGCAGGAATTGTTTATATCTCTACTTTTTGGAATAGTACTTGGCACAAAGTAAGTGCTCAATAAACATTTTCCAATGAATGAATGAATGTTTGGTTCTGCTATGACAAAAGCCTTTTGGATCTATTTAAGTCTGGACATAAGGTTTCATGTGAGTCAATTCAAGCCTTTCTAGTATGCAAGACAAAAGAAAATTCTACTACAGTAATGCAATAATATGTTTCCAACTAATCAGGCAACATCACCCTTGACAAGCATCAGGGGTAGTACTTATGATTCTAAGCAACAGCCTGATTTTTGAGTGGAAATGGTAATTAACCAGTAAGGCATGGAAACAGCATATTTTGCTGTATGAACTCAAATTTACTTATTCAAATATATTTTCAATCCTTCGATTGGTGAACTTTTTCCTTCAGTTATATTATTGTCTGAAATTCAGGTTCTCTGTTAATTACATTAGCATAGAATATGTCACAGTGATTTCTCAACTACATTAGCATGTAAGTCTCACTACCAAAATTTGAACAGATTCCAAGTAGATAACACTGCTTCTGAAAAGTTTCTTTCTGATTTTCATAAAATGTATAATCTTCATTTCCAGATATTTTAGTCAGTAATGTGCTAGCCATTAGTGATAGCCCTAAGTTCCAGACACCAGAAGTTTCTAAGCTTTTTATCAACTCCTGAGATACATCATGGACCAGTAAACTATGGTCCATGGTCTGTTTTTGTACGGGCTGCATGCTAAGAATGGTTTTGCCTTTTTTTTTTTTGAGACGGAGTCTCGCTCTGTCGCCCAGGCTGGAGCGCAGTGGCCCGATCTCGGCTCACTGCAAGCTCCGCCTCCCGGGTTCACGCCATTCTCCTGCCTCAGCCTCCGGAGTAGCTGGGACTACAGGCGCCCG
>NW_012100987.1:3536127-3539511 GCF_000951045.1 Mandrillus leucophaeus
TGAGACCGGGCCAGGCCCAGTGGCTCATTCCTGTAATCCCAGCACTTTGGGAGGCCTAGGTGGGCAGATCACTTGAGGTCTGAGACCAGCATGGCCAATATGGTGAAACCTCGCCTTCATTAAATATACAAAAATTAGCTGGGCATGGTGGCGTGTCCCTGAAACCCCAGCTACTCAGGAGGCCGAGGTGGGAGAATAGCTTGAACCCAGGAGGTGGAGGTTGTAGTGAGCTGAGTTTGTACCACTGTACTCCAGCCTGGGTGACAGGGCAAGACTCCATCTCAAAAGAAAAAGCAGTGAGACCAGAGCTTCCAAACACAACTATGACACAGAAGTGTTACAGGTATGTGGCGCTTCTGATCTTCTCAGCCCTCAGTGTCTGGGGTGGCTGGAGTCCCTTCAGTCTACCAGCAAAGTTCAGCTATCCTGTTGTGTCATATAAATATTCTATTCTAATTTTCCACATGTGTTATAAGAAATGTTGGGAGGCACAGTGTTAGGACATGACTCTGTGATGACGCTACCCTAGTGTGGCATCCTTGTCACTTGTCTAAATACAACCAATTATACTCATTATATTACTATCTTATAAATAACTGCTACATTCCATTTTTGATAAAATTATAAACTTTCCCTCATGAACAAATGAGAAAAACTATTTTTATAACCTATCTACTTACAACTTTTAAATTAAATTAAAATTTTCAGTTTATTTTTTATTTTATATTATATTTCATCATTTTATATATTTTATTTTGAGACAGGGTCTTGCTCTGTCACCCAGGCTTGAGGGCAGTGGCGTGAACATGGCTCACTGGGCTCATGTGATCCTCCTGCCTCAGACTCCCAAGTAGCTTAGCACCACAGGCACATACCACCATGCCTGGCTAATTTAAAAAACATTTTTTTTTTTTTTGTAGAGGCAGGGTCTCACAAAAGTTTTTGCCCAGGCTTTAAAACGTTTTTAAAAAGAAGATTCTGGTAAAATACATACAACATAACATTTATTACTTTAACTATTTTTATTTATTTTTATTTTTCTTTGAGATGGAGTTTCACTCTTGTTGCCCAGGTTGGAGTGCAGTGGTGCGGTATCGGCTCATTGCAACCTCCCCCTCCTGGGTTCAAGCGATTCTCCTGCCTCAGCCTCCCAAGTAGCTGGGATTACAGGCATGCGCTACCATGCCTGGCTAATTTTTGTACTTTTAGTAGAGACGGGGTTTCTCCATGTTGGTCAGACTGGTCTCGAACTCCTGATCTCAGGTGATCCACCCACCTCGGCCTCCCAAAGTGCTGGGATTACAGGTGTGAGCCACCATGCCCAGCCAACGATTTTTAAATGTACAGATCAGTGGTATTACATACATTCACATTATGATGCAACGATCACTACTATCCATCCATAGAACTCTTTTCATCTTGCTTGACTGAAACTCTCTACTTGTTAAACAATAAATTCCCATACCCCCTAGCTCCTGGCAACCACCATTCTACTTTCTGTCTCTATTAATGTGACTAGGTATAACCTATCTACTTTTATTTCCCTTTGTACTAAGGGAAAGGATGAATAGATAGTGAATTGGCTAAAGTCAGACGTAAGAATATATCAGAAAGGAATAAAGTCTAGATATAGAAAAGACATATTAGACATCCTATTCTTCAACAACTAAAAAGGAGCACAAGTTAGAAAATATTTTGTGAATACCATATTTTCTTTTCTTTTTCTTTTTTTTTTTTTTTGAGACAGAATCTCATTCTGTCACCCAGGCTGGAGTGCAGTGGCACAATATCAGCTCACTGCAACCTCCGCCTCCTGGGTTCAAGCGATTCACCTGTCTCAGCCTCCTGAGTAGCTGGGATTACACGTGCCTGCCACCACACCTGACTAATTTTTGTATTTTTAGTAGAGATGGGGTTTCACCATGTTGGCCAGGATGGTCTTGAACTCCTGACCTCAGGTGAGCCGCCCACCTCCGCCTCCCAGTGTTGGGATTACAGGCGTAAGCCACCATGCCTGGCCGATAAAATATTTTCTTTGCTCTTGGAATTTCTAAATAACGCTGATCTTCACTTGTCAAAATCCATGCATTCTTTAAAGCCAAGCTCAAATACTTCTTTTCTGACAGGGCAACCTAGAGTCCTCCAAAACCACAGTGTCTATTCTTTCTTTGAATTTTCATAGCAATCTGTATTTCCTTTAAAGTAGGATACCCAGGTCAGGTGCAGTGGCTCATGGCTATAATCCCAGCACTTTGAGATTATAGCTATGATGGGAGGATTGCTTGAGCCCAGGAGTTCAAGACCAGCCTGAGCAATGCAGTGAGATCCTGTCTCTACAAAAAATAAAAAAATGTAGCTCGGTGTGGTGGTGTGCACATGTGGTCTCAGCTATTTGGGAGGCTGAGTTGGGAGGATCACTTGAGCCTGGGAGGTTGAGGCTGCAGTTAGCCGTGTTCATGCCACTGCACTCCAGCCTGGGTGACACAGCAAGACCCTGTCCCAAAAACAAAACAAAAAAAGTAGGCTAACTGATTTTGCCTTATGTTATTGTTTAATAAGTTTGATCCTGTATGCTGATGCTATCTTAATCATCATCACAGGCTCTTGCATATAGTCAAGTCAGTAAACACTTCTTGAATTGACTACACTAATTTTCCTTCCAGGCAGGGTGTGGTGGCTCACATCTGTAATCCAGCAGTTTGGGAGGCTGAGGTGGGTGGATCATCTGAGGTCAGGAGTTTGGAGACCAGCCTGGCCAACAAGGTAAAACCCAACCTCTACAAAAAAAAAAATAAAAAAAAAAAAATAAAAAATTAGCGGGCATGGTGGCATGTTCCTGTAATCCCAACTACTCAGGAGGCTGAGGCAGGAGAACTACTTGAACCCAGGAGGCAGAGGTTGCAGTGAGCCAAGACTGTGCCACTGCCCTCTAGCTTGGGCGACAGCGTGAGAGTCCGTCTCAAAAAAAAAAAAAAAAAAATTTCTTTCCAGATGACATGTAGCTTTCCAAACCACTTCTATGGAATCATGTCATTCATATAACCACTTATACATCAATTATATAAACTTAATCTGTCTATCCAACATATGCTAGCCAACGAGATAAATACAAATCAAGGCCTGAACTACATCATAAACTCACCAGAAATCAGACACTTCACACACTATACACTGGAGCTGCAGAGTCGTCCTGTTTGCTACCCTACTTAGAGTCTAAGGCTTTTTTTGTTTGTTTGTTTGAGACAGAGTCTTGCTCTGTCATCCAAGCTGGAGTGTGGAGGCATAATCTCGGCTCACTGCAACCTCCACCTCCCAGGTCCAAACGATTCTCCTGTCTCAGCCTCCCAGGTAGCTGGGACTACAGGCATGCACCACCACACCTGG
>NW_012100987.1:3539561-3565637 GCF_000951045.1 Mandrillus leucophaeus
TCTCCTGCCTCAGCCTCCTGAGTAGCTGGGACTACAGGCGCCCGCCACCACGCCCGGCTAATTTTTTGTATTTTTAGTAGAGACGGGGTTTCACCGTGGTCTTGATCTCCTGAACTTGTGATCCGCCCGCCTCGATAATTTTGGTATTTTTAGTAGAGACGGGGTTTCAGTATGTTGGCCAGGCTGGTCTCGAACTCCTGACGTCAGGTGATCTGTCTGCCTCAGTCTCTCAAAGTGCTGGGATTACAGGTGTGAGCCAATGCTCTCAAGCTCTTTTTTTGTTTTAACGCTTACAATCTACTTGGTGAAAAGACTAAAAGCAGAGTTGCTAGTATCTGTATTTTAAATAAGGTTTTGAGAAAATAATGACCACGATGTGAATCCTGAATATAAATTCTATTTTCCGAATAGGATGGCAGCAGAAAAGCAGCAAAAGAGTCCCATACTGCTCAGGAAGGAAGGAGGAAAGTTGTTCTAAATCAGATTAGAATAGCGCTAGGTTTTTCTAAGAAAGAGATAAGTGAGGCTGGGAAAAAAGGGATAGCACAGCAAAAAGCTACCTTAAGAGAGAAAGTAGGTGATGAGTGGAATGAACTGGGTGTTTCTGAATAAAGAAGACTGAAGCTGCCTGTGGCAGAAGTAGCACTAACTAGAGTCATTGGAGGCGAAGCTTTCATTCTCCCTGTAGTTCACTTTAACATTAAAGTTCCACACCCAGTTTAGAGTTTTAACAGCTAAGAACATAACTAAACTGGGGAGACAAATAACTGCTTTTTATTCTCCTCAGCAAATATTTATTGAGTATCTGCTTTGTTCAGCTGCTATGCAAAACAAAAGGAATACAGTTTCTGTCCTTAAGGTACTTACATTCTGTGGTTCAATTAGTTTTTGTTGGTACACTAAGTGCCTGAACAACAATTCTGCCACATGTGTCATTTCAAAGGCCAGAGTTCTAAAAAAGGAACTTTTGAGGTTGCCTTCATATATAAATATCACATGTACACTGTAAAACATTTGTATACATACAAAAAAGCACATTAAAAAAATGTCTTGTCAGGTGTGGTGGCTCACACCTGTAATCCCAACACTTTGGGAGGCCGATGTCGGCAGATCATGAGGTCAGGAGTTCAAGACCAGCCTGACCAACGTGGTGAAATCTCGCCTCTACTAAAAACACAAAAATCAGCCTGGCGTGGTGGCACACGCCTGTAACCTGCAGGAGGCTGAGGCAGGAGAATCGCTTGAACCTGGGAGGTGGAGGTTGCAGTAAGCTGAGATTGCGCCACTGCACTTCAGCCTGGGCAACAGAGTGACAGACTCCATCTCAAAAACAAACAAACAAAATCTTCAGAGGAAGACCTAAGTGTCAAAAAAAAAAAAAAAAAAAAAGTGAGGCTCTTATTTCTCCTCCTCTACATAATAGCACTGTTCCCACTCCATTGCCCAGTTAACGGTAGTTTTGTGTGGCTCGCCTCATACTGCCAATGCATATGGAAACGCTCATCCATCCACCCATCCATCACTGAATTTAGTATCAGGGGGAAATACCTACAGTAAATACTTTCAGCCAAAGGATCTGGATTTAGAAATGTTTTCATTTTAGGTATAAAACCATGAGATTATAAAATGATTAGCTCTTACTTCAAATATTGGCATGGTAAATTCCTTATCAATAAGTTCAGAGAAAATATAAAAAAAGTATTCTTAAGGAAAATTGAAAATATTCAAAAGAGTAACTACAAATGATGCCTGAAGAGAATCATACCATGCTAGAATAAAAGGAGTCCAGAACTCTTTTCATTATAACCTCTCACTTAATTTTATAGATAAGAACACACTTGGAACATGTAATGATTTGCCCCAGGTTACCTAGCTGGTTCACATTACTAAGTCTGCATTAGCTTATAGTCTTGATTTGACTTGTTTATAGTATTACCTCTTAGTTTTCATTAGGACATAGCTGAGCTTGTACCTCTTTTGAAAAAAATTTCCCTTATTATTATTTAAAAAGAATTTTATTGTAGAATAAAATAAAAAATCCAGATAAGCAAAAATAAGGAAGGAAGAACTACCCAACTAATATTGAATCTTCTTAATTTTATCACCACTCTATAACCTTATCTGGAGGTACTGGGGAAATCTTATTGTTACTCATGTACTGATTATAGCTGGTATTCCAGGAAATCACAATCAGGTTACTAAGCTAAAGCCAGAAATGTAGAAGGTCAGGGTCAGAAGGAATAGTGCCACTGCCTGGAGCAGAGCAGGATCAGAAATGCAGATCAGAGAGTGCTGACAGGCTTTAAGTATTCAGCTGTATCTTGTGGTTTTCATCTGACCCTATTTCCTATTAATATGTATGTATTCAATCTGCTTTCTTCCTATAGATTATAATAGATACAGCATAGTGTCTGCCATAATCTCTGCCCACTTTCTGAGCAAAACTTGCCTAGCCATAGCCCTTAATAAACAGTCCTCAGAAGCTGTATTTGGAACTGTGTGACTCCTGCTCACCATTAAGGGCAGCCATTCTGTAGGCTGGGTAATAACCTTAGGAAGTCTTGCCAAAAAGGGGTATCACCCAACAAGAATGAGCTATGGCAATTAGATTTTTAGCCTTGGAAAATACAGGGAGAACTACATTATAAGAGAGTAGATGCAGAAAGGATGTACAGAAACCTATTTCAAGACAAAGGGCTGTGAGCAAGTTAATGAGGAAGTGGAAAATATGAGTAAGCAGAAACTAGGGGAGAAACAAAGAGAAGCTGATGTACTCCAGAGGAAAAGATGCATGGACTCAGCCGCCTTGTGTCCAGGCTAGTTAACTGAACCATCCTGTTTTCTCCCGCCTGTCAGCTTAGTCTTCATTACTGCCACACGTATCCTTAAATAATTGTCCCTATTTTATTTTATTTTTTGAGGTAGAGTTTCACTCTGTTGCCCAGGCGGGGAGTGCAGTGGTGCCACCGCACCTACGATTCTCCTGCCTCAGTCTTCCAAGTAGCTGGGACTACAGGTATGTGCTACTACACCCAGGTACTTTTTGTATTTTTAGTAGAGACAGGGTTTCACTATGTTGGCCAGCCTGGTCTTGAATTCCTGACCTCAGGTGATCCTCCCACTTCGACTTCACAAAGTGCTGGGATTAGAGGTGTGAGCCACCACGCCTGCCCAATTGTCCCTTATTTGATCTAAACTGTAACTTTCATTTTTTAAAAAGGGGAGGTTGAATTATATAATCACTAAAAAACTCTTTCATCCTATTAATCTTGAGTAGCATTATCTGCACGTATAATAAAATGACTGAGATCAGAAGTTCTCATATTTGACTGATTATTATACTCATCTCGGGAGTTAAAAAAAATGAAGATTCTGGGGACTCACTGAATCAAAATATCACAGAGAAAATCTTTCTGGTTTTGAGTCTCCATGTTTAGCAGATATAAATCATGTTTCTCCTCAGAAATGAAAGCATGATTGAGAAATCATTTGAAGTAAAACGGAATATTTAATAATGTTACTCCTATTTTAATTCTCTTGCCTTTTAATCTTGATTCTTATTATTTGTTAAAATATATAGTTTACAATATTTCCTAATTTATTTTCTCTATTTTTAAAAATTGGCACATAACTGTACATATTTATGGTATTTTACCTGCTTTTAATCCAAATTTTTCTTATTTCTTTTTCATTAATTTCTGTGTACATACATTTTTAGCTAACAATGCATTTCAGTTAATTGATTTCACACTTTATGAGGAATTAGAGCAAAATATACTATCATCTATAAGATAGGTAATATACACATTCAGAAAATGGATTAATGCAAATCCTTCAAGGCCTTTTCATAAAACATATTTGTGGAATCTATTCACTTCATAAATGTGAAAGGAAAAAATTAAGTAAAATACATTTAGTAAGAATCAGGAATATTAAAATTATGAGTTTTAAAAATTGTACTTACAAAGAGTGTTGGTTTAGGTGTAAATATATTGTCTTCATGCTCTTTAGGCACATTCAAAGTCTTTGATTTCTGATTTTCTGTCACATTTTTTGATACTGTTTTAGTGAGAAGTAAGCTGTTCTCAGAATGTTTACTATGCATCGTAACGAGAATCTGTTTCATTGCTGCCAATTCCTGTTGATATATGAAAACAGAAGAAAGTAGCAAGTGTGATTTTTAGCAAGCAGACTAATAATAATATTAAAATACTTTTAAGTAGAAGAAATAATTATACTACACAAATAAATTGTGAAAATAAAATAGTAATTACGATCATGCACATGAATCTTATAATAATTAATACTCATTTAATATGATAACTGACAATTACAACATTCTATAGTCCAGTGGTTTCCATGTTTTTCTGCACACTGGAATCACCTGTGGAGCTTCAAATATTGCCAGTGATGACTGTGTCCCAACCCCAGAGATTGTGAGATAACTGCTGCGGAGTGTGGCCTGGGCTTTGGATTTTTTTTTTTTTTTTTAAAGATAGGATCTCACTGTCACCTAGGCTGGACTGCAGTGGCATGGTCTCAGCTCACTGCAGCCTCTACCTCCCGGGCTCAAGTCATCCTCCTGCCTCAGTGCCTGAATAGCTGGGACTACAGGCGCACGCCAACACGCCCGGCTAATTTTTTTGTATTTTGGAATTTTTGAAGATCTCAAGTGATTCTAATAGACAAATTTGGGAACCACTGCCATAGTTACCTTCCACTGTAGATGTTCTCTATATATTTACTGAGTAGATCATTTAAGCATTTAACTTGTTCTCTTCTTTCTTTTAAACTGTCCCATTTCCTTTGAAGTCTTATATAAAGATGGTAGAGAAAAAGAATCCAATCTTGGCTACTAGTCAGCAGTTGAACACTAAGTTTAATACAGATTCAGGATTTCTCTAGTTGTATTATCCCTTATCCTTTTACAAATGATAAGTGGGGTTGGTTGCAGCTGCCCTTTGAACTAAGCATTAATTGTGATGAACTTTCTGAAGAGATCAAAATTTTCACCCGTTCTTTCTCCCAAGTGTATCTGTCTTTCATATCCATAGACAAATCTTTAGTATATAACACTAGTTAGTGGGTATTTATGATTAATTACTAAATTGATACATCATATACAAGTAAATGGAGAGATGGCAGGCTAAACTCTCCTTTATCTTTATTTATCAGAACAGAACAGTGGTAGGCTATGTAACAGGTAATTTTTTCCTCTTATTGTATTGTATCTTCATGTCAAAACACAAAAGTTATGGTGATAGAACCATGTTCTGCTCTCTTCTAATCTGTTTATAGACACCAGCTCTGTGTTGGAGCAAGTTCCTACAGGCTTTTCTCCTCTGGCTGTCATTAGTTCTATTTAGAACCATCTAACTTGAGTGGGTATCTTAAAGCAGTGTTGCTGAGTTTAAGCCATATAACCTTAATAGATTTTAGGGCCACGACAGGTGTCAGAAGAAACGGTGCCAGAATCCTTTCTCCCTTCTGTAGTAGTGGGCCTGGCTTGGCCAATGTACATGAGAATGCCTATACCTGCAGACATTGCCAATCTGATATATGATTATTTGGGCCATTTGGGGGCTCTTTTTGCTTTCTAGATTATGTTGTTTCATTTATATGCTCCTCTACGGTGAAGTATATAATTATTGATTTGATGTCAGATGGGTATAGTGTTATGGTAGATTTCAGCTCCTATTCTACTTACCAAGATAAGTAGAAGGGAAAGCCTATGAAAAGAAAAACTTTCTATCTGAAAGAACATCTCTTTATTAGCCATAACTTTTGTATCTTTGGCATGAAGATGAAATAACAGCAAAAATCCTCTCCAAAACAATCTAGCAGTATTCTACAGATAAATAAGGTAAAGGGGAGTTTAGTCTCTCATACTTGTTGGGGGAGGCAGGGAGGAAGGGCCAGGTGAGGAGGGAGAAAAGGAAGGAATCCAGAGTGTGGTAAGCAGAGGGTTTTGGCCTCCAAGTGTCCTAGAGGAGGCCATAATTCTGTTTCTCTTTGGCTTCCCTCTGTTGTTGGTATAGAAGCAGTTACAGTAAACAAACCATCCCTGATGTTGGTTAGGAGATTAGAAGGGAAATTCACATCTTTGCTTTACCTAAGATCACCCCGGTTTGGGGTGTTGTCACAGTACCACTTTTGTTAAAGTGACTATACAAAAAATATTAGCAGTTTCTGAAATCCAGGCAAAGAACACTTTAAAAGCAGCAAAATTCTGTAAAATTCTTATTAGGGTAACACAGCTAGAGTGGGTACCAAAATAACATTTAGAACACATTTTCAATTTTATTACATTTGGCTTACATAATGATCCAATTTATATCTATGGTAAATTTGAACAAAGAAAATCCCACTTTAATTTCTTTTTTTTAGAGACAGGGTCTTGCTCTGATGTCCATGCTAGAGTGCTATGGTGTGATTACAGTTCATTCAAGCTATCCTACTGCTTCAGCCTCCTGAGTAGCTAGGACTACAGGCGCATGCCACCACACCCAGCTAATTTTTAAACTTTTGGTAGAGATGAGGTTCAGGCTGGTCTCTCACTCCTGGCCTCTCACTCCTGGCCTCAAGTGATTCTCCAGCCTTGGCCTCCCAAAGTGCTGGGATTATAGACATGAGCCACTGCACCTGGCCAAGCACATGTAGTGGTACTATTTTAGTACGAAGCTATTAGCAAATGACACATCTATTCTTGACACTATTATTGGTTAAACTTAGGCTGCCTAATTTAATTCAATGAGCTTTAGTTTTATAATTGATAAAATGTAAGCTTCTGTTACCTTTTAGGATTTTTGCCAGTCTGGTAAGTGTTTGGGTATGTTTATTTTGCATTCCTTCTACAGCGAAGTTAAGCAGTTTTTTTTTTTTTCCAGTTGATCACTTTGGCCCATTTTTCTACTGAGTGGTCATTTTCTTATACCTTTCAAGGAGCTCTTTATATGTTAGGTAAACTAGCCCTTTGTCTTTAATATGAGTGTCAATTTTTCCAGTTTATCTCTTACTTGACTTTGTTTATGACTCCCTTCCCCTTTTTTTTTGTTATGAAGAACATTTGATTGTGATGTAGCAGAATATGTCAATCTTTTCTTCTATGGTCTTCTCCACGTTTTCTTCCTATATTTTCTTAAGTTACTTTTATGGTTTTTCTTTTCTTTTCTTTTTCTTGAGATGGAGTCTCAATCTGTTGCCCAGGCTGGAGTGCAGTGGCAAGATCTCAGCTCACTGCAACCTCTGCTTCCCGGGTTCAAGCAACTCTCTGCCTCAGCCTCCAGAGTAGCTGGGATTACAAGTGCCTATCACCCTGCCCGGCTAATTTTTGTCTTTTTAATAGAGACGGGGTTTCACCATCTTGGCCAGGCTGGTCTTGAACGCCTGACCTCATGATCCACCCGCCTCGGCCTCCCAAAGTGCTGGGATTACAGGTATGAGCCACCGCACCCGACCTCTTTTCTTTCTCAAACATATAGATCTTTGATCTGTTTAAAGTTTATCCTGGCTTATGGTGAAACATATGAATCCAACAACTGTCCCCTCAAGATGGCTCTCCTATAACAACATCAGGTACTGAATGCCAAATAAGGTACTAAATTGCCATAAGTATATTATTTATTCATGGACTTTAAAACTCTGTTTCCACGGTCTATTTATGCACCCATGACACACTATTTTAGTGTTTTACTCTTTAATGACTGAGGCATTTTTCTGGCTATATTACTGGAGATAGGCGTGGGATCATGCTAAAGGGAAAAATTAGAAAGAACTTTTTTTTTTTTTTTGAGATGGAGTCTCGTTCTGTCGCCCAGGTTGGAGTGCGGTGGTGTGATCTCGGCTCACTGCAACCTCTGCCTCCCGGGGTTAAGCAATTCTCTGCTTCAGTCTCCCAAGTAGCTGGGATTACAGGTGCCCACTACCACGCCCGGCTAGTTTTTTGTATTTTTAGTAGAGATGGGGTTTCACCATCTTGGCCAGGCTGGTCTTGAACTCCTGACCTCATGATCCACCCGCCTTGGCCTCCCAAAATGCTGGGATTATAGGTGTGGGCCACCGCACCTGGCCGTAAGAACTTCTTTATTATATTAAGTGTTCATAGCCATGAAAATATTTGAATATGTCTTACACTGACCTTTTTTTGACGTAAATTGTCCTATCCTAATTGATGTTACTATTAACAATGAAATGATCATTATTCATGAGATCCCAATTCACAAACTGACAAAGCAAACAGGAAATAAACAAACATAACGAGCAATAATTAGAAAACATTTCTGTTACTATGAAGAGAAATCCTTTGGTAAGATGAAATCAGTTTGAAGCTCTCTGCTTTGCTTCTAACTTGGTTTGGTTCTTATCCTGTGTCTGGCTTCTGGGCATTGGCTTCATCTCCTATTTCAGATTCCACTCTCACTGTTTGCATTTGAGTTTGGCGTCTCATTCCCCTACCTTTTGATTCTACTTTCCTCTTCTATAATTATCATTTTTTCTGATTGGTCTGTGGGTTTATTTGTAGCATCGTCTCATTATTTGTAAATATTGCTTACTGCAGAGAATGTGACTACAGAAAAGGAAACTGTGATGCTCAAAGAAAATGTTTTAAGTACTAAGTTCGACTGGATTCTTTTTCTTATACTTTATCTACTGCTCAAAAGTCATGCCATTGATTTAGGTTCCTATTTGTACTTCAACTTTCTAACAAATATTTTTTTTCTCCTCTTTTCAGAGTTTCTGCCCTTTTGTATTTTCTCATTGATAGAAACAATGTATGCCTTTTTCCTTATTACCTAATATTATCTAGCCTCTTAATCGTGTTGTTAGCTGAGATCAATTCTGTACTGACTGCTTTTAAGACCGAAATTTCTTTTTATTGTACACTTCGGCAAGTTCCATTATTTCTTGCACTTCCCTCTCTTTCTCTCCCTTCTCCACCTCCGGCTTCTACCTCCCTTTCTTTTTGTTGAGACAGGATCTTGCTCTGTTGCTCAGGCTGTAGTGCGGTGGCGCAAATATGGCTCACTGCAGTGCCTTCACTCCAGGGCTCAAGGGATCCTACTGCTTCAGCCTTCTGAGCCGCTGGCACCACAGGCACCTGCCACTGACCCCAGCTAACTTTTTAACTTTCTGTAGAGACTTTGTTACCCAGGCTAGTCTTGAACTCCTTCCTCCCTCATTCTGTTTGTTATTTGATGGCATACAATTTATTAATGTTCTGAGAGGGCGCTGGTGCTGTAAAAGAAGTGTTGTACTTTCATGGTATTACTGCTCTGTCTTCTAAAATCAAATTTCTGAAAACTCTGATGCCATACTGATTCTTTATTTCCTTGTAGGTAATTTCTTTCTTGCGAGAATCTTTTGTGTCCTTTGGCTTTCCATCTTTTTACCTTTTTCTAAGTTTTTGGAGGGTTTCTTAAATTTTCCTATATCCCTCTATTGGCATTTTTACTTATACTTTATTTCATGATTTTGATTTTCATGATTTTTCAAAATATCACCAACTTTTTTTATTTTTATTTTTTGGAGACAGGTTTTGCTCTGTTGCCCAGGCTGGAGTGCAGTGGCACGATCTCGGCTCACAGCATCCTCTGCCTCCTGGGCTCAAGTGATCCTCCCACTTTAGCCTCCTGAGTAGCTGGGACTACAGGCATGCACCAACCATGACCGGCTAATTATTTTTGTTTTTTTTTTTTTTTTTTGGTAGAAACGGGGTTTTGCCATGTTGCCCAGGCTGAACTCAAGCAAACCACTTGCCTTGACCTCTCAAAATGTGGGGATTACAGGTGTAAGCCACTGTATCTGGTCCACTGATTTTTATATTACGGAAATACTACTTTTCCAAATATTTCTGAATAAATTAATTATAATAATTTGGAAGTTCTTTTCTGATCCAGAATTTGTTTTTCCCTCTGGGAAAGGGGGGTCAGTTTATCTGTTTATTGCTATTTTTTTCCTTCTATGCTTTTTCTCCAGTTTCTGATAGTTTTTGGTTGTGTGATCCCATTTATGAATAAAGGACCAGGTCACATGTTTTCTCTCTGCTGTATGGCTTTTTTTTTCTCCTGAGACAAAGTCTGGCTCTATCACCCAGGCTGGAGTGCAATGGTGCGATTTCGGCTTACTGCAACCTCTGCCTCCCAGTCTCAAGCAATCCTCCCATCTCAGCCTCCTTAGCAGCTGGAACTACAGGCATGCGCCACCACGCCTGGCTAATTTATTTTTTATTTTTGTGGAGACGGGGTTTCACCATGTTGCGTAGACTGGTCTCAAACTTGTGATTTCAAGTCATCTGCCTGCCTCGGCCTCCCAAAGTGGGGCTATTCATCTTAATGACACTGTTGAGTACAATCTCTGTGTACATGGATGCGATCATTTGTGTAGCAGGATTTACCCAAAGGTTCTCAGGCAGAAAGTAAGCTCCCTTCTCAAAACGACAAAATGCAGTGTTCTAATCTAGAGCCTTGTTTCATTCTGGCAATTCTAGCCTATGCCTGGCAGGTGCTTCATTAATTTAGAAAGTTATCTTCAAAATATTTTTAAAATTCTGTTTTAAATTTATAAAAATATTACTTGTTCATTGTAAAATTCAAAAACTGTAAAAGTGCCTTGCCTCAATCCTCTTTTCCTTTTACCACTTGTTTAAGATATTGATTGATTGATTGAGAGAGGGTCTCACTCTGGTGCCCAGGCTGGACTGCAGTGGTGCGATTGTAGCTCACTGCAGCCTTGAACTCCTGAGCTTAAGCTATTTTCCCATCTAGGCCTTACTAAAGCTCTGGGATTAAAAGTGTGAGCCATTGTGCCCAGCTGAGACAGTTTTAAAAAAATTGAGATGGGGGGCTGGACGCGGTGGCTGATGCCTGTAAACCCAGCACTTTGGGAGGCTGAGGCGGGTGGATCACGAGGTCAGGAAATCGAGACCATCCTGGCTAACATGGTGAAACTCCCTCTCTACTAAAAATACAAAAAATCAGCCTGGCGAGATGGCGGGCACCTGTAGTCCCAGCTATTCGGGAGGCTGAGGCAGGAGAATGGCGTGAACCCGGGAGGCAGAGGTTGCAGTGAGCCGAGATCGTGCCACTGCACTCCATCCTGGGTGACAGAGTGAGACTCCATCTCAAAGAAAAGAAAAAAAAATTGCGATGGGGGTCGTCGCCCAGGCTGGTCTTGAATTCCTGGACTCAAGTAATCCACCTGCCTCAGCCTCCCAAAGTGCTGGGATTACAGGCGTGAGCTACCAAATCTGGCCAGCTGAAACATTTCAATACTATTCTATAATGTAGTCTGATAAAATCTGATATGCTTTTATACTAACTTTCAGAAAATTAACAGTACATGTTGTAATTCTAGTATATCAAATACATAATAAAGTTACCATTACTATATGAATGAACGAACTATTCATTAACATTAACAAATGAAGAACTGCATCTGATTATACAATTGAAACTTGAAATAAAACTAAAAGAAAACTAAGTATCAAAAACTATGTTGCAGTGTAATAATTACTTTTCAAACTGAAGAGTTAAGGGCAAGAATGTTCTTGTGAAATTTCCAGATGATGATGATGATGATTGCATAAACAATCTCTATGAGAGAGATACACTGTTCTTTTGAATCCAAAAGCATGTATCTTGGATATTTAACTATTTGCATAAGTGGTAGCATATTAAAACAGCTTAGCTGTACAGCAGCTGCTTAACAGTACTGCATAGTTGATGCCAATAAATTGCTGAAAGTTGTAAACTCTGCAAAGATGTAGGCAAGGGTACACATAGATAGCATTTCTGGATGAAAATAACTTTGACAAGCATAATGCAAACTATGTGCTCCACTGGAGGTTAAATGGAAATGCTTTTATATAGGAATAAAAATGCATCGTGACTAGTAAGTCATATAACTCTGTGCATCTCTCTTGAAGTAACACAAGGTAAAACCAGCCTTGTTTTAAACCAAATACATATATATTTTGGATATTATATATATATCTATTTATTTATTTGAGATGGAGTCTTGCTCTGTTGCTCAGGCTGGAGTGCAGTGGCATGATCTTGGCTCACTGCAACCTCCATCTC
This sequence comes from Mandrillus leucophaeus, assembly GCF_000951045.1. NCBI lineage: Eukaryota > Metazoa > Chordata > Mammalia > Primates > Cercopithecidae > Mandrillus > Mandrillus leucophaeus. The sequence continues at coordinate 3,551,639 of NW_012100987.1, forward strand.
CCAGGTTCAAACGATTCTCCTGCCTCAGTCTCCTGAGTAGCTGGGATTACAGGCATGTGCCACCACGCCCGGCTAATTTTTGTGTTTTCAGTACAGACGGGGTTTTACCATGTTGGCCAGGCTGGTCTCAAACTCTTGACCTTGGGTGATCCACCCACCCTGGCCTTCCAAAGTGCTGGTATTACAGGTGTGAGCCACTGTGCCCGGCTTTAAACTTCATTTAAAAGGGTTTATTTTATTTTATTTTCTTTTTTTTTGAGGTGGAGTCTCGCTCTGTCACTCAGGCTGGAGTGTAGTGGCACGATCTTGGCTCACTGCAACCTCTGCCTCCCAGGTTCAAGCGATTCTCCTGCCTCAGCCACCCCAGTAGCTGGGACTACAGGTGCACACCACCACGCCTGGCTAATTTTCGTATTTTTAGTAGACAGGGTTTCACCATGTTGGCCAGGCTGGTTCGAACTCCTGGTCTCAGGTGATCCACCTGCCTCGGCCTCCCAAAGTGCTGTGATTACAGGTGTAAGCTACTGCGCCTGGCCCTTTTTTTTTTTTTTTTTTGAGAAGGAGTCTTGCTTGGTTGCCCAGGCTGGAATGCAGTGGTGCAATCTCTGCTCACTGCAACCTCTGTCTCCTGGGTTCAAATGATTCTCCTGCCTCAGCCTCCAGAGTAGCTGGGACTACAGGTGTGTGCCACCACGCCCAGCTAATTTTTATATTTTTAGTGTACACGAGGTTTCACCATGTTAGTCAGGCTGATTTTGAACTCTTGACCCCAAGTGATCCACCTGTATCAGCCTCCCAAAGTGCTGGGATTACAGGCATAAGCCACTGTGCTTGGCTGCGTATTTTTTTAATAAAGCATTTTATGATGGAAATTTTCAATGACACAAAAATGGAGGGGACAGAATACTGAGTCCCCAGTTTCCACTGCCCAACTTCAATGATCAACATTTTGTCAATATTTTCTTTTCTAAAATAGTGTTCCTGAGACATAATTCACATACCACACGGTTAATCCACTTGAAGTGTATAATTCAATAGTTTTTAGTATATTCACGGACACATGCAACAATTACCACAATTTTAAAACATTTCCATCATCTCAAAAAAACAAAAACAAACCAAAACCCAAGAAACTCTGATTGCTTTAACTATATGCTTCTATCATGCCATGCGCCCACCACTCTAGCCCTAAGCTGTCACTAATCAATCTACTTTTTGTCCTTGTAGAATTCCCAGTTCTAGACAGTTCACATGAATGGAATCATATACTGTCTGTTTTTTTTTGTGACTGGCTTCTTTCACTTAGTATAATGTTTTTAAAGTTCATCCATGTTGTAACATCTATCCTTCCTTCCTTCTATGGCAAAATCATATTCCACTGCATGGAAATACCAAGTTTTGTTCACTCATCAGCTGAAGGACATTTGGGTTATTTCCACTTTTTGGTTACTATGAATAATGTTGCACTCATAAACACTGACACATTTTGAAACAGTGAAAAGTTTTGTGTGGATACGTTTTAATTTCATTTGTGTACATACCTGGGTTTAGACCTGCTGGGTTATATGTAACTCTATGTTTAATTGTTTGAGGAACTACCATGATGTTTTGTCAACACTGTTTTATCTATTTCCTCACCAGATTTTCCCCCTGATATATACGTACACATATTCTAGATCTCAGATAATTTTTCTTTTTCTTTTCTTTTTTCCTTTTTTTTTGAGATGGAGACTCACTCTGTCACGCAGGCTGGAGTGCAGTGGCATGATCTCCGCTCAGTGCAACCTTCCCCTCCTGGGTTCAAGCGATTCTCCTGCCTCAGCCTCCCGAGTAGCTGGGATTACAAGGGTGTGCCACCACTTCTGGTTACTTTTTGTATTTTTAGTAGAGACAGGGTTTCACCATGTTGGCCAGGTTGGTCTTGAACTCCTGACCTCAAGCAATCTGCCTGCCTCCCAAAATGCTGGGATTAGAGGTGTGAACCACCGTGCCTGGCCTCAGGTAATTTCACTTGTAAATACTTCAGTGGGAATTCTTAACAGATAAATATTTTTTAAAATAGCAAAATATCATTATCCTATTTAACACAATTAAAAATAGTTTAAAAGAAAATATAACTTTAATTCAAAATCATCCATTCTATACTCTAAGTGCTCAACAAGAATTTTAAACTACTATTAAAGCAACTTTAATGTATTTTTTTTTAAAGTTACTTTGAATGCAATACCACTATACTCCAAATAAAGGACAAAACAGATTTTGTACGGCAAATTGTAGAAGAGTATTAACATCTGCAACTGCAAACTGCTGTTATCTACAGCCTCTCCATCTCCCTAACTACTTGCTTCCACTTATAGGGTAACATCACCCTGGGATTGTCTCTTTGCCTCAAAAGAAGTATATACAAATTTTAGGTCTGGAGGGAGGAAGAGAGGAGACAGAAGTGAATGTTCACTAAGTATCTACAATGTACCAGGCTTTGTGCTGAGTATCTTACATTATAATAATTTAACTCACCCTCAAATACCAAGAGGTAGATATTACTTTAATTTTGATATTACTTTAATTTTGAAGAGAAGAAACTGAGGCTTCAAAGACTCAAGAAGGGCTGGGCACGGTGGCTCACGCCTGTAATCCCAGCACTTCGGGAGGCAGAGGCGGGCGGATCACGAGGTCAAGAGATTGAGACCACCCTGGCCAACATGGTGAAACCCCATCTCTACTAAAAATAATTAGCCAGGCGTGGTGGCGGGTGCCTGTAGTCCCAGCTACTTGGGAGGCTGAGGCAGGAGAATCACATGAACCCGGGAGGCAGATGTTGCAGTGAGCTGAGATCGCACCACTGTGCTCCAGCCTGGCGATACAGCGAGACTGCCTCAAAAAACAAACAAACAAACAAAAAAACTCAAGAAGGCCGGGTGTGGTAGCTCACGCCTATAATCCCAGCACTTTGGGAGGCCAAGGCAGGTGGATTGCTTGAGTCCATGAGTTTGAGACCAGCCTGGGCAACACTGCAAGACCCCTTCTCAAAAAAAAAAAAAAAGGAAAAAAAAATTCTAAATAAAAATAAATAATAAAAAGAAGGCTCAAGAAAATTAACCATGTTCATTTAGCTACTAAGAAGTGAAACAGCATTCAAATTACATAAGGTCTTTCTGGGGTCAAAGTTATCATTATACAATAATGCAGATGCCTTCTATTAAGGTCTGTGACACACAAAATTTCAGATTTAGAAGAGATCTTCAAGTTATTTAACCCAGTCTCTCTATACAATTAAGAAATCCCCTCTGACTCTATGGCCACCTAGCCCAGGCTTTAAAAATGAAGACAAATTAGTTATTAATCTAGGTTTTCCTTACTCAACTATAAAACCAAAACACTCCCATTTCAAAAAAAAAAAAGGAGTAGAACAACAAAACAGGATGTGTCTCCTCATAGCATCTAGCCTGCGGTTTAATTCTGGACTTTGGAGACATGTATAACAAGTCTCTTACTGCCTGTTTTATGTGCCTACTTTGAATTTCTTATCTGGCACTAAGTCTTATCTTCTCTAAACATCCCCAGTTTCATTCATCTCTCTTATGACTGAAAAGAATTCTTTCATCATCCTGTTTTCCTTACATTGAAAATTTTTGGGCCTAGAACGGAAGAAAGAAAGAAGTACTGACTAGAGCAGAGCAGGTGTATCTACTTCTTATTCTAATACATTTAAGATGACAGAAACATTTTTGGAGCTATACCCTGTCTATGACTGAAGGCTTAGTGAGAGCTCATGCTTTTACACGAATGATAGCAAATGAGGGACAAGTGGGCTGTTACAACTTCCAGGACATAACTAATTACCTGAAACATTCTTGCACAATCATGGATATGATCTTAGGGTAATTCTCAACAGTGATCCAGAGAGAAGCTATTATTAACATACTGAAGTAGGTTCCTGAATTAAAATCTACTGCTATTATTGACTTAAAACAGGAGTGTGGGAACCTTGATTCTGTTCTGATTGGTTTGCTCAGACCCTTTTGCGCATCTCATTACTGATTACCCTGGACTTCTCACTACTTGGCCTGCACTGCTTTCTGACATTCATGTTCTCTTGATGCCTGGCTTTGTGACCAAGTGCAATTGCTTTCCCTTCTATTAACAGTAGTCATCTGGTTGCTGTCTAGTTTCTGGCCTTAACCTTTTTATTAAAAATTTTTTTTCTTTTTTGTTTTTGAGATAGGGTCTCACTCTTGCCCAGGCTGGAGTGCAGTGGTACAAGCACAGCTCACTACACCCTTGAACTCCTGGGCTCAAGCGATCCTTCCACCTCAGCCTCCCATGAAGCTGGGACTACAGGCACGAGCTACCACATTTGGCTAATTATTTATTAAAAAAATTTTTTTTATAGAGACGGAGTCTCATTATGTTGACCAGGCTAGTATACAACTCCTGGGCTCCAAGCAATCCTCCTGCCTCAGCCTCCCAAAGTGCTGGGATTATAGGTGTGAGCCACTGTGCTGGACCCTGGCCTTTACTATTTCAGTATTATCTGATGGGTTTTGATTCATATTCTCGTTGATTTTCAGCATCAACTTCAGACTTTAAACCCTACCCTCCACTTAGAGCACTCATTTTCAGAGTATGACTCACTCCAGTGCCTGTACCTTCTCCATGCTGTATTCCAGCCTTCTCTTAGTGTCAGCTCCTTGATATGGGATCAGTGACTAAGTTTACAGCAAGATTTTGCCAATATGGTATCTAACAGAATTATGACTATAATTATCTCATATAATTGTTAATATTGTCTCCTGGCCACCAAATATTTTCAGAGATTTATTTTACAGTTTTGTAGTTTTTTTGTGTGTGTGTGTCTCCTTACGTCTCGGAATTGTTTGGTTTGTTATAAGCTGCTACTATTCTAAGACAGTCATACAAGCATAGGGTTAGAAATGATAGCAAGAGAAGTCATTTATTTGTTCCTTACTGATAAAAAAAGGTCAGAGAAATGTACTTATAATTTAACAGAAAACATATCACAAGCTTCTAAAATGCAGTGGGAAAACACACATTTCATTCTTAAAAAAAAAAAAAAAAACCCTAAAAAATGCTAGGTCTATATGTTACATAATAGATGTGAAAATGTGACATAAAATGTTAAAAGGGTATATATACACAGATAAAATATTTTTATGATGAGCTACTAATATATTGGGTCACACAAGACTGAACTTCACTTGTAGTATACAACAAAGATATTATAATTTAAAAGAAGATAATGAAAAGATTAAAGAAGAAATCAAAATACTTACAAAAACCAAAACAATTTTGACATAGTTCTATTAGGATCTATACAAGTCTATATAAACATAATGGTCCAGAGAGCACAGTCTAAAAGAAATTCAAACGTCTTTTACACAACTCAAAACTGAGGAGAATTAACATTTTACAGAATGAACAACTGTGATTCAGCTGCTGCCTCTGTGAAATGGGTGGTGAGACTGAGTTGTTGTGAGGCTTAAATAAAATAAATGAATATAAAAAACTACAAGGTAATATATCATTATTAAACAAACTTATTATTTACTGAAAATTATGTATTTTGGGTAAAAAGCCTAATTCCCTCTTGAATACTAGAAAACAAAAGGCCAATTTTCAACAGAGAAGACTAATTTAAAACTTTTCCTTTCTCTGATTCCTTAATCCCAGATACACTTATGTGAAAGCAATTTGTAACTGGTTCCTAAGTAGGGCAGTATAACATAATTCATCTGAAAGCATTTTAGAGTTTGATAGAAAAATATTATAAAAATTCAAGATATATTCTTAGTGTCAATACAATAGCTTTAGCTTTATCATACATAAAGTATATGTGTAAATTCAACATTTGCAGTATTTTTTGCAACATTTTATTACCTAAATTTCCTCAGACCTGAATTCACACATCCTCACATGGAAAAAAAGCTTTCTAAAACTTTATAGGGAAAATATGACTTGTATCATACATGTGTGTTTTTGGTTTTCACTATAATAATTATCTTTCTTTAAAATACTTATTTATATCCAACAAATCAAAAACAATTTAACTTGAAGAGCACCACTATGATAAGAAATGTATGTATGAATCTGAGAAAGAAGCATATTTTCAATTAAAGAAAAATTAATTTACCCACTCAGTAGTTTTTTTTTTTCTTTTTTAAAGCATGCTGACTCTAAAATTTAACTACATAGGTACGTAAGAAAAACATGTAAAAAGATACTCTTAAGAAAATTTCAAAGCAGTTAAGTATGAACCAAAAGAGTGACACACATAAAGAAAAATGTAATTTGCTGGAACTTCTTACGAAGTGGATTGCCTAAGGGGCACTTGGGATGCTGAAATGTCCCTGAAATCTTCCGAGAAATCGCAAAGAACATATGAGTTAGAATCCGGGAACATAAACATACCATAAGAGAATGATAATTATACTGTCATTTCACTTTCAAGAAACCTGGCTAACTGCAGGGTTTGTTTTCTTTTCATTATGTGACATATACTGCTGTAAGAAGAAAGTTATCCAGGATAATAAGAATTAGTCTAACATTCAGGTAAGTATGGGGCCTTGCACATTCTAAGTACTTAGTAAGGAGTGGTTGATTAATTCTGGTTAAATACTAACTGAAATGACTGTGGGCCCTGAGAGATGTTATTGGCAAAACCACTGCAATGAGAGGGTAGAAGACATCCCAGGTATCAGAAACAAATTTTTCTTTTTTCTTTGATACAGTCTCACTCTGTTGCCCAGGTTGGAGTGCAATGGTGCAATAATGACTCACTGCAGCCTTGACTTCCTGGGCTTAAAGGATCCTCCCACAACAGCCAACCAAGTAGCTGGGTCTACAGGTTTGTGCCACCATGCTAGGGGTCTTGCTTTGTTGCCTAGGCTGGTCTCAAATTTCTAGACTCAAGTAATCCTCCTACCTTGGCCTCCCAAAGTGATGGGATCAGAGGCCTGAGCTACCCTGCCCAGCCAAAACAGATGTTTTATATTCTACAAATATATATTATTCTATATAAGTGTGATAACCATAGAGGTTGCTGTGCCTATAACTACCATCTCCAAGGTTTTAGGAAGTAGCTGTACTGCAGACAAACCTTTCGGATATGACTTCCTATGGCCTACTTTCAGATAGATCTCTAAAACTGCTCTTGGATACAGGAGAGCTTCTGTGCTTTCTTCAGCTAAAATAGTATCAGTATCAGAGTGACACTTATTTTTTGATGACAGTTTCTAAAGCTTTCTATTTGACAGCTTTATATTACTGAAGATTGAGAAGAACCATTAGTTTAACAAACATTTGAATGAGTACTTATTATCTGCTAAATATTGTGCTAAAGGCTAAGACACAAAAAGGAATTTGTCAATCTAAGGGGTAAGACAGATGCATAATCACACAGTAATATGAACATTAACAGAAATATTTAAAAAGTTATAGGAATGAGGTAGAAAAGGGTGTATTTTTCTTTCCTGAGTTAGGGAGGGCTTCAAAGGACAGATAATTTTTTTTATTTTTAGTGTTTTTTTAGATAGGGTCTAGTCTGTTACCCAGCCTGGACTGTAGTGGTGCGATCACCACTCACTAAAGCCTCAACCTCTCAGGTCCAAGCAATCCTCTCACCTCAGCTTCCTAAGTAGCTGGGATGTGTACCACTATGTCTGGCTAATGTTCATATGTTTTGTAGAGACAGTTTCACCATGTTGCCCAGGCTGGTCTTGAACTCTTGAGCTCAAGCGATCTGCCTGTCTTGGCCTTCCTAAGTGCTGGGTAAAGGTAGGAGCCACCGTGCCCAGTCTCAAATGATAGATAAGTAAATACCACTAAACCTATAAACTTACTTCTGTTTTCACATAATTCTTTTTTCTACTCTTCAAAATGGAAAAGGTAACACTGGTGGTCTAAAGCTGATTCCCATGACTTTGCTATGAATCTCCTCCTTTCCTATCACTTTTGTTCAACTGATTATCCCTTTCTTTTTTGTACTTTTAATGCCTCTATTTTGCTTCTTCCTGTCACTATTTAAATTGGGTAATCTCTAGCTTTGAGAGGCAAAAGCTCTTTTTTTTTTTTTTTTTTGAGACAGAGTCTTGCTCTGTCACCCAAGATGGAGTATAGTGGCATGATCACAGTTCACTGCAACCTCCACCTCCTGGGTTCAAATGATTCTCCTGGTGCAAGCTCCCGAGTAGCGGGGACTACAGGCTTCTGCCACCACGCCCGGTGAATTTTTTTGTTTTTAGTACAGATGGGGTTTTACCATGTTGGCCAGGTTGGTCTCGAACTCCTGGCCTTAAGGGATCCACCCACCTCTGTCTCCCAAAGTGTTGGGATTACAGGCGTGAGCCACCGTGCTTGGCCTAGTAAAAGCTCTTGATCTCATGCCCCTTCCTCAATTGTCCTATCTTTTCTTCTTCAAATATTCTAAGGACTGCCTATTTTTCATGGCAATCTGCTTTTTAGCTCCAGCTCCACTGGAACTGCTTTAGAATCTTCTTCTTTTTTTTTTTTTTGGACAGGGCTCTGACTCTACCTGGAGTGCAGTGGTACAATCTTGGCTCACTGCAACCTCCACCTCCTGGGCTCAAGCAATTCTCCCAGATCTTCCCACCTCAGCCTCCCAAGTAGCCGGGACTACAGGTGCATGCCCTCAAGCCTGGCTAATTTATGTATCTTTTGTAGAGATGGGGTATTGCCATGTTGGCCAGGCTGGTCTTGAACTCCTGAGCTCAAGTGATCTGCCTGCCTCAGCCTCCCCAAGTGCTGGGATTACAGGCATGAGCCACCATGCCCAGCCCTTTAGCGTCCTATTAAATCCAAATCACTCTTTTTAAAAAATCTTTCTTTGGCCTGACCTCTTGAGAGCACATGTCACTGCGGACAATGGCTCTGTTATGAATGCTTCTCCCTGGGCTTTAGGGACTCTACTCTCTTCCTGATGCTCCTCACTGATGCTGGTCACTCTTCACTCTTCTTTGTGTAAGCACTTTTTCCTATGCCCTTCCCTTAAATGCTGGTAGTTATCACGATTCTGTCACAAGTCTTCTTCTGTTCTCACTCTATATAGTCTCACTGGTTCATTTTCTCTATTTCTATGTAAAGTAACATCTTTATGTTGTGACTTTCAAATTTCTATCACCAGATGAATTCTCTTTCTTGGGCACAAGAACCTACATTTCCAACTCTCTAGTGTATATATCCACTTAGATATTTTCTTAAACTTTTCTTCCCCAAATTCTTTCTTCTAGATTCTTTGTAGCACCACTAAAGACACAAGCCAAAAACCGAGGCATCAATTCTCATTCGTCCTCTCTTAATCAGTCCCTAAGGTACTCAATCACCAAGCCCTGTGATTATGCTTCTTAAAAAGCTTTCAAATCGGTCTATTTTTGTTTTACCTCATCATCACCAATCTAGTTCAAGACACCACCATCACTCACTGAAATACTGGAATAGCTTCCTAAATGGTGTTCTTCCCACTGCCCTTATACAGCTCCAAGAGCCATGAGAAAAGGGCTTCTTACAACTGAACTCAGTATTCTATTAGGTATTTGGCTGATGAAGGACGCTTTTCTTACTCTCAAAAGCTTATATTCTATGGACACATGGATAAAATATACACAAAGAAAAGCAGAATTAGAATTTCCAAAGGTAATCAGTAAATCTTGTTTCATTAAGGCAAAGATGAATGGATAAAAACAGATGAAAACTAAATGCAATTAATGAAGACTACCGAGTGATAAGCTCAAGCTAGAAGGCATTTTAAGGAGTCACATTTCTTTCTTTTTTTTTTTTAAAGACAGTCTTGCTGTCACTCAAGCTGGAGGGCCGTGATGTGATTATAATTCACTGCAGCCTTAACCTCCTGGGCTCAAGCTATCTCTCTGCTTCAACTTCCCTAGTAGCTGGGAACACAGACGTGCACCACCATGCCCAGCTAAATTCTGATTTTTTTGTGAAGATGGGGTCTTGCTAGGTTGTCCAGGCTGGTCTTAAACACCTAGCCTCAAGCGTTCCTCCCACCTTGGCCTTTTTGAGTGCTGGGATTACAAGTGTGAACCACTGCGTTGGGCCTGAAATCACATTTCTTATACTCAAAATCTTTTCAAAATGAATGGTTTATTTGAAGTCCTGCTACTGTTATCTAAAAGTAAGATCCTATCAGTTTATCTTTTCCGTTTACCTCTTTTTAATATCTAATTATTTAAGGTTTATATTTTATTTACACCTAAGAGGTCTTAATCTGAGTACAAGTGAAGACATTTTAGAGTAAGATAGATTACAACCCACCTGAATGAAACAGATAAAGTTATTCTGAGGTTTCAAAAGCGAAAGAGGAAAAAAAAGATTATAACACCTGGTACAAGATATTCAGCTCTGAGTTTTCTGGCAATGAAGACAAAAAGGAAACACATTAAATTACAAAGTTTTCATTTTATGAAAACAAGAAAGAGGAATATAACTTCACGCCCAGAGGAAAAAATTTTCCTGGAATATAAGCAATAATTCATCATGAGTTTTTTTTCTATCTAAATGAGACTAAGGAAAAAGAACATTAGTTTTGTTTCGGGGAAAAAAATGAATTACTTTTAGTTTTGACTATGTAATCACAGTTGAGTTATTTAACTCTTATCAGCATCAGTTTCATCTCTAACAATGAGGATAATGATATTTATCAGTGGACTGTAGTAAAGATTAGATTATGTCATTTATGTGGATGTACTTAGTAGACTGCCTTAAATAGTTTTACAAAACCAAGAGAGATCACACTTTGTTTTGATCTTCTACAAAAGCAGAAGACATGACATTAAATTGTTCTTTAATAAAAGAAATTCTGTGAGGAGAGATATTTTGCCCTTTTCCCCTCTGCTTTATGAACATTTTACTGAATATAGGGACAAAACCTGGAGAATTTAGAATGGAGAAGTGTGGGCAGGTATAAGCTCTCAATTCAATTTATGCACATTTTAAAGTTAGTATTTGTTGTGTAAATCCTTTAACCATTTACCCAACCCAGTTGAGCTTTGTAGTATGAAAAGTCAACCTAAAATATCCTATTTCTCTCTATACCCACCTGCTCTTCACATTACATCATTCTGAAATTAGTAGTCTAATATATTTTCTCTCAAAGAAAGTTAAGACTAAAAACCACCAAATATACCACTCATAGTTCAAGAAATACACAATTGTAAGATATCAATACACATTCCTGGAAACTGTCACACCACATCCTAACTCTTAATATGAGAGAAGATACTTTTAAGCTAATATATTTGAGCTAACACTAATATAGGAAATAAAAACTCTCTGTGGTCATGCCCCAAATGTTTTTGAATTGTCAACCTAGAATTGTCCTACTTGTTTTTTCTGTTTAATACATATTTTGGAATTATGTAAATGAACTGGTGATCTTACTTCATATTACATGAACACATACAGCCTACTCAGAACTAAGTGACACTGCTAAAAAAAGTTAGAGCAAGGCTGGGTGCAGTGGCTCATGCCTGTAATCCCAGCACTTTGGGAGGCTGAGGCAGGCAGATTGCCTGAGATTAGGAGTTGGAGACCAGTCTAGCCAACATGGTGAAAACCCATCTCTACTAAAAATACAAAAAAATTAGCCAGACGTGGTGGCGTGTGCCTGTTAATCCCAGCTACCTGGGGGGCTGAGGCAGGGGAATTGCTTGAACCAGGGATGTGGAGGTTGCAGTGAGCTGAGATAGTGTCACTGCACTCCAGCCTGGGTGACAGAGCAAGACTCCATCTCAAAACAAAACAAAACGAAACAACGTTAGAGCAAGAGCTGTCCCATGCAAAAAAGAAAATAAGAAACTTGAAAAGGTTCATTTGGTCTCTTTTCGAATCACTCATTTACACTGCCCAAATTTAACTGATTAAAACCATGACTGGTATCAGATAATTTTCCCAGGGTCTTGACCAGGATGAGGCAAGCTAGTGGCCTTAGGTAGAGGCAGTGGCTCCCAGGGGCCATCCATGCTCTTTGCCCACTCTGAGAGTAGGCACCTCCTTACATCATATGTCCTAGATGCCTTGCTTGCCTCACCCTAGTCCCAGCTCTGATTTTCATTTTCAAAAAAATATCAGAATTATTCTTATCCAACAGTTATCTATTGACTATTATGAGGACATGATCCTCCGAATAATCAAGTGAATAAATCAATCCTATGGACCCTTTGTTTCATCAGGTTAATGTTCAAGTGAATGGCTAAGCATCTCTAGGGGGTCACACCAGCTGTTTTATTTCCATATAAGCAATTTGCAGAGGCCTTTGCATGTGCATATATGATGTAAGTTGGTAGTAAATGGTTTCTTAGAATATGATTAATAACATCAGATTTGTTTTTACTAAGCTTTAATTTTTACTTTGCTTTAAAACAAAAAAAGTTGCTTTTAGATGTTTGGTGTCATCAAAAGCTATACAATGTTAAATTATTAAAATATCATTGCCAAAATAAAGATATACTGTCAAATACATAAAAAACTGACAATTAGCTAAATATGCATCCATGCAAATATCAGTAATGACATGTAGTAGTAGGCAATTAATGAGTAGTTTCATCTTGCTAGTGTTTAAATTTCTCCCTCCTTCCCTCGCTTCCTTTATTCCTCCTTCTTCTTCCTCTCCTTCCGTCTCACCCTCCTTCCCTGTTTCTCTTTCTTTGTTTTTTAAAAGATAGGGTTGCACTACGTTGTTCAGGCTGGAATGCAGTGGTTATTCACAGGTGAGATAAGAGTGCACTACAGTCTCAAACTCCTGTGCTCAAGTGATTCTCCTGTCTTAGCCTCCAGACTACCTGGGACAACAGGTGTGTGATATTGTGCCCAGCTCTGTTAGAATTTAATTTGCATGCTGACACATATTTTCTTCTCAATCCACCAAGCAAACTTTTTTGGTCCTTATTTGGAGTCATAAGTAATGTGATTCCAAGTGTTGGAACTCCTCATATATTTTTCAGTGTAGCACATCCCCTTAAAATCAAATGAGAACTGCCATTCTGAAAAAAAAATTAATATCTAGCTTTAAAAAAATGTAGTTGATATGTCTGGTCATCTGTAGTTACTACTCTTAAGTATTTAATTTCAAAAACACTTGTGAAAATTTCACATAGTGAATGAATCAGGTTTCCACAGTGAAGAGACAATTACTTGAAAGCAGAATCCTAGGACATAAGTGATAGTAGCAGTGATGGATAAGGTCTAGAATGTCAGAACTCAGAAGAAAGAATAAATATCTTCAGAGAAGCTTTTCCTAGCTCTGTAACCTGTTGTTACATTGACTTATCTACCTAAATGTTATAATTACACTCTAGTCCAGGGACACTTATCCTTTTCACCCATCACATAGAAGACACCTTTAAGAAAACTCACTCCAATGCCATTTCTCAGATACAGACAATCCTCCAGTTCTTCTGACACCATCTCTAGGATACATACCTTGGAACTGCTTCTAGTAATAGTTTCCAGTTCCCTCTCTTAACAATATTCTTCCAATAATTTCTTCCCAACATGTGGTATACCTCTCCCAGACTAGTATGAGGATACTCGTAAACCAATGATATGTTTTACATGTTTCGTTTTCTGGTCAGGCGCAGTGGCTCACACCTGTAATCTCAGCACTTTGGGAGGCTGAGGCAGGTGGATCACTTGAGGTCAGGAGTTTAAGATCAGCCTGGCCAACCATGTCGAAACCCAGTCTCTATTAAAAACACAAAAATTAGACGGCATGGTGGAATGCACCTGTAATCCCGGGTACTCAGGAGGCTAAGCCAAGAGATTCGCTTGAACTCTGGAAGGCAGAGGTTCCTGTGAGCTGAGATCACACCACTGCACTCCAGCGTGGGTGACAGAGTGAGACACTGCCTCAAAAAAAAAAAAAAAAAAGTTTCTTTTTCTATTAGAATAACAAAGTGGTAAAAAGATGGCTAAGATGAGGTAGTCATAGTTCAGTTCAGTAGAAAAT
>NW_012100987.1:3567397-3568396 GCF_000951045.1 Mandrillus leucophaeus
GGCCTATTTTGTCAGAAGATTCTTTTTCTTTTATTTTCCTTTCTTTTCTATTTTCTTCCTTCCCTCTCCTCTTTTCTTTCTCTCTCTCTCTCTCTCTTTTTTTTTTTTTTTTTTTTTTTTAAACAGATGGACTCTTGCTATGTTACCCAGGCTGGAGTGCAGTGGCTATTCACAGACATGGTTAACAATGAACTACAGCCTCAAACTCCTGGGCTCAAGCAATCTTCCTGCTTCAGCCTCCTAGTATCCGGGACTACAGGCATACATCACTGCGCCCAGCTTTTCTTCTCTTAAGAATCCATTTGACAATGTAACTGACATGTTGTCTGAGAATGCTTTCCTGCCTAGTATAGGCATAAAATTAATGTTGTAAAGATGACTATTTACTACTAAAATGTACAAAGATAAAGTGAAACTCACATAAAAGGTAAGAAGTAGTATATGTCAGCAAACTATTACAACACAAGATACTAGAAGTCAAATTAAAACATTTATCCTTAAAACTGAAAGTAATATTTTATAATTTACCACAAACTAAATTATCAGGTATATAATTGAGTTAAGTAAGTGAATCAGGTATTTAGTCTGTGATAAACTTGAAAAAAGAACATTTGTTTCCAAATTATTAGTTCAATTTTCAATTTCTGGCTGGACACGGTGGCAATTATCTAATGAATGATTACAATAAAAAAAAAGAAAAAATTTGTGAGAGTAAAACTAACAAGAATTGTTTTAAATAGGTAAAAAACATTTTTTTTTTTTTTTTGAGACGGAGTCTTGCTCTGTCGCCCAGGCTGGAGTGCACTGGCGTGATCTCGGCTCACTGCAACCTCTGCCTCCTGGGTTCAACTGATTTTCCTGCCTCAGCCTCCTGAGTGGCTGGGACTACAGGTGTGTGCCACCATGCCCGGCTAATTTTTGTATTTTTAGTAGAGATGGGGTTTCACCATGCTGGCCAGGCTGATCTGGAATTCCTGACCTCACGTGATCCACCCACCT
>NW_012100987.1:3573016-3574837 GCF_000951045.1 Mandrillus leucophaeus
CTCTGGAAGGCAGAGGTTCCTGTGAGCTGAGATCACACCACTGCACTCCAGCGTGGGTGACAGAGTGAGACACTGCCTCAAAAAAAAAAAAAAAAAAGTTTCTTTTTCTATTAGAATAACAAAGTGGTAAAAAGATGGCTAAGATGAGGTAGTCATAGTTCAGTTCAGTAGAAAATAGGATTTGTATTAAAAAAACCAATGGTTCGTGAGGATGCAGAAAAAATGGAACTCGCATTCATCGTAGAGGGGGAATGCAAAAATATAGTAACTTTGGAAAATTTTGACAGTTTCTTATAAACTTAAACATACACCTGCCATACAACCCAGTAATCACGTTCCTGGGTGTTTATCCAAGAGAAATGGAAACTTACGTTTATATAAACGTGTACATAATTGTTTACAGCTATTTTATTTGGAGATGTCCTCAAATGGAAACAACTCAAATGTCCATCAACTGTGAATGAATTAACAAACTGGGTTACATCCATATAATGGCTTATTACTCAGCAATAAAAAGGAAACATATGACCAATATAGATGTATATACAGGCTCACACCTGTAATCCCAGCACTTTGGGAGGCTGAGGCAGGCGGATCACTTGAGGTCAATATATTATACATCTATATTGCAACAATATAGATGAATTGCAAATGTATTATTATAACTGAGAAAAGCCAGACTCAAAAGGCTATATACTGATAATTTCACTTCTATAGCATTTTGTAAAAGGTAAACAATAGGTACGGAAAATAGACCAGTGGTTGATAGGGCTGGGGGTTGAGGAAAAGGGTCAGCTAAAAAGGGGTAATGAGGGAATTTTTTTGAGTAATGGAACTATTCTATATATTGATTGTGGTGGTGCTGATGCAACTGTCTGCATTTGTCAAAAATCACAGACATGTCTGCTAAAAAAGGTGACTTTTATTCTTTGTAGATTATACCTCAATAAACCTTACTTAAAGGAAAAAAACAAAACAAAACAGGACTTATCTCTTAGTTACTAACTGCCATGGGCAAGCCACTTAAAACTCATTTCTCCATCTATACAATAGGAATTATATTTACTCTAAAAGAATTTTGGTGGGGAGCAAATGAAGAAAAGAAAATAATTTTATGAACTTTAAAGCTCCACACAAATACTCTACCTACTATAGGCACTGGGCAACACTGATAAAGAAGACAAGAGGCACACTAAGGAAATTTACTGTCTAGTTGCAGAATAAGATAAAACAGATTATTATTAAATAATATGGGGAAATTAGTGACAGATATCAACAAAACAAGAAGGGGCATTCTAGGAATAAGAATTAACTCTAAGAAGTATATCAAAAGTTGAATAAAAAAGGACAAAATTACAGTGAGACATAAGTAAGTCATTAATGAACATGCACAACTGGGATCCAATAATTTTAACCTGATAGCAGTTTTTAAAAAAGCCTAAAATGATTAAAATTATAACAAAATAGGAAAAATACCTCACGATGATTTAGAAGTTGCTCTAAATCTAATGCCATTTGATTCTTCGTCTGTAGTAAAGCTGACTTTTCTTTATTTAAGTTGCTGAAAAAAAAAAACCCCAAGTTTTAAAAAGTCATTATGTTAGCGTAGAGTTAATAAATGGCAAATATTAAAAGAATAAACACGAATCTGATGGTTTGAATTAAAGATAAATTTATAATCCATAAATATTCCAGACTAGCCACTAAAATGTTTGGCTTAATGAATGGCCTATTTTGTCAGAAGATTCTTTTTCTTTTATTTTCCTTTCTTTTCTATTTTCTTCCTTCCCTCTCCTCTTTTCTTTCTCTCTCTCTCTCTCT
>NW_012100987.1:3575477-3595826 GCF_000951045.1 Mandrillus leucophaeus
TGCCCGGCTAATTTTTGTATTTTTAGTAGAGATGGGGTTTCACCATGCTGGCCAGGCTGATCTGGAATTCCTGACCTCACGTGATCCACCCACCTCGGCCTCCCAAAGTGCTAGGATTATAGGCGTGAGCCACTGCACCTGGCAGGTAAAAACATTTTTAAAGTTCTACTTAAGTTCTACTTTAAGAAAATGGAGGCAGGGAACACTGGCTCATGCCTATAATCCTAGCACTTTGGGAGGTCCAGGTTGCAGAACTGCATGAGTCCATGAGTCCAGGAGTTCGAGACTGGTCTGGGCAACATAGAGAGACTCCATCTCTTAAAAAAAAAAATGTTAGCCAGGTGTGGAGACATGCACCTTTAGTCCCAGCTACATCAAAGGATGAAGTAGGAGGATCGCTTGAGCCCAGGAGTTCGAGACTGGTCTGGGCAACATAGAGAGACTCCATCTCTTAAAAAAAAAAATGTTAGCCGGGTGTGGAGACATGCACCTTTAGTCCCAGCTACATCAAAGGATGAAGTAGGAGGATCGCTTGAGCCCAGGAGTTCGAGGCTGCAGCGAGCTATGATTCTCCACTGTATTCCAGCCTGGGAGACAGAGTGAGGCTCTCTCTAAAAAAAAAAAAAATAAATAAAGGAAAGTCACTAATTTTTAGAATAATATTGGGCAGACTTTTTCTTTTTTTTTTTTTTTTTGAATTCAAGAAACAGTAGTAGGCATTCTGGAGCAACTGCTAATTCGAAGGATTTAAGAGGGAAAGCCCATATTCTTCTCCTTCCAAGTAATCGAGAAGGAAGCATCATAGTTTGTCCTCTGAGAAGACGGACTAGACGCAATTCTGACTTCTGTTTCCAACTGTGCCACTGACTCAGACTCAAATGTATGGTGCAAAGCCTAACACATACCACCCCACTGAACCTCAGTTTTTATATCTGTAAAGTGGAACATAATACTCATGTATGTCAAAGGGCTATGTGAATGATTATATAAAGTGTTGAACTCATAAAACTCTATATAAATGTTATACAGCATTACTAATTTAGATAAAAAAATAGGCATCAGAGTAAAATAGTAATTAAATGTCAATAAAGGTAAGCAGCTCAGCTGAAAAAACAAACTGACTTTTAGAGTTAGGCGCCAGAGATCCTGCAAGAGCTGAGGAGTTGAAAAAGAACAAAACAGTATAAAGGAAACTGAGTGCCATGTTCTGCTAGAATCTCCAAAGCATGGCAAGGATCACATGTTTCTCTAACTCTAGAATTCTAACCTATCTTTAGCTGGAATCACTTTGAAGGTAAAATGTTTTTTCAAATTTAAATATCCAGTAAATAGGACTAGGAATTTTTAAGGAACACATATGTGTCTATGTTCATATACATGTAAACTTATACACTAACAACCATGGTATTTAAGCATATACTCACATTCACTGCACACACACACACACACACTCACTCTCTGTCTCAAATACCAACAGGCTCTTCTAAAGAAAATGTAGTGTAATCGGAATGGAATGTCGAGGTAATTAAAGGATTTTGACTGGATAATTCTTTACAAATGCTTTTATATTGTCATGTTTAACTTTTCAAAAATAAAGTATTCTATAATTAAATAGCAAAACAACCATATATACATGGAATAAATGGTGGGGGGATAAGCTGGCTTACAGAACAATCATGTTGTACCTGTAAGACATGAGTTTATTACAAACAATGTGGACTTCCCAGACAATATTGCTGTGATTACAATATCTGGATATATATTTTGTCTTCTTTATAATATACTCGACCACAGGGAGACAACCTTCAACATGTGGGTCTCTAAAACTGAGTATGATGATTATCATATTCACTCTTCTTCTAGTATGTATTTACTCAATAGAATTTTAGTCTTCATAAGACATATTTCATAACAGTGGAAAATTACCTTTGAAAGTACAAAGCTTCTACGAATGACTCATAAAACAACTACAAAACAAATCTCCTTATAAGCACATCTATCTTGAATGGTATATTACACCCATAATTGTTCAATTCACTGTTAATTATTACTTAGAAATTCATGTTTATGGCTCTGTTTCACCTGCAATATGAAAACATTCCTGATATATTGTTCCTTAACTTCCTGGATCAATATACTCTCGGGTAGCTTTGTAAGAGAAGTTGACAATGTAGTCTTTTCTTTACCAGTTAAGAATAAACTAAGAACTGACAACAGGCAAAGAAAATTATGCTAATTATTCTCTTTCCAAGCTTCCTTCCTTTCTGAAGTAGAGATCAAACTGTATTATGCAGACTGTCTCTTGTGACTTGGTGGAAGAAAGTTACCAGTACTACTTTTAGAATAAAGCATTACTTTAACAATAGGGGAATTTAAAGCAGTTAATAGTAACATCTCAAATGTTAGCTTTTAATGTGTTTATAATGATTTCATTTTAGTGCATATTTACTCTAGCCTTTCTAGAAATTGAATATATTGTATATATAGTTCATTTTCAAGGGATAAGTATGGTATAGTGGTATTGTTTAATTTTCTAAGAAAAGCATACAATTATTCAGTTATTCAAAGAGTTTTTATTGAATTAGAAAAACATTTAAAAGTCATAAATTGATGTAAATATTTTTTACAACTAACCTCAACACTTAGCAAAGAGGAATAGGAATTTTCCTGTTTATGTCTTCTAAGGAACATAATAACTTGATAATGCTTTTGGATGGGCCATCATTAATGTTTAAATTTCAAATAAAAGACAAGGGGACGGAAGTAACATTTACTGAGATTCTCCTATGTGCCAAAGCTTTATATATGTTCCTAAATTTTCACAACTACCCCTTCAGGTTCATATTAATATCTAATTTTACAGACACATTTACCATAAGGACAGAAACCAGCCTGATGTGTATTTAAAGCCCAGGATAATTCTACTCCAGGATTTGAAATGCCATCTGCTTAGAGTAGGGATGAAGGAATGTGGGTATACAGAACTGTGATCTATCCTACCATATCTGAATGACTGGCCGAGCTGACTTTTTAATGGCATTGTTACATCACAGCATTTCATTCCTGCAACCAGGGTACCCCTATAGCAGCATCTCAAATGTCATAACTAAACTACTGAAAGTATTAATAACCTTTCACTTTAGAAGGTAGTTGCTTCAATTAAGAATAAGATTTCATAACCTGTGAATTATCAGTTCAGAATGTATTAAAATATCACACAATGAATTTATGCAACACAAGACAACATTAAAGGACTCATGTTTAGTACAAAATTTTTCTTGGTAATTAATTCCATAAATGACATGGCCTTTATGAAAACTGTTGCTGTTATTGGGGGAGTCTTAATTTTTGTTCAAATTCAACATATTTTGAGAAATGTTATTTCTCATTTTTAATATAATTTTCTTTTTTTTTTTTTCTTTTTCTTTTTTTTTTTTTTTAGACGGAGTCTCGATCTGTCGCCCAGGCTGGAGTGCAGTGGCCGGATCTCACTGCAAGCTCCGCCTCCCGGGTTTATGCCATTCTCCTGCCTTAGCCTCCCGAGTAGCTGGGACTACAGGTGCCCGCCACCTTGCCCGGCTAGTTTCTTGTATTTTTTAGTGGAGACGGGGTTTCACCGTGTTAGCCAGGATGGTCTCCTGACCTCGTGATCCGCCCATCTCCGCCTCCCAAAGTGCTGGGATTACAGGCTTGAGCCACCGCGCCTGGCCTTTAATATAATTTTCAACCAAAAATTTGTTACATGTATGGTAAGTACTAAGAATGGCATTTATTGAACACTGTTGAATATAATGTTTAGGCACTATTTTATCTATATATATAATGAAGATTATATCATTTATTCCTCAGAACAACCCTATCAATCAGGTGCTGTTAGCACCACTCTCTTTTTTTTTTTTTTTTCAGACAGAGTTCTGCTTTGTCACCCAGGCTGGAGTGCAGTTGCTCATTGCAACCTCCACCTCCCAGGTTTAAGTCATCATCCCACCTCAGCCTCCCAAGTAGCCAGGACTACAGGAGTGTGCCATCACACCAGCTAATTTTTCCGTATTTTTTGTAGAGACAAAACCAAACATGGTTTTGCCATGTTGTCCAGGCTGATCTCGAACTCTTGGGCTCAGGCAATCTGCCTGCCTTGGCACCACTTTCATTTCACATATGAGGAAACTGGATGTACTGTGGAATACTACAGCCATTAGCCACTAGAGCAATTAAAATTATCTTCAATTTTAATAAAATAAAATTAACATTAATTTAAATTTAATCTTAATAAAATTAAAGATAATATAATTTTAACAATTCAATTTTAATAGAATTAAAAATTTAGTTCCTCAGTAACAGTAGCCACATTTCAAATGCTCAGGTTGGGTGCGGTGGCTCACGCCTGTAATCCCAGCACTTTGGGAGGCCAAGGCCTGCAGATCATTTGAGGTCAGGAGTTCAAGAACACCCTGGCCAACATGGTAAAACCCCATCTTTACTAAAAATACAAAAATTAGCCAGGTGTGGTGGTAGGTGCTTGTAATCCCAGGTAAACGGGAGGCTGAGACAGGAGAATCGCTTGAACCTGGGAGGTGGAGCTTGCAGTGAGCCGAGATCGCGCCATTGCACTCCAGTCGGGTGACAGAGCAAGACTCCATCTCAAAAAAAGGAAACAACAACAGCAACAACAAAACCGCAAAACAAATGGTCAGCATCTACATGTGGCTAGCTAGTGGCTACCATACTGGACAGCACAGATATGGAATATTTTTATCATTATAGAAAGTTCTATTGGACAACAGAGGTACAGAGAATTTAAATTGTACTTGCTCTAACTCAAAACTAAGTACTGAGTTGAATTTGAAAACTTCCTTTTAAAATCTGTTTTTAAAAAAACTTTATAATAGAATATTTCAGAAGAGAAAATATGTAATAGCAAACCCTGATATATCTATCACCCTGCTTCAACAACGATCAACTCATTAAAGTGCTACTTTTAATCACTATGATACACTATTTTTTTGTTCTCTTCCTTAATTATTTTAGTTACAGAAATAATATCCCTTATTCAAAATAGAACATAGAGGGGCAGTATAACCTAATGGTTAGGAGAATAGAATTAGCAAGCAGACAGATATAAATTTGAATTCTGACTCTATCACAATGCTGTATGTTCTGAGAGGACAAGTTGCTTAATTTATCTATGGCTGAATTTGTTCATCTTTATAATTTTCTCCTACAGCTAGCTATTATTTTCTCTATATTAAGCATTTTAAACTACCTTAATTCTTAGTAAAATAAATTCTCAAGTTTATTTGGAGATAACTGTGAAAGAAGTAATTTTTTTCCTCAGGAGTTTTATATACCTCCCCATCACAAGAATATAACAGTAAAATACAACATATAAAAGATTCAAATTTCAAGGCCGGGCATGGCATCTCATGCCTTTAATCCTAGAACTTTGGGAGGTCGAGGTGGGCGGATCACGAGTTCAGGAGTTAGAGACCAGCCTGACCAACACGGTGAAACCCCGTCTCTACTAAAAATACAAAAATTAGCTAGGTGTGGTGGCGTGTGCCTGTAATCCCAGCTCCTCAGGAGGCTGAGGCAGGAGAATCACTTGAACCCAGGAGGTGGAGGTTATAGTGAGCAGAGATCGTGTCATTGCACTCCAGCCTGGGTGATGGAGTGAGACTCCGTTTCAAAAAAAAAAAAAAAAAAAGATTCATAATTTAATTTTAATTTTAATTTTTTTGAGACAGAGTCTCACTCTGTTGCCCAAGCTGAAATGCAGTGAAATGATCTCAGCTCACTGTAACCTCCGTCTCCCCGGTTCAAGCGATTCTCCCGTCTCAGCCTCCAGAGTGGTTGGGACTACAGGCATGCACCACCATGCTCAGTTAACTTTTGTATTTGTAGTTGAGACAGGGTTTCACTATGTTGGCCAGGATGGTCTAGAACTCCTGACCTCAGGTGATCCACCTGCCTCGGCCTCCCAAAGTGCTGGGATTACAGGTGTGAGTCACTGCTCCTGGCCATAAAAGATTCAAATTTAACCGAAATATGTAACATAGGAAGAAAAAAATTCTATTTGGGGTTCTTTCTTCAATTTCCCTAAGATAACCAGGTGCCCACTGAATTGTGAAAGACATAATTTCTATTGTCCCCAAGAACTATTTATAGAACAATTAATTTATTATTATAGGTTGTATACAGAATTTTAACTTTAAAATTAATCTAGAAACAAACTTATTTATTTTGACATGTAAGTATAAATGTGCTCCTAAATTATTTAAACAAATTATAAAAAAATTAAGAACAGGAATAAAGTTCTAGACCAATTATTTTGGTGAGGCAGAAATGAAAGAAAGTAATTATTATGATTCATTAAAAATAACATTTATACTTTGCAATTAGTTACCATTAGTTTTCTATTTTTGTTTGCATACTTTAGGAAACCTGGATTTAACAATCATCTTCTCCTTATTGTTTTCCAATTCCTTGATTTAACCATTTCTATTCCCACCTAATTCTCTGCTTTTACATTTATAATCAGTTAATAATTTACCCATAAAAATCTAAATTATTCTTATAATCTTAGAAATCTAATAACTAAGCAAACTAACCATCTATCCACAAGTAAAACTGTTTCATTTACACATATCTTCATTCTTTTATTTCAGTTTAAAAAACCAAAATGGTCATAGCAAATTTTCTTTGGATAAGATCTCATACAAAAACAATTACAAATTAAGGAAGTGAAAGAAATTTATTTATTTACACTTAAAAGTTACTTTCATGTAAAAGGTCAGAAGAAAAGCCTAAAAATTCCTTGGAAAAATCAACATAAAGCTAAGTAAACGTAAATTTTATTTCTGTTTAAAAAGCCATTTTAATGACACAAATGGATCTGGTTTTATTCCTCCTCTCCCTTTGGTCAATCTATATCACACTAAAGAGTTCCAGGGAAACAAGGACCAATAGTGGTTGTGTCCTCTAGGACAGATGGAATGTAATGCTCCTAAGTGTAACATTGTTATTTCCATGCTAAGACATCTGATCACAGGTGGAATGTGAACACCTGATGTGATGTGACCTTAGTTTTTCTAAGAAAAGTTTAATATTCATTACATTTAAGATCACCTTCATTATTCAAATTTTCTGTTCACGATTTACAACCCAAATTCATCTACAGCAGCAATATAGTAACAATGTCTTTATTATTCAAATGAAAGATTTGTAGATGGTTTACCTGACATCTTTCTCAAGTTGTGCAATAGATTCCGTCAGTGACTCAATCTTAGAATCTCTCTGACGCACTGATTCAATGAGATACCTGTAAGGCTGTTGAGTCTGGTTTAATAGCGAATTGGCTCTGTCAAGCTAAAGAAACACAGGTTTTATTAAAATCTAGAAAATGTGACAACAAAATGAAATCATTCAAAATGCTCTAGCATAAATATAGTACAGAAATTCCTTTGACATGAATTATTCTGAAGTTTTTCCTATGTAAATTTGAAGGTTTTAAGAGTGGATCAATAAAGCTCTTCTTAATAGCAACTACAAATGAGAATTTTTTTTGTTTCTTTTTGTTTTTTTTTAAGACAGAGTCTCACTCTGTTACTCAGGCTAAAGTGCAGTGGTGCGATCTCGGCTCACTGCAACCTTCGCCTTCCAGGTTCAAGTGATTCTCCTACCTCAGCTTTCCGAGTAGCTGGGATTACAAGCACCTGCCACCATGTCCCACTAATTTTTATAATTTTAGCAGAGATGGGGTTTCACCATGTTGGCCAGGCTGGTCTTGAACTCCTGGCCTCAGGTGATCCGCCTGCCTCAGCCTCCCAAAGTGCTGGGATTATGGGTGTCAGCCACCTCGCCTGGCTGGAAAAATTTTAAATTAAATATTAATAGCAATTTTGAGAATGCATAAACTTAAATTTTCTTAGTATTTGTCTTCGTCTGAAAAGCTATACGACAAAATATATCTTAATAAATATTTGAGCTTTATTTCTACTAAAAATATTCACACCATAATTCACTAATTTTTTCATTTCTTCATATTCCCTTCTTTGTTTTACAAACACATAATTTAGATATCCAAATCATTAGGTATAAATTTTTGACAAATGTGGTTTAAAATATAATGTAAAATTTACCATTTTAATCCTGTGAAAAGTGTACAATTCAGTGGTATTAAGTACATTCATAATGTTGAATAGCTACCACTTCTATTTCCAGAACACTTTCATCAGCCCATACGGAAACTCTGTACCCATTAAACAAAAACTCCCCATTTTCTCCTCCCTCCTGGCCCTAGAAACCTGTATCTTACTTTCTGCCTCTGTGAATCTGCCTATTCCAGATACCTCACAGAAGTGGAATAATACAATATTTGTCCTTTGCTGTCTGCTTATTTCACTTAGTGTGACATTTTCAAAGTTCATCTATGTTGTATCATGTATCAGAACTTCACTTCTCTTACTGGTAAATAATAGTCCACTGTATGTTTATGGTACATTTTATTTATCCATTGATCTCTTGATGAACACTTGTGTTGTTTCCACTTTTTGGCTATTGTGAGTAAAGCTGCTATGAACATTGGTGCACAAATACTGTATATGTTGAGTTCTTGTTTCACTTCTGTTGGGTAGCTACCTAGAAGTGGAGTAGAACTGTTAGGTCATGTGGTAATTCCATATTTAACTTTTTGAGGAACTGCAACGGCTCCACAGTGGTGATACGATTTTACATTCCTACCAGCAAGAAATTTGATTTCAATTTCTCCACATCCTGGCCAATGCACGTTATTTCACGTGCATACTGGGCATTTGTATATCTTCTTTGGAGAGAAGTCTTCCCAAGTCTTTTGCTTATATTTTAATTGTGGTTTTCCTTGTTGTTGCTGAGCTGTAGGAGTTCTTTATATATTCTTAATAATACAGTCTTATTAGATATATAATTTGAAAATATTTTCTTCCATTTTGTGGGTTGCCTTTTCACTTTCTTGATAATCTTATTTACTTCTTTACTTACTTGTTTTGAGACGGAGTCTTGCTCTGTCACCCTGGCTGGAGTGCAGTGGTGTGATCTCGGCTCACTGCAACCTCTGCCTCCTGGATTCGAGAAATCCCCTTGCCTCAGAGTCCTGAGTAGCTGGGACTACAGGCATGAGCCATTGGGCCTGGCTGATAATCTCCTTTAATAAACAAGTTTTTATAATTATGAAGTTCAATTTATCTACTTTATGTTTTTGTGCCTGTCCTTTTGGAGAAATTGCCAAATCCAAGGTCATGATTTTCTCCTATGTTTTCTTCTATGAATTTTATATCTTTAAGGCTTAAATTTAGGTCTCTGATCCAGTTTGAGTTAGTTTTTGAATATGGTGTAAGGTAAAGGTCCAACTTCATTCTTTTGCATGTAGATACTCAGTTTTACCAGTCCCATTTGTTGAAAAGACCGGCCTTTCTTCACTAAATAGTCCTGACACTCTTGTTGAAAACCACTGGCCATATAGGCAAGTGTTTATTTCTGGGCTCTATTCTATTAATATTCCATGGGTCTTTATGTCCATCCTTATTCTAACTGTACACTGTTTTGCTGACTGTAGCTTTACAGTAAGTTCAGAAATCTGGAAATATGAGTGCTACAACTTTGTTTTTCCTTTTAAAGATTGTTTTGGCCATTTGGGGGTTCCTTGAAATTTCACATAAATTTTAGGATGAGTTTTTCTATTTCTGTAAAAAATGTCATTGGGATTTTGATAGGGACTGCATCTAATTTGTAGAATGTTTTGGGTAGTATTATCATCCTAACAACATTAAATCTTCTAATCCATGAATATGGGATGTCTTGTGTCCATTCAGTTAATTTACTCCGAAACATTTTCTTCTTCTTCTTTTTTTTTTTTTTTTTTTTTGAGATGGGGTCTCACTCTGTCACCTAGTCTGGAGTGCAGTGGCAAATCATGACTCACTGCAGCCTACCTCCCGGGTGCAAGTAATCCTCCCACCTCAGCCTCCCAAGTAGCTGGGACTACAAGCATGAGCCACCACGCCTGGCTAACCCGGCTAACTTTATTTTTTATTGAGACGAAGTCTCCCTGTGTTGCCCAGGATGGGCTCAAACTCCTGAGCTAAAGCAATTCTCCTGGCCTTGGCCTTTCAAAGTCCAGAGTCATCACGCCTGTTTGTATTTTTTTCTTTTTGATGCTATTGTACATGGAATTGTTTTCTTAATTTCCTTTGTCAGACTGTTCATTGCTAGTGTACTATATACAATTTTATGTTGTGCCTTTTCACATAAACTATACCAGAATCATTTTTCCAGATTTTTAAGAGTATGGTATTTATATTATTAGTGTTTACAAAACGGCCTGCCAAAGCCAATGTATCATAATTTACACTATGTATAGTAACAGACATTTAGAATGTTATCAATAAGTCAATATAAACAATATATTAAAAAATTACATAATTTATGTCAGTATAAACAATATTACAACAAACATTTTCAGTACTGTAGTTTTTTTTCTTAAGTTAGTATTTGCTTTGTTAATTTTTTTTTCAGGATAGAAGACACACTAGGCTAAGGGGTATAACTATTTAATGCTCTTAACACACAAGACAAAAGTTTTCTCCCAAAGGATTTTTATCAACGTATATATACTCAACCATAGTTCTAAAAAATTTACTTGTTTTTCTTTTTTTTTTTTTCCTAAGCAAATGGTAATTGCATGTCACAACAAAACTAAATAAAGCATTATCAGTGTCAGCAAGCTTCTACTTTGGTATATAATGAGTTCTTGAAAAAGGTATTCTATAGTTGGATAATTACAACCAAATGGTGGATATCTATTATTAGGGTGAAGGGGTAAGGAGGGCAGTATTTATTACACAAAACAAAATGACAGAATTCCTAACTATTCTATGACCTTTAGATACTCTTTGGCGAGAAACTTCTAGCCTTTTATATATGTTTAAACATTTTTCCATTCTTTTTGTCATAATTGCTAAAAAGTTCCATTAAAGATTTACTGTTTTCCTGGGACAAGAAATGATTTGTATTTTTTTCCTCAAATGAATTATGTTCATGAGATCTATATACTTTTAAAGTATTAAGACCTAAGAGTATACTTTAGCATTTCAATTTTTGGTTTTCCACTCATTTTAATAAAATAATGAGTGATCAGAAGTCCAGGAGCTGAAGGAGCAGGGAACAGTGCGATGGATATCGTGGAAAGTATGGTGGGAGGCAGAAAGAATCAAGGATAGTAATGAGAACATTGTTAAAATTATCGGCCATGAGGTTGGCTGGGTAAGGAGGACACTGAAGCCAAGAGGGGGCTGACCAACTGTTAGAGGATGTCTGCTTGCACATAGAGAACTATTCTGTAAAAGTATTTATTCATCTAAACTGTACAGGAAATTTTCTGATAGCTATATTAACTACAGCCCAGGAAAAAAAAAATCCCGAAAAAAAAAAAAGGAGGAGGAAATGAATAGTGAAAGAAAAGAAGACTACTTTTTTGGGGGAACACATTTCATTATAGTGAAAGTGGAGCCATAAAGAAAAAAATACCATGAATAGTTTCTATAGTTTGGTTTTAGCACGATTTTTTTCTTTGCTTTGGTAATCGTTCTTTAAAATCTATTACAATGTCACTGGAATCTTATTATTCTACTAAGTTACTTTATGAACATTCAAATATGCAGAAGGACAAAAATAAAACTAAGTGCTACTAACCTGTATAACCAGTTTCTCTAGTCAATTAAATCAAACAATTGCCTTGGCTTTGTTTTCACAGAACTGACCCTAACTGAATAAACTGAACTGACAAGTTGCTTTGTGTTTCAAAGTGCAGAATAGTCCAAGTGTGTGTGTGGGGAAAGGGTGGCAGGGAATAACTAAGAACATTTATGAATTGTAGTTAACTTCTGTCTAGAATGAGCTGTTTAAAACATACCAAATCTAATTTCAATTGTACAAAACATATAGCAGCAGTCTCAATTATTTTAGTTCAATTTTTTCATGAAAGTAGTTACATATATTAGGTTTTAATATATACATATATTTTTTGAGACAGGATCTCACTCTGTTGCCTAGGCTAGAGTGCAGTGGCGTGACCACAGCTCACTGCAGCCTCGACCTCCCAGGCTCGAGTGATCCTCCTACTTCAGCCTCTTGAGTCGCCAGGACCACAGGCATGTACCACCATGCCCGGCTAAAGGTTTTAATACAAACAAAGTTAAGGACCAGAAACCTTACTTTCAGAAGGTATCTTTAACATAAAACCTATAACCTCCTTACTCTGGACAATAAATACCATGATACTGCTGTTAGTGTTACAGATATATTTCTTTATAAACCTGTTTGTAGGCTTCTAAATCCCCAAAGTTGATTTTCATTCGTCAGGAAAAAAGCACATGTCTCTGAATAAAAAGTGATGCTAATTTCCATGTTTGAAATAAATGTAATTAGAATTTAATTCCTTCAATAGAGTTTTCAAAAATCTTTCTGTAACTATAATAATTACTATTCAAAAAGTTTTGCAATTGCTCACATTGCCTATTGTTAGTAATCTTTTCCTTATAGGAAAGCCTTAGTAATTAGTGACTCAGGAATCATATACGTAATAAGTGACTCTGGATTAAACCCATGACACAACATTTTACAGAAGTGTTATTCTTCCTTTGTTTCAATAACCTGTACAAATGATTCAGAGAAAAGTAACACCTGATTAAAACATCACTATATCTTTTGATTCAAATACTAATTTAACTTAAATGATAATCTGAAATTACAAATTTTCTCTTAAAATTCAAATAAATAATATAAAGGTGACTACATTTTGCTGCGTGTTTTTCCTACATGTGGAGTTTTTTTCCTTGGGGAGTTTACTTTCACAGAAACTAGAAATGAAGGTCTTTATTGCCAGGAATAAAGTGAATACTGCTGAATGGAATTTAACATTGAGTTGCTTTCTGTCTATAAAATATATGCAAGTGATACTTTCTAGCAGTGGTGGTAGTTTGTGCAGAACCAGTCACATATCCTTGCTTAATCTTTTTAATCATGCTATGAATGAAAAAATGCCTACTTGAGGTCCAATAGAGGGGCAACACTTTGGTACAACTTCTCTATGTTCTCAACTGCTGGGGAAAATGTAAAAAAAAAAAAAAAACACAGCGATTTCTGGCTGGGCACAGTGGTTCATGCCTGTAATCCCAGCACTTTGGGAAGCCAAGGTGGGTGGATTGCTTGAGGTCAGGAATTCGAGGCCTGGCCAACATGGCAAAACCCCATCTCTACTCAAAATACAAAATTATCCTGGTGTGGTGGCTCATGCCTGTAATCCCAGCTTCTTGGGAGGATGAGGGCACAAGAATTGCTTGAATCCAGGATGTGGTTGCAGTGAGCTGAGATCATGCCACTGTACTCCAGCTTGGGTGACAGAGAAAGAGTGTCTCAAAAGACCCAGAAAAACAAACCAAAAAAAAAAAAAAGTGATTTTTGGGTCCTACTAGTGATTCTGGTGGGCCCCACTCTTATTGAATCAAAATTTCTCAAGGTTGGGTCTCAGATTCTGATAATCAGCCAGATTTGAAGAATACAGTCCTAGTGATCTTGGACTTGATGTAGGCCAGTCCATCCAAACTAATATGTAGATCATTTTATGTCTTGAACGTATAATCCTCCCCACTAAAACCAGTTCCTTCTCTCATGTTCCAACGTGATTATATTATCATCTTCAAAAGAGGTAATATTTAACTGATACATTTCAACCAATTAGCATACTGGTGAAACTGTGTGTGTCAGGTATGACCTTCTTGTCGCTGGATTACAGGCAGCTCTCAGGACAGGGGCCAGGACGGACGAGACTGTGGTGGAATTGACAGTGGGATCTTAGTGTAGAGCTATTTACCAGTGTTTTTGCTAGTATTTTATTATTTCAATAACTAA
This sequence comes from Mandrillus leucophaeus, assembly GCF_000951045.1. Lineage (NCBI taxonomy): Eukaryota > Metazoa > Chordata > Mammalia > Primates > Cercopithecidae > Mandrillus > Mandrillus leucophaeus. The sequence continues at coordinate 3,589,419 of NW_012100987.1, forward strand.
AAGCAAGGACATGCTAGTTGATTATCAGCTCCGCTTTTGGTCTTAAGATCCACAAAATGTGGTCCAAGTAAGGAGAAATCCATGAATGGGATGTTAAAATACTTAAGAGTAACCAGCATGGAAGTGATGACTGAAGTCATTGAAGTAGATAGAACTGTAGAACATTATTACTTCAAACTGCAACCTTGCATTACTATTTTTTTTTTTCTTGAGCTAGGGTCTTGCTTTGTCATCCAGGTTGGAGTGCAGTGGTAGAATCATAGTTCACTGCAGAGCTTGTTAAAAATCCAGATTTCTGGGCTTCATTCTAGACTTACTTAATCACAATCTCTGAGGGCAGAATCTAGAAGCCTATGCTTTACATTTTAAATAAGAATCTCAGGTGATTCTTTTTTTTTTTTTTTTAAGAGGCAAGGTCTTACTCTGTTGCCCAGGCTGAAGTGTGGTGGCATTTCAGCCTCAAACTCCTCAGCTCAAGGGATTTTCCCACTTCAGACTCTCAGGTAGCTGAAACTATAGTGCATGCCACAACAACTGGTTAATTGTTTTTTTCTTTCTTTCTTTTTTCCCCCCGCCGAGATAGGATCTCACTCTGTTGCTCAGGCTGGAGTGCTGTGGCACAATCATGGCTCACTGCAACCTCTGCCTCCCAGGTTCAAACAATCCTCCTCCCACTTTTGCCTCCCAAGTAGTTGGGACTACAGGTGTGCGCCACTGCATTCAGCTAAGTTTTGTAATTTTTTTTTTTTCTTCTTTTTTTACAGATAGGGTCTTGCTATACTCCCCAGGCTGGCCTTGAACTCCTGGCCTCCAGTGATCCCTTCCATCTTGGCCTCCCAAGTAGCTGGGCTTAGAATTTTATTATTATTTTTTTAATTTTGATAGTTTTTGGGGAACAGATGGCGTTTGGTTAGATGACTAAGTTCTTTAGTCAGGATTTCTGAGATTCTGGTGTACCCATCACCTGAGCAGTGTACACTGTACCCAGTGTGTAGCCTTGTATCCCCTACCCTGCTCCCATCCTTCCCCATGAGTCCCCAAAGTCCACTGTATCATTCTTACACCTTTGCATTCTCATAGCTTAGCTGCAACATGTAAGTGAGAGCATATGATGTTTGGTTTTCCATTCTTGAATTACTTCACTTAGAATAATGGTCTATCCAGGTTGTTGTGAATGCTTTTATTTCATTCCTTTTTATGACTGAGTAATATTCCATGGTATATATACATACCACATTTTCTTTATCCACTCATTGATTGATGGGCATTTGAGCTGGTTCCATATTTTTGCAATTGTGAATTGTGCTGCTATGAACATAAGTGTGCAAGTATCTTTTTTGTATAATGACTTCTTTTTTTCTGGGCAGATACCTAGTAGTGGGATTGCTGGATCAAATGGTAGATCTACTTTTAGTTCTTCAAGGAAGCTACACACTGTTTTTCATATTGGTTGTACTAGTTTATATTCTCACCAGCAGTGAAAAAGTTTTCCCTTTTCACCACATCCATGCCAATATCTATTATTTTTTGATTTTTTCATTATGCCATTCTTGCAGGAGTGAGGTGGTATCTCATTTTGGTTTTGATTTGCATCTCCCTGATCATTAGTGATATTGAGCATTTTTTTCATGTTTACTGGCCATTTGTATATCTTCTTTTGAGAATTGTCTATTCATGTCCTTAGCCTACTTTTTGATGGGGTTATTGTTTTCTTCTTCCAGCTAGAATCTTTGATGATTCTTAAACTCACTGGGCTTGATTCTAGACTTCTTCTCATGTTTTAGAATCTCTCCTGAGGTGTAAGAACACAGAAAAGGGCAGACACCTGAGGGATACCTACATTTGAGGGCTAGAAGATGAAGACATCAGCTAAATAGACTAAAGAGCCATCAGAGTTAGAGGACGAGAGGCAGGGAGAATTGTGTTGTAATGCTAAAACAGGACAGAATTTCTAGAATATCTATAATATCATGCCATAGATAGATCAAATTGTATAGGCTCTGAGAAGAAAATGCTGGCTGTTCAGAGGTCATTAATGACCACTGAGGAGAGTGTAGCTGACGTGGGAGAAGAATATATTAAGTACAAAGATAGGGTATTAACTTTTGAAAGTAGCCTATGCCAATACCACTTCCCCCATGTATGTATGTGCGTCAGTGGTGGTTGGCATTTGGTCACACACACACACACACACACTTTGAAAGGGGTACTAAAAAGGAGAAAAAGAGTAAGGAGAGATACTGAAAAATCCTCAGGTGAAAATAAGTTTAGATGACCCAACTGTAGAGGAAAAGGAGACAAATAATAGAACTGATAGCTTTGGGATTGGAAATGATCTGTGATGGAGACAGAAAAATAAAAACACTGGGCAACAGTAGTTAAGGGCCTAGTTGATAATTCAATAACATGAATTTATAATGCTTCCAAGCAGGGAGAGTCACACAGATTTCCACAAGAGGTTTTCAGTATTGTTACTGCAAAATCTAAGAATTTTCTCTTTCTCTCTCCTTTCTTCCATTAACTATTTATAGGCTAACTACCAGACCGTAAGATAATATGCTAAAGGTAGAAATTGTCAAGGAAAAGCCTGATGTATAAATTTGACCACAAAGCAATCTGGAGAGATGGTGAATTCTAGTACTCAGATGGTTGATAAAGTCTAAGGATAGGTAGGAAGAAAAGTAAAACCAGGAGGGGCTTGACAGATTGGAAAAATATGGCAGGGTTTTATGAGACAGGGACTTGTAATGAGTCCAAATAAAGCACAAATTTAGTGGGAATGAAAGAACTAGGAGAGCTGGAAGGACCAGAAATTAGAGTTAGAGAACAGAATTTGAGTTCAAGTGTTTGCAACTTCTTTCTCCTTCAAAGCTACCTTTGAGAAATTAATTTAATGTGGTTCAATTGTATAACATTGCTGATTGGGATGTGTGTATGTATGTGTGTGTCTTTGTGTGTATAAAGAATTTGCATTGTGATTTTCAAATAGCTCTTAAATGAAACAATGTATAGTCACTCATGAGTTTTTAAGGAACAACCGGTAGGTAAAAAATTTAAGCAATTACCTTATTTATTTGATGTATAAACAGAATTTAATTTATAAATAAGTCACTGTTTTTCCCACTTCAGTGGTGGCTGGCATTTGGTAATGTGTACAAACACATAAACACACACACACACACACACACACAAACACACAAACACACACATTTATACGACCTGGTATTTGCACCTATACAAGCATGATTTAAATAACAAATACTAGCATACTGTCTGGATCCATGTTAACTGATTTTTTTTTCCAGAATGAACCAAAACCAAGACTTCCTGGATTAAGCACTTGGCAAGGTTAGACACAGAGCTATAACTACAATGAAAGTGAAATGTTTTGTCCATGTAACGAATCAGCCATTCATATGGAAGATAAATGTTATGTCCAACATAATTAAAATAAAATGTTACTTTATATGTAATTTCATATCAGAACAACCTCAAAAATAAGTAACAGAGTGATAACAGTTAATAATAATTTCTGAGCATCTGCCCTCCCAACTTCAGGTCCTGTCTCCATTGCTCTGTTTCCTCCAATCCTAGAGGATCCGGGTAGCTCTGCCACAGCCTCTGTGGCTCTATGACCTGCAGATACTGGGAGTACTGTAGGCAAGATACCCAGACATGATGGTGGACTACAGATAGTGTTAGCATACCTCTCCTACTTAGAAAAACAAAGTATGTGTAGAGATTCACACTGTGAACTTTTTTGTACAAGAAGCATCACAAGAATTTAACAGAAGAACTGAAAAAAAACCACAGATCCTTTGAAAGAAGTGGTGGCAACAGCCTATACTGTGAACCAGATGGAAAACAATCTCCAGAGCATAAGACGGGGAGACTCAGCCACCGGAACACACACTCCCACAGCGGAATTGGGCAGCCCAGGCCACAGGGGAAGGCCTTAATCCTACTCAGTGTGGGAGCCGATTTAGCGAGCGTGGGGAATACACGAGGAGTCGCATCAGGATGTGCTTTGCATGCACTACCAGACTCCAGCGGGGATGGAGGAAAGCCATTCCTGATCCTACCTCACAGGGGAACTCACAGAAGTCTGCCCGCTCACTCAGGCTGTAGTCACAGTTGAAAAGAACTCCTGAGATTTGCAATATGATTTTAAGTGGAGACTAACCCTGTTGGCCAGAACCAGGGGGATGGCATGAAGTGTGCTATAGTGCAGAAGCTGGAAGTCCCTGCTTCACAGGTGGATAGGCATGGCCTGAAAGTCTGGTTTTTATCACTGGCAGGAAAGCTTATTGTTTGGGGGCAGTTTTGTGTTCTAAGTGTAGACTGCCTGGAACACAGCTAGTTGCTGTTAGCAGAATGCTGCGGGTATGGGACTTGCTGTGCCAAGTGCATGGGAGCTGAGTGGGCCTTACTGTCTCCTGCTACTCCCCACTGCCCCCACTCCCTGTATGGATTCTTCTGTGCATCAGAGGCAGCTCTGCTCCTCCCTGAAACACTACCCCAGTGGCCAAAAAGCTGCTCTCTGATTCCCACCGGGGACACTGCTTGTGCTTGTACCTGAGGAGCCTGAGTGAGGACTTGCCTGGTCCAGCCCTCACCGGGCTTTGCCACTGTATGAGTCCTGGTAGGATAACACAACAGACAGAGATATTTGGAGGCTCCACAGTCCCACCCATTGCCTGAGACCCCGGGGTGCCTGCCCTGGGTAATATAAGGCAAGCGCAAATTCCACTACTACCATTGCACCTGGTACTCTTTTGCAAGCACCACCTCCTGGCTGGTAGCCAGGCACAGCCCACTATGACACCTGAAGGCAGCATTCAGGAAGGAGAAAACTTCTGTGTGCCCTCAGCTGTTGCCATTGCCTGCATCACCTTGGCTAACCAGGAGGTCTTGAGTCTGTCCATGTGCCCAGTACATTACTGCTACTGCTGGCATCTGAGAAAGCCAACACTAAGGAAATCTCAGAGTCTACGTCACTCTTCTCCTACCCCCATCAGAACTGGTGCTGGTACCCGCTGCTGAGAGACTAGAGGACAGGTCACATCACTGGATCCTTGGCAGATACTCTCCAGTACCGTCCTGGAGTGTGGGAGCCCCACTAGGCAGCTAAACCCAGAAGAGTAGCAAGATTCACAGTAGTCTGGCCCTCTAGGTAAAGGGGAAGTGCCGCACATTACGGAGGCACCGTGTGGGACAAAAGAAACCAGTCTGCAGGCCTTGAGTCCCTGAACTTTCCACTTGTGGGAAGTTTTTTTTCAGCAGAGGCACAGGAACAGTGCTGGGCTCACAGGGGAAAGTCTACATGGAACATCAGTATTCCTGCAGATGAAAGGAGATGCTTTTCGGATTTGAATAGCTGGAACAGCAGGTCAGGAGTGTGCCTGGGAGGCGGATTACTTTCCTGTTGGCCTGGAAGGAGAGCTGTGGTGGCTCCCTCTCTTCTCCCTGAAAAGACCTCGGTGCATTTCATAGACCTTCCCCAGCTACTTCTGTCAAGGTTGGGAGCTCTGCTCACTATTAAGTGTGGCATTTACCCACCTGCTTTAGTGGAAGCTGGTTTTTACCTATGGGCACCTCCTATTGGCCTGAAGCTTGCACTGTTCAACCATGTGAATAAAATACTGGGGATTTTTTTTTTTTTTTTTCTTAAGGGCACATCACTTGGGAATGAGAGAAGCTTCATGAGACCTCTGCCATTCCAGCCCCACAGGAGACAGCGAACCTGCTCACAAATCCAGCACATCACTACTATCACAGCATCTGAGAAAGCCATCACACAAAGATTCTCTATAACTAAGGAACTCATACAGAGTCTTCACACTGAAAGCACTGAGTCAAAGCTAGGTAACAAACTATAAAGTCACATCCCCGATGGGTAAAAAACCAGTTGAATTAGAAATAAATCAGTTCCTTCTCATTTGGGTAGACGAAATAGTCTATGCGAATGAGAAGAAACCAGAAAAATAATTCTGGCAATATGAAAAAACAGGATTCTGTAACAACCCCAAAAGGTCACACCAACTCTCCAGCAGTGGATCCAAACCAAGATAATACTAGATAAATAATTTGAAATACTAAATAAATAATTTAAAAGGTTGACTAGTAAGTTACTCAAGGAGATATGAGAGAAAGGTGAAAACCAACATAAAGAAATTAAAGGTGGGCTGGGCATGGTGGCTCATGCTTGTAATCCCAGCACTTTTGGAGGCCAAGGCAGGTGGGATCACCTGAGGTCAGGAGTTTGAGACCAGGTTGGCCAACATGGCAAAACCCTGTCTCTACTAAAAATACAAAAATTAGCTTGGCATGGTGGTGTGTGCCTGTAATCCCAGCTACTTGGGAGGCTGAGGTGGGATAATCGCTTGAACCTGGGAGAACTGCTTGAAC